>NC_089843.1:128322534-128648534 GCF_035609145.1 Eleutherodactylus coqui | reverse complement strand
TCACAAAGTCTAACTTACCACTAAAAAGCCAAGTGTAATATGATGACATACTTTAGATTCTGCTTCTATTTTAGTCTCAGTCCCAGTGATCAAGAAAAAGTGGATGTTTCATAGTGAGAAACTTTACACCCTGAATGAAGCATTACCCATTCCACTAGACTACAAATCAAAGGCTATCTCTTAGGCTTCTTAAAAATTAATTTTAAAATCTGATCCTGATTGTAGTTTTATGGTAATTTCAAGCCATCAATCATCCGTATACCTTAAGTCTCCAGGTTCAGTGGTTTCCCTACAGAGCTCATTCATTTCCCCTCATTATATTTCTTGAGTAGAAAAAAAAAGCCAGATATAACACTGCGATAGAAAATGAACCAAAGCTGAAGATTTGCAAGAGCAAAAGTGCAGTAAAATGTATAAATAATTGTTCTATGATTGTGTAGACAGTAAACAACATTTTAGAGGCAATAAAATGGATTTCAAATTAGTGTTGTATACAAATCAATAAGTCATATTCCACAGTGGCTGAATATTCTACCAGTAACACTGCAAGGGGTCTTTCAGTAAAGTACATTGCAACAGATAGAGCATTAGGATCAAATTATGCAATTTTACTGTTCAGACAGGAAGCATAGAAAGTGCTGAACATATCAACACTAGGAATCCACAAGTTTACGATGATTTAAGGCTGTTCTCTATGTTTATCTACCTATTATTTTAGAATAACGTAAAATGTGTATTTTTGTATTTTCATCAAATCACATTTTTAAATTACATTTTAAGCTAGGTGATAACTACTAGAGTAGCAGAAATAGCAGCTGCTATTGTTGCCCAGAGACTAGGTTCACATCTGCGCTTGTATTTTTGATTTCTGTTCTATTACATAGCAGAAAGATGAAAATAATGGCAGTGCTATATCCGAATCATGATGGTCACCAACACTACCTGATGAACCCTTTTGACTATAATGGGGTCTGTTGGTTTTTGTCATGGTGTCCTTAATTTTACTGGTAAAAATAGTGAAGTAGTGCTGATTCCAAGGCAGATGTGAACCTTGCCTTAGCAGTTATTACCTTCGCTGTTGAGTGACACATAATGTTAATACACAATTTTTAACATTTTTTTCTAGTATAAAAGGTCCTAAATTTCTGTAGTGATGAATTAATTAATATATCTTGATATTGGTAGAAGCTATATTTTGTTGTATACAGAGCCCCAGATCTCCTGCATAGATATAAAAGTATATGATACAAATGTTCTTGCCTGCAGCCACCAATATAGGAAGCTTATACTGCATTTTGTGTAATTAAATGGGTTGTTCAGTTGTAAACCAATGATGGCCTATCTGCAAGGTAGACAATCAATTGTAGATCAGTAGTGTCTGCTGCCCAGGACCCCTGCTAATCAGCTGTTAACGAAGCTATTAATTTCAGATATAAATTTTTATATTTGGTATGCCAGAAGTATTTCTAAGGTAGAGGATCTACTTGAAGGACAGAAATTTAAGTCCTATACACATCTGCATGAATTCTTCCAATTGCCACATTAAGAATTCTATAAATATGTTCAACTATGACATTTCCCCCCCCCCCCCCTCCATTTCTATCCCCTTTACAAAGTATGAATCCTTTTTATACAACTAAAGGGAGCTATCTCTAAGGCATGTATAGCATTGTACTCCCTTTCATTTCTTCTTCCTTTCCAATCCTAATGTAAAGAAGATCTCCAAGAATCCTTTAATGTGGATCAATGGTCGCTGGCCTACCAGCTTAACCTTATCCAAATCCCCCACCCCCCACCCCCACACAGATTGTATGAATCACCTGGAAACCATCAGGAAACTATTCTACAGATGATACCTAACCCCCTGCTGTATAGCTAAAATCTCATTACAATACTCCAGTATTTATTGGAAATGCCTTAAACAAATTAGCTTTTTGATACACATTTGGTGGTCAGGTGAACTTCTTAAGCCACTATGGGATCAAGTTCATCAAGTCCTATGCACCATTTTACATGCTAATCTTAAATGGGGTCCAAGTATAGCCCTTCATTACGTATGGCAAACTATACTTCCTCTGACCTCTTTATTACTTCTCATGTTTTAACGGCAATCAGAACGTCTATTGCTAGAAAATGGAGATGCTCTGACTTCCCTACCTTAACTAAAGTATTTTTGATGGTCCAGCATAACTCCTTAATGGAACATCTGATCGCTACTAGACTAGATCATTGATCAACTAGAAAAATTGGACGAAATGGCTCAATTTCTCTGGGTATACAAGTTAGTTTATCCCAGTATTTAGTAAACATTGAGTAGAAAAAAGATATACTAATATGAATAAATAAACTTTTGATTCTATCAAATATACCTTAAATATACATACCAATGCAGCCAGCCTTATTAAAGCTCATTACAATGTGTATGAGGATGACCACTATGAATGATTTGCAACCTAATTTTTGCATACTAGAAATTCTGTCACTATAATTACTGAGCTGGCTCCCACAGATATAAACGCTGGTTATAATGGACATACTACCTAGCCTATATTACGTATAACTAATGTATGCTACAGCCGTCCTGCACTGACTGATGATTCTGTGGCCATATTGCCTCCCCTTTCCTTCAACTTACTACTTATATTGTGGATTGTGACCTTTATACTAGATTTGTATCCTCTTTGATAAAACTTAGTAAAATAAAATATTTGTCAAAAGACCCAACATGACCTGTTGCCCGAATACTGCTAATTTTCACCACATATGTAATTGATTGCAATGTAATGAGTGAAATCTGCAGTTCATTCTGGACAAAAATCAGCAATAAAATCCATATGTTAAGCATATGGATTTGCTGTGGATTTTAAGGATTGTTTTACATAGTGTTCTATCTTAGCTGTTCACTCTGGAAAGGAAAGAGTTCGGACAACAGTCCAATGACGATCAATGAGCTTAATAATAACTAGAGATGAGCGAGCACCAAAATGCTCGGGTGCTTGTTACTTGGGACAAAATTTTCGCGATGCTCGAGGGTTCGTTTCGAGTAACGAACCCCATTGAAGTCAATGGGCGACTCGAGCATTTTTGTATATCGCCGATGCTCGCTACGGTTTCCATTTGTGAAAATCTGGGCAATTCAAGAAAGTGATGAGAACGACACAGCAATGGATAGGGCAGGTGAGGGGCTACATGTTGGGCTGCATCTCAAGTTCCCAGGTCCCACTATTAAGCCACAATAGCGGCAAGAGTGCCCCCCCCCCTCCCAACAATTTTTACTTCTGTAAAGCCCTCATTAGCAATGCATACCTTAGCTAAGCACCACACTACCTCCAACAAAGCACAATCACTGCCTGCATGACACTCCGCTGCCACTTCTCCTGGGTTACATGCTGCCCAACCCGCCCCCCCCCCCGCACGACCCAGTGTCCACAGCGCACACCAAAGTGTCTCTGCGCAGCCTTCAGCTGCCCTCATGCCACACCACCCTCATGTCTATTTAGAAGCGCGTCTGCCATGAGGAGGAACCGCAGGCACACACTGCAGAGGGTTGGCATGGCTAGGCAGCGACCCTCTTTAAAAGGGGCGGGGCGATAGCCCACAATGCTGTACAGAAGCAATGAGAAATATAATCCTGTGCCACCGCCATCAGGAGCTGCACACGTGGGCATAGCAATGGGGAACCTATGTGCCACACACTATTCATTCTGTCAAGGTGTCTGCATGCCCCAGTCAGACCGCGTTTTTTTATAAATAGTCACAGGCAGGTACTACTCCGCCATGGGAATTCCGTGTGCACCCACAGCATGGGTGGCTCCCTGGAACCCACCGGCTGTACATAAATGTATCCCATTCCAGTGCCCTGGACAGCAGAGCTAACGTCAGATTAAATGCAGGTGGGCTTCGGCCCACACTGCATGCCCCAACCTGACCGGGGTTTTTAATTCATAGACACAGGCAGGTACAACTCCCTATTGTGAAGTCCCTGTGGACCGACAGCATGGGTGGGTGCCAGGAAGCCACCGGCGGTACATAAATATATCCCATTGCATTGCCCATCACAGCTGAGGTAATGTCATGTTTAATGCAGGTGGGCTTCGGCCCATACTGCATGCCCCAGTCAGACTGGGGTTCTTTATAAGTAGACACAGGCAGGTACAACTCCTTATTGTGAAGTCCGTGTGGACCGACAGCATGGGAGGGTCCCAGGAAGCCACAGGCGGTACATAAATAAATCCCATTGCATTGCCCAGCACAGCTTAGGTAATGTCATGTTTAATGCAGGTGGGCTTCGGCCCACACTGCATGCCCCAGTCAGACTGGGGTTCTTTAGAAGTGGACACATGCAGTTACAACTCCGTGTGGACCGACAGCATGGGTGGCCCCCTGGAACCCACCGACGGTACATAAATATATCCCATTGCAGTGCCCAGCACAGCTGAGGTAATGTCATGTTTAATGCAGGTGGGCTTCGGCCCACACTGCATGCCCCAGTCAGACTGGGGTTCTTTAGAAGTGGACACATGCAGTTACAACTCCCTGTGGACCGACAGCATGGGTGGGTGCCAGGAAGCCACCGGCGGTACATAAATATATCCCATTGCAGTGCCCAGCACAGCTGAGGTAATGTCATGTTTAATGCAGGTGGGCTTCGGCCCACACTGCATGCCCCAGTCAGACTGGGGTTCTTTAGAAGTGGACACATGCAGTTACAACTCCGTGTGGACCGACAGCATGGGTGGCTCCCTGGAACCCACCGACGGTACATAAATATATCCCATTGCAGTGCCCAGCACAGCTGAGGTAATGTCATGTTTAATGCAGGTGGGCTTCGGCCCACACTGCATGCCCCAGTCAGACTGGGGTTCTTTAGAAGTGGACACATGCAGTTACAACTCCCTGTGGACCGACAGCATGGGTGGGTGCCAGGAAGCCACCGGCGGTACATAAATATATCCCATTGCAGTGCCCAGCACAGCTGATGTAACGTCAGCTTTAATGCAGGTGGGCAAAAAATTAATTGGATTACACTGTAGGCGAGGGCCCCAAAAAATTGGTGTACCAACAGTACTAATGTACGTCAAAAAAATTGACCATGCCCAACCAAGAGGGCAGGTGAAACCCATTAATCGCTTTGGTTAATGTGGCTTAATTTGTAACTAGGCCTGGAGGCAGCCCAGTTAAAATAAAAATTGGTTCAGGTGCAAGTTTCAACGCTTTAATGAGCATTGAAACGTATAAAAATTGTTTACAAAAATTATATGACTGAGCCTTGTGGGCCTAAGAAAAATTGCCCGTTCGGCGTGATTACGTCAGGTTTCAGGAGGAGGAGGACGAATATTATACACAGATTGATGAAGCTAAAAGGTCCACGTTTTTGATGGTGATAGAGAACAATGCTTCCATCCGCGGGTGCAGCCTACGTATTGTTTAGGTATCGCTGCTGTCCGCTGGTGGAGAAGAGAAGTCTGGGGAAATCCAGGCTTTGTTCATCTTGATGAGTGTAAGCCTGTCGGCACTGTCGGTTGACAGGCGGGTACGCTTATCTGTGATGATTCCCCCAGCCGCACTAAACACCCTCTCTGACAAGATGCTAGCCGCAGGACAAGCAAGCACCTCCAGGGCATACAGCGCGAGTTCAGGCCACGTGTCCAGCTTCGACACCCAGTAGTTGTAGGGGGTAGAGGCGTCACGGAGGACGGTCATGCGATCGGCTACGTACTCCCTCACCATCCTTTTACAGTGCTCCCGCCGACTCAGCCTTGACTGGGGAGCGGTGACACAGTCTTGCTGGGGAGCCAGAAAGCTGTCAAAGGCCTTAGAGAGTGTTCCCCTGCCTGTGCTGTACATGCTGCCTGATCTCCGCGCCTCCCCTGCTACCTGGCCCTCGGAACTGCGCCTTCGGCCACTAGCGCTGTCGGATGGGAAGTTTACCATCAGTTTGTCCGCCAGAGTCCTGTGGTATAGCATCACTCTCGAACCCCTTTCCTCTTCGGGTATGAGAGTGGAAAGGTTCTCCTTATACCGTGGGTCGAGCAGTGTGTACACCCAGTAATCCGTAGTGGCCAGAATGCGTGTAACGCGAGGGTCACGAGAAAGGCATCCTAACATGAAGTCAGCCATGTGTGCCAGGGTACCTGTACGCAACACATGGCTGTCCTCACTAGGAAGATCACTTTCAGGATCCTCCTCCTCCTCCTCCTCCCACTCCTCAGGCCATACACGCTGAAAGGATGACAGGCAAGCAGCATAGGTACCCTCAGCAGTGGGCCAAGCTGTCTCTTCCCCCTCCTCCTCATCCTCCTCATGCTCCTCCTCCTCCTCAACGTGCTGAGATATAGACAGGAGGGTGCTCTGACTATCCAGCGACATACTGTCTTCCCCCGCCTCTGTTTCCGAGCGCAAAGCGTTGGCCTTTATGCTTTGCAGGGAACTTCTCAAGAGGCATAGCAGAGGAATGGTAACGCTAATGATTGCAGCATCGCCGCTCACCATCTGGGTAGACTCCTCAAAGTTTCCAAGGACCTGGCAGATGTCTGCCAACCAGGCCCACTCTTCTGTAAAGAATTGAGGAGGCTGACTCCCACTGCGCCGCCCATGTTGGAGTTGGTATTCCACTATAGCTCTACGCTGCTCATAGAGCCTGGCCAACATGTGGAGCATAGAGTTCCACCGTGTGGGCACGTCGCACAGCAGTCGGTGCACTGGCAGATGAAACCGATGTTGCAGGGTGCGCAGGGTGGCAGCGTCCGTGTGGGACTTGCGGAAATGTGCGCAGAGCCGGCGCACCTTTCCGAGCAGGTCTGACAAGCGTGGGTAGCTTTTCAGAAAGCGCTGAACCACCAAATTAAAGACGTGGGCCAGGCATGGCACGTGCGTGAGGCTGCCGAGCTGCAGTGCCGCCACCAGGTTACGGCCGTTGTCACACACGACCATGCCCGGTTGGAGGCTCAGCGGCGCAAGCCAGCAGTTGGTCTGCTCTGTCAGACCCTGCAGCAGTTCGTGGGCCGTGTGCCTCTTCTCTCCTAAGCTGAGTAGTTTCAGCACGGCCTGCTGACGCTTGCCCACCGCTGTGCTGCCACGACGCGCGACACCGACTGCTGGCGACGTGCTGCTGCTGACACATCTTGATTGCGAGACAGAGGTTGCGTAGGAGGAGGAGGATGGTTTAGTGGAGGAAGCATACACCGCCGCAGATACCACCACCGAGCTGGGGCCCGCAATTCTGGGGGTGGGTAGGACGTGAGCGGTCCCAGGCTCTGACTCTGTCCCAGCCTCTACTAAATTCACCCAATGTGCCGTCAGGGAGATATAGTGGCCCTGCCCGCCTGTGCTTGTCCATGTGTCCGTTGTTAAGTGGACCTTGGCAGTAACTGCGTTGGTGAGGGCGCGTACAATGTTGCGGGAGACGTGGTCGTGCAGGGCTGGGACGGCACATTGGGAAAAGTAGTGGCGACTGGGAACTGAGTAGCGCGGGGCTGCCGCCGCTATCGTACCTTTAAAAAGCCTCTGTTTCCACAACCCTATACGGCAGCATCTCCAGGCTGATAAGTTTGGCTATGTGCACGTTTAACGCTTGAGCGTGCGGGCGCGTGGCGGTGTACTTGCGCTTGCGCTCCAACACTTGCGCTAGCGACGGCTGGACGGTGCGCTGAGAGACATTGGTGGATGGGGCCGAGGACAGCGCAGGTGAGGGTGTGGGTGCAGGCCAGGAGACGGTAGTGCCTGTGTCCTGAGAGGGGGGTTGGATCTCAGTGGCAGGTTGGGGCACAGGGGGAGAGGCAGCGGTGCAAACCGGAGGCGGTGAACGGCCTTCATCCCACCTTGTGGGGTGCTTGGCCATCATATGTATGCGCATGCTGGTGGTGGTGAGGCTGGTGGTGGTGGCTCCCCGGCTGATCTTGGCGCAACAAAGGTTGCACACCACTGTTCGTCGGTCGTCTGCACTCTCAGTGAAAAACTGCCAGACCTTAGAGCACCTCGGCCTCTGCAGGGTGGCATGGCGCGAGGGGGCGCTTTGGGAAACAGTTGGTGGATTATTTGGTCTGGCCCTGCCTCTACCCCTGGCCACCGCACTGCCTCTTCCAACCTGCCCTGCTGCTGCACTTGCCTCCCCCTCTGAAGACCTGTCCTCAGTAGGCTTAGCAAACCAGGTGGGGTCAGTCACCTCATCGTCCTGCTGCTCTTCCTCCGAATCCTCTGTGCGCTCCTCCCTCGGACTTACTCCAATTGCTACTACCTGAGTGATAGACAACTGTGTCTCATCGTCATCGTCCTCCTCACCCACTGAAAGCTCTTGAGACAGTTGCCGGAAGTCCCCAGCCTCATCCCCCGGACCCCGGGAACTTTCCAAAGGTTGGGCATCGGTCACGACAAACTCCTCCAGTGGGAGAGGATTCGGAACCATTGCTGCCCATTCTGGCAGGGGCCCGAGAACAGTTCCTGGGAGTCTGCCTGCTCCTCAGAATGTGTCATTGTAATGGAGTGAGGAGGCTGGGAGGAAGGAGGAGCAGCAGCCAGAGGATTCAGAGTTGCAGCAGTGGACAGCGCAGAATTCTGGGTGGTCGATAGATTGCTGGATGCACTTTCTGCCATCCACGACAGGACCTGCTCACACTGCTCATTTTCTAATAAAGGTCTACCGCGTGGACCCATTAATTGTGAGATGAATGTGGGGACGCCAGAAACGTGCCTCTCTCCTAATCCCGCAGCAGTCGGCTGCGATACACCTGGATCAGGAGCTCGGCCTGTGCCCACACCCTGACTTGGGCCTCCGCGTCCTCGCCCGCGTCCACGTCCTCTAGGCCTACCCCTACCTCTCAGCATGCTGTATTACCAGTAGTGCAGAAACAGAACGCTGTAATTAAATGTGCCGCTAATTGGCCTGTGGTTGGAGGCTGACTTTGCTTACGGAACGCACAGCAGAGGCAGGAAAGAATTTTGCGCAAGCCTGCTGTAACACTTAGCTGGCTGCGTATGAATTAGGACAACTACCCCCAGCAGAGACGCAGTACAGTCAGGACGGTCAAAGGCAGCCCAAATAGATTTTTTTCCCAAATTTTTTTGGAAAAGCCCACTCCCTATATAGACTGGATATGTCTTTCACTGTCCCTGGCTCACCACCACTACTGGCCCTGGACTATGTAAAATTACTGCAGACTGTTTCACTCTGGACAGGATGACAGCGGTGATGTAAGAGGCAACGCAGAGCCAGGAAAGAATTTTGCGCAAGCCTGCTGTAACACTTAGCTGGCTGCGTATGAATTAGGACAACTACCCCCAGCAGAGACGCAGTACAGTCAGGACGGTCACAGGCAGCCCAAATAGATTTTTTTCCCAAATTTGTTTGGAAAAGCCCACTGCCTATATAGACTGGATATGTCTTTCACTGTCCCTGCCTCACCACCACTACTGGCCCTGGACTATGTAAAATTACTGCAGACTGTTTCACTCTGGACAGGATGACAGCGGTAATGTAAAAGGCAATGCAGAGCCAGGAAAGAATTTTGTGTACGCCTGCTGTAACACTTAGCTGGCTGCGTATGAATTAGGACAACTACCCCCAGCAGAGACGCAGTACAGTCAGGACGGTCACAGGCAGCCCAAATAGATTTTTTTTCCCAAATTTTTTTGGAAAAGCCCACTGCCTATATAGACTGGATATGTCTTTCACTGTCCCTGCCTCACCACCACTACTGGCCCTGGACTATGTAAAATTACTGCAGGACGCAATGCTCTGCACGGCCGATATACAAAAAAAAAAAAAAAAGTGCAACACTGCAAAAAGCAGCCTCAACAGTACTGCACACGGTCAGATGTGGCCCTAAGAAGGACCGTTGGGGTTGTTGAAGCCTAAAATCAATCCTAACACTCTCCCTATAGCAGCTCCGGCATCAGCAGCACTTTCCCTGATCTCTGTCAGAATGCATCTGTGGCGAGCCGTGGGAGGGGCCGATTTATATACTCGGGTGACACCTGATCTCGCCAGCCACTCACTGCAGGGGGGTGGTATAGGGCTTGAACGTCGCAGGGGGAAGTTGTAATGCCTTCCCTGTCTTTCTATTGGCCAGAAAAGCGCGCTAACGTCTCAGAGATGAAAGTGAAAGTAACTCGAACATGGCGTGGTGCTCGCCTCTAGTAATGAGCATCTCGAACACGCTAATACTCGAACGAGTATCATGCTCAGACGAGTACGTTCGCTCATCTCTAATAATAACCTTACCTATCTGCAGAGTTTGGAATTTTTAATTCTATCATTTCCAAAGCACACAACGTAGCAGGAACAGTGGTCCCATTGTGTAGTCTTTTACGGCCGTCTGATATATGCGACTATCTGAGGCATCGGTTTCCAATGCATTCAGTCATATGGGCGAATATACGGCGCGTAAAAACGTTGCACTGTAAAAAATTGAACATATGCGACCGAAATATGGCGGTGGTGAATATACGGTGAGTAAAATGATAGTTCTGGAACTATCTTTTGTTCGATATATGGCGGTGGCTCTCGTAGACTTCTATGGGACCTGGGGAAAAAAGGGAGAGGGAGACATTTTAGCAGCGCCTAATGCTGCAAAAAGCTTACAGGTGCCTCTATTAAGGTATTTGAAGGCATCCCAAGGATTTATGCCGAGCGAGGGTTTTCCGGGGTGCGACATATTTTTTTACCGCTAAAAACGTCGCTCACGGTTGTGTGAATGGCCGAGAAAATGCTAATTATCTCTGTCCGTGATCAAGGAAAATCGTTCACTCTTGTGAATTTATAGCGCTGACAAGAGAACGTAAAAATGCATACGCTCGTGTGAAAGAGCCCTTAAGGTAGTGATAAATGTAAGTACTTATTAGAGGAGTTGGGAAATTATTCTCTACATTAATTGTCCAAGGCTGGTAGATAGTTCTAAGAAACGTCTACTGGAGGCCATTACTGCCAAGGAAGAAAATACCAACTATAAGAGCCACTGCCGTACTTTACTTTTCCCAAAGAATGATATTGCATTTCTGTGAATATTTTGCTTTAATAAATTAATGTTTTTTTTCAACTACATCACTTTTAGACTTATTTACTGTTTGAATGAAGATCAAATATCGATGGCAACATAAAAACTTTACATATCTTTCCTAGCTTTTCCACATGACTGTACATCATAATAGTTTAATACTGTGATTTCCTATATACTTTTTGCAATATTAATTCTATGTATGTAATTTATCACTAATGTCCCTGTACTTCAAAGCCCAACTAATAAGCAATTTGTATAATCAACAACAGTATTTTCCAAACTCCTTCAACAGGTCATGATTTAGATATCCTCTAGAGAGCGCACCAATGGCATCTGAGGCACTGACAATAATTATATCACCTATGTAAAACTGAAGATATCCTGAAAACATGATCTGTTGGGGGATCATGAGGACTGGAGTTTGGGAATCACTGGCCTGAATGATCAGCAGTATTCAGTTACTTAACTCGTTAGCATGATAAAGATAATAAGGATTCTTTTACATGGGACGACTGTCAGCCACTTAAACGCCCAACAGTCATCTAAAGGATTATCACTCCACTGCTTTTACACAGGAACGATAATTGTTTCTTCAATGGAGGCCCAGCATGCCAGAAATTGCTTGTGGCCGACTCAATTCAGAGTAAACAGGCAGTTGTTCATAGATGAAAGTGTGCCTGTTTACATAGGCTGATCATTGTCTTATTTTTATGCCTGCATAAACTGAACGACCAGAAAAAGGAAACAAAATATTGTTCAGCATTCAGTTAGGCTACCTGCACATGGACGGGTCAGATTCCGCATGCAGGATCCCCCAGTGGTATCTGACCCTGTGCCTGGCCGGGGACCCCACGTAGCTGTTCGCAGTCTTTTAATCTGTGATGCGGATGTACCAGCCGGTTCGCTGGCGTACATGCACAGTAAAGATTATACCACGCTGTCGCTAGGCGACGACGCGGATCCCACGACTTTTCCGTATTGATGATTGTGTAAGGGCTGCAGGTCGAACAGCTTCCATTGACTTCAACGGAATCTGTCTGCATAAAATCCCCCTGAAAATAGAGCATGCTGTGATTTTTTTCCCCCCGCAAGCGGAAAATCGCAATTGATTTCCGCTCATGGGCAGAAAAAAATCGCTTTTCCATAGCATGTTATGACAAGTATTTGCTTTAAATGCTAACCTGTTCTGAAGCAGCATTGGCAATAAATCGATACATTTACTTGAACTTCTTTCCCTTTGCTACAATTATTGTATATTAAGATCTGAGAATTACTGAGTAATCTTCATCTGCATATTGTTTTATCCGGTAGAGCAGATATGACTTTGTTCGGCTTGCCTGTACCTGCAATAAAACTCTCTTTGTTCTGAAGGATTACACAAAAATCTTGATGCATTTTGAAAATCCATCTGTCAGTATAAATTTCCTGGTGCTGTAGGTCCTGATATACACAGAGCAATAGGACCCGATGAATTTATGTCACCAGCATAGTGGTTTAAAATCCACTTTACAAATAGAAACCTCAGCAGAGAGAAAACATATTTAAAATAGGAATAAGGCAGAATTATAAACCATTCAATACATATTCTATATGGATAGAGTGAAGGCAAAGTTGAGTTTTATCCACAAGGGACACTGACTGCTTTATTAATGCGAGAAGGAACACTCAAGTAATGTATTTACCAAAAGCATAATATAAACAAGCAAGAACAATAAAAATCCTTCTAAAATTGGCAGTTACTTGTACATAGTGACCTGTTTTCCATTTAATGGCTTCAGGGAAAGCAGTTTTAAGGCTATATACACCTTTTCTCTCGGGGTATTTATATGTCTGTAATAAGCTGAATTTTAACTGTATTTTAAAATGTCGATTTAAACAATAATACAGGGAAAAGTGCACCTTGCATGAAATGAGGTTTCACAGCTGAAATTAGTCATCCTGAAACTCTGCTTCCCCAAGAATGAAAATTAAAACAATGTGTACTGTAATAAAGACCTCATGGAAAAGCATTTACAATATTGTAGAAGACATTTGACAAAGTCAGAGTGTTAAAGAGACATGTTACTACCCAGGAAATTTAGCATGCAGTAAAGTAACAGCTACATAAAATTTGACAGCAAAAGAGAACCTCTTGCCCTTTTTACTCTGTCAATTTTCAATTTATTCTATAATAAGATGCCATTTGATCTTACAGCATTTTAAATCAAAACTTAGAAGTCGTATTAGACATTGTTTAAAGCCCAAATCCACTTGCAAAACCATTTTAACACTAATAACAATAAAATACATTGCTTCCTGCTTCTGTGCATATTCCACATAAGTAGTCCATTCTGCATGTTCCAAAGCTTCCTTCTCCTCTGCTGTTGCGGTATTGGTGACCATACTGATTATACATGCAATAGTGGTAGGAGCCAGTAGTTATTCTGTGCTGCACAGTGGGCCATTCATAATTTTGACATGAAGTAGCAAAATGATGGCTGATTATAGCATAAGATGAGCAGACATGCACTGAACATAGCGAGAGGAAGTGAGAGATGAAAAAGTCGAATTGGGCTTTTACAAATGCTGTGTGCTGCTCCCCCTTTTGTAGTATCTTTTTGCTCACATTGATGTAGGGTTGCTGAGGTTTCTCTAACAACAAACCATGGACATGTGTCATTAAGGCGCTGTTTTAGCGCAGTATAGGTGCGCGATCAAATTGCACCAATACTGCACTAAAAATTTCATGAACGGGCAGCTGCTCACTGGAGCATCTGAGCTTAAAAAAGTGCAGCTGCCCCAGGAGGAGTAAGAGAAGAAGCCCCGCAGAGCTTCAGGATTTCCCCATAGCCCTGCTCTATCTATCCCGGTTATGGGTTAATTCCCCATAGCTCCTTTCTCTTTCCCTGCTCTGGGGATCCCTGAGGAATATCCCCATAGCAAATATAGGGGGTGGGGCTAGAGGGGCAGGGCTAGAGTATGAATCAAGGGAACTCTCTGGGGGGGGGGGGGGGCTCATCCCCACAGGGACTAACAGGAGTTTACAGTGGGATATTTAAAATGTGCTTCTGGGCGGCACCTTTTAAATGTCCTGCTGTAAGCAGTGGAAAATCTTCTTTTCATGCACATGGGTTTCCATAGGCTCCTGCTCCCATAGGAGTCAATGGAAACTCCTGCACAGCTCGTACCAAAGATAGGTCAGGTCCTATCTTTTCTTGCACCCCGGACCTTAAATGCGAGCATTGCAGTCACATGTCCTATCTTTGATTGGTGTGAGTATTTAGCGTGTCTAAAATTCCTTCATCTGAACGATTCTATAGGAAACCATTGGTTCTTATAGAAGTGCTCTTTTCATGAGCCTCTAATGTGCGAAAACAACGCTCGTGTAAACGAGGCTTAAGGCTGCTTTCACATCTGCGTAAGAACCTTTGACTGGAGGTTCCATAAAAGATCCAGCTAAAAAATGGAAGATAAAGTGCGGTATGCAGCATTCTTTCTTCCGTTCAAAAGCGGGCGGACTACATTATAGTCAATAGGGTCCATCCAGTGCTGTTCAGTTTCATCCAGAGACAAAACCATTCAGCCACGGAGATTCCCTTTTCCTGCTCCCTGAATGGAGCAGGGAGGCTGAATCCCCAGCACAGATGTGAAACCACCCTAACAGCAAGTAGAGTTGCTGAAATAAGTATATTAAAAGGTTACATGACCTTTCACCGTACATGGTCAAGCCTCGTTTGCATAAAGATCAAAATCCCATTAAGTAAATCTCAAGAACTGTTGCATTAAGAACAGTTTTTCCATCTAGTTTTGATGGAACCTTACACAGATCAAGAATGGAGCAGAACACACATTGTTACATATTGTAATCTTTCAAAAAAGGCATCATCTTGAAGGAAGACTCTTTGAAAATGTAATATAATATTATGTACAAATCATTAACCCTTTCAGCTCATGCCTCCTAGCTGTATAGGGCTGTAATACAAAAACCTATACA
The DNA here is from genome assembly GCF_035609145.1 of Eleutherodactylus coqui. NCBI lineage: Eukaryota > Metazoa > Chordata > Amphibia > Anura > Eleutherodactylidae > Eleutherodactylus > Eleutherodactylus coqui. The sequence goes on along the minus strand of NC_089843.1, from coordinate 128,633,567 downwards.
GCGCTTTGGGATCATATTGTACTTCCATAAGGCATATTTCTTCATGTGCTGGCATACTGAGTGGAATCTATTACATAAATACTCTTTTCTATAAGAATTACATATTATGTTTCTATACAGAGTACCATGTGGTACACTGATTGCCAATGACTTTATAGTATAGGACTGCAGAGACTCTGTGTGCCTTTGTCCAGTTTCCTTCACTTGGTGTTCTGTGTACAACAGTTATGTCGGCATGACCACCAGGGAATAGCTAAAGCCTCATGGACAGTGGACACTGATTCAAAGTTCAACTTACGTAGTGGTGGGGGCTCAACTTCACTTTATGGGTGCCAATTGTGTCTGGTATATAGTTTTCAGCTTTTTGGTGGGTCTCTTAAGTGACCCATCAATAGACCACTAGTATCCAATAGGTTTGCTAGGGTCTTAAAAAAAAAGGGCATAAGTTCCAAGATATACTTTTTAGCATGGTTTAGATACATTGGCTCGGCTATATGTGTAATAGTATAGCTCTATATAATGCAGTCACTAAATATTGGTCACATATCAGTTTTACATGATGAAAAGTGAATACAGTACAGTGATCAAAGGTGACATCTTCTCTGATTACAATCATACACTTTCACTTTAATATTCTACCTGGGCTTACATTGCCATGAAGACCCCTTTCCATCACAACTTGGCTCTTGACACAAACTCCCAATCTTGAAGCTACCCCCAGTGCATCCCTCAATGTTCCCCACACAATACTAGTGATTTTTTTGCCCCACAAAATAATGGTGCCCCTACACAGTAATAATTCCCCTATTTAGCCCACCAGAAAGTAATAATGTCTCTTTTATGCCCCATGGTAATAGTTCCCTTTTTTGCTTCCCCCATAGTAATTCCCTTTTGAGCGACCAAAGTAATAAGACTCCTTTTCAAAAAATGTTAAAAATAATTAAAGAAAAGTAACAATCATAAAAAATTATCTTGTAACAAAAATACAATAAAAACACCTTTTTTTACTAAAGAATTTTAACCTAAAAAAATATATTAAAGCCCTTACTTATTAATTTACACATTTGTTAGCATCATCTTCATACCAATCCATATTATAAGGTTATATCATCTATTCATGTGAATGGCAAACACCGTAAAAAAATCAAGTCCAAATAGCTTATTGTAATGTATTTCACTCTTATAAAAAATTAGTGTAAGCTAAATGTTACTTTATATGTACCTAATAGTATGGGCTCACTCACACAGGCGTATGTCACCTGAAGGGTGTTTTCAGACGAATGTATGCACGAATATGTTGCGGTTTGGAATGTATTTCCACATGAACGACGTTAGGAGATTATAAGAAACGCGTGTAAATGCCTCCGCAAATATGTTCATCTAAAACCGTACTTATGCAAGTATTTTCAACACTAGTAGCATGCAGTACTAAAACCTATTTATTTCTATTCGGCCATTTACACTTTCATTTTTTTTCACTTGTATTACACAGCATGACCTATTTTGTATATTATATATATTATAATACAATATAATAACTATATTATAATACACACCAATATAGGTTATGGGAATTTAACACATGCAGCAAACATGTATGCACATGTGCATTTGCTGTGTAATGCATGTTTTACGCGAGTGAAAAATACACGCGCAATATGCAGGGCACATGCACACATATGAGTGAGCCTTAAAGCCTACAAAGTGTACAGCTCACCCACAATAATTAACGCCTCAGATGTAGCTATGTAGTCTTTAAAATAAAAAAATGTGATTGATAAAATACAATGAGGCAAAAACTGATAATGTCCTTGGTTCTTAGGAAAAAAACAAAACATTAAGGCCTCATGTCCACGGGGAAAATAATAATTAAAATCCGCAGCGGATCACCCGCGCGCGGATCCGCGCCCCATAGGAATGCATTGACCACCCGCGGGTAGCTAAATACCCGCGGATGGTCAATAAATGTGAATTAGAAAAATCATGGAGCATGAAAAAAAATGGACATGCTCCATTTAGGTGCGGATCACGCTCCGGATGGCCCCATTGATCTCTATGGGGTGCGGGAAATCCGCTGCGGGTGTTAAATGCCATTTATTTGGGTGCGTGAAATCTGCATGCGGATTACAAGTTTGGCTTCTTTTTCAGTGGCCTTGCATTTTTTTTCACGCGCAGATGCAAAAATGCCATCCGCGTGCATACACGCGTGAAAAAAAAAGCATCCGCGTGTCATCCGCATGCAATAAAATACTATTTTAAGCTCATCCGCACTGCATCCGCGGCCCAAATCCGCGTTACAAATCCGGAGCAGATTTTATTTTCCCCGTGGACATGAGGCCTAAGGGGTTAAGAAGTAAAGCTGCTTTTTTTGTTATGGAAAGAAAATCACAAATTTGTAGCACCTTTTTCTTTGGCTTTTTTTTATAATGTATAAAATATAAATAGCAACAGCTACAAAATAACCTCAAGAATTGACATAAATAAAATTACTTCCTAATAAAATGGAAGAAAAGTAGATTTGTTGAAAGTGTTGTTCCTCGAAGTAATTAGTCAAGAACATTTCAAAATCTTGAATTTGAGTTAAAAGAGTGAAGTCCATTGTTTTCTGACTCCTGTTTTAATGGTTAAGCCCATTAAATAAACCAAATTCTGAAATATAAATTACAGAGTGCAGTTGTGTCATATGAACTGGTGTTTGTGCTTTGTTGCAACTTTAATACCCTATGGTCAGTTGGATGTACAAAGGAAACCTCTGCAGATTCGGAGCTGCACTCCTGCTTAATAAAGCAAAGGTCTTTCTGAAGAAAGTTTCAGTGCACACGAGGACAGGAGAAGTTTCCGAGTTAACTCAAGAAGTAATAGTTTCCTGGGTGCTGGAGGAAACATCTTGGACTCTGGAGACGTGACTGAAATGAAAAAATACTGTCAGCATCAATCTTGTTGCCACACAATTGTGTTGATTAGGGATTTATAAGTGTGCCCGGCTTACACATTGAAATAAAATGATTAGCCCTAAATATAGCAGCTGCAACTCATTTCTTCAACATGTATTAAATCACTTCATCTGTAGTAAATTATAATTTCCTGGTTTGTTATTTTCAATTTTAATCAAATATTAACCTGTTTTTGTACGGAAGTTGTATTTTTGACAGTCACTCCTAATTTAAATCCCCAAATTTAACATTGTTTAAACTAGGGCTGTAGAATACATACATTTTTAATCAATTGTAAATTGTAACACTCAGAATGCCAGGGATGCCAGGCAGTTTTAGAAACCACACAAAGCATGCCCAGGCAATGCAATAGATGCACGTAAAAAAATGGACATAGTCATTTGTGGTCTGAACTAGTGATACTATTGAGGGGGGTGCTTGAGTAGTATCCTGGGATGTGATGTATATTCATTGAGCATTGGCTTCCAGCTAATAAATAAAGTTTTTTTCACATCAATTCTCAGAACTCTAATGTATGGAAGTGTTCAAAGATGAAGATCCACGCCACCATACAAGGATCCAAACGTTATTAAATTTGGGTTTTACTCACCTGGTGCAGAGCGGGGTCCCTATGAATAGGGGAGCAACCCGCCTGCACTGATTATCCCAGTTAGCCTGTAGAACTACAGATGATTTTCATGCAGGGTCCCCGAGAATCCTTGGTGCAAGGAGATGCAGTAGTAGGAAAAATCCCCAGGAGGTAACAAGCCACACAATGGGGAAAATGCAATGCAGAGTAAAACAAAAAGAACTCCTTCTGCGCTTTTTTTTCGGGTCTTGCAGTTTAAATGAGGAAACTATCAAGTCTTCAAAGATATATAGTATATATATTTATTTGTACAAATTGTAAAATCCGTACAGGTTTGCAACGCGTTTCGGCGCTAATATAAGCGCCTTTTTCAATTTATGCTGTATAGATTTATGATTGAAAAAGGCGCTTATATTAGCACCGAAACGCGTTGCAAACCTGTACGGATTTTATATGTACGATTTGTACAAATAAATATATATACTATATATCTTTGGAGACTTGATAGTTTCCTCATTTAAACTGCAAGACCCGAAAAAAGAGCGCAGAAGAAGTTCTTTTTGTTTTAATGTATGGAAGTGGGTAGTTCACTTTAAACAAGCATAATACAAGTACTAGGGTGAACTTTCAAAACTTTTTGGGAGTGCAGAAACAGCACGGTAGTGGTCATGTATCTTAGAGTCAAAGCCTAATCTGCACTTATATGTCTCACTCACCCCAATGCAGCACTGCTTTATAAAAACTGATTCTGGGGCACTGGAACATAAAGGCTATGTCCTCACTAACAATATTTTTTGTAGGATGTTTTTCTGAAAAAAAAAAAAATTTGTTACAGATTCTATTCATTGATATGGGACAAGCTGTTACCAAAGTGCATTAGTTTACTGAAATCATAAGTTTGTGTCTAAGAAATACTTATTTGGATAGGCAATTAGTTTTTGAAAATGTTTTTGCGCTCAGTAAGGCCTTAGTCAGACGGGCGTTTTTTCACGCGATTTGCGCATCGCATGTCGCATGCGCATGCGCAAATCGCGTGACCGGAGGCGAAAAATCACGGGAAAAATCTGCACCTAGCCGCGTTAATCGTCGCAGCAAAACGCCCGTCTGACCGGAGAAAAATCGCCGTGCGCATCAAAATGCGCATGAAACGTAGACTGACCGGCGAAAAAAATGATTTTGGTGCGCACATAAAACGCAGAACGCAGATAGGCGCGATCTGCGAATCGTCGTGTCCTATAATTTTTCGCATATCCGCATAAAAAGCGGACATGTGACCGATACCATAGCGAACCATTGGTTCTATATATGCGCAAATCGCATGCGCAAATCGCGCGAAAAAACGCCCGTCTGACTAAGGCCTAAGAGAAGCAAAATAAATCGATGAGATTTGATACCTTTAAATGTCTAACAAAAATAAATGATGTTACAGCAAGCTTTCAAGACTACTTAGGTCTCTTCATCAGGGATGTTTTAACAATATCTGAAGAAATACATATACACAAAAAAAGCAGAGACCTCTTCAGGTGCTTACTGGATACAACAGGGTCACTGGCTATGTACTTTTTTTTATATAGAGTTATTGATAAAATGTCCCCCAACTATCCATAGCAACTTGCTGCTCAGGATACTGGAAAATATGATTTAAAGTTTTAATCTCCCCTTCCTCCATCACATTTGAGAGGTCCCTGATATGCATTCTTCCTCAGGAAGTCTTTTGATCATGATGGAAATAAGGTTAGCTAGTGACAGGTAGATGTTAATTAACTCCCCCAGCCTGCCAGTGAGGCTCAACACCTCAGATACTTCTCATAGACGTTCTGGCACCGTGACTGCTAGTGTCCGTATCAAAGGAAAATTTAATATTGGAGATTATTGGTCACATGGAGGCCCCAGCTCAATGTCAGGTACATTTTCAGAACTGAGAGGACACTGTGGACCTGGCTACTCCAATCTCTGTGCGCCCCCCAGAACATCCAGAATTCCCTGTAGGCATAGCGAATCATCTGCCCCCATGCCTAGTATCTATGGATAGATAAATTCCTCATATTCCCCATTGGATCGCCTCCTGCAGAAATATGGCCAAAATATTAAATCAGGGTTTCCTACAGATCTTCCACGCATATACTCAACCTGCCCTTGATGACCTTAGAAAAAGGCCATTGGGGGTGTGGTTCTGCAGAGGCTTTAAAACTAATTGGGTTCCTTATCCAAATTCTCAGACCTTCGGAAATACGTCGAGTGTAAAGACTTTTTCATTGCTTCAGTAGCTCCGCATGAATCAGAATCCCAAATCTGGTATCTTTTGTTTATTTTTCTCCTTGTTTTATTTTAAAATACTTTCTTGTGGTGTATACCTGTATTCCCTTATACTCCTTTTTTGTATATCCTTTGTAAATATATATGCACTGCTAATTTAGAATAAAGCCGCAATTTATTAGTTAAGCCTCGTCTGTTTTAAAACAAACCATAAACTCCAAAGATTATGTTCAGAATTAATAGTCTGGGTCCCAGCTTTCCTGAGCAGCTGGTGGTGGCAGCGTGTATGCGAGCGGCATTGTAGCATGCTGGAGTGCGGTCGCTGGATCAGGAGGTGATTTGTGCTTTTGGTCTGCATGTGGCAGGACCCTGTGAAAGCTGGTTACAAATCTACCTGTTGTCTAGCGGCTTCACGCTCACAATCTTGCAAGAGTGATCGATAGAGGCTTAGCCGTAACACGTGGTCATAGCAATGAGGCGCTCGGAATAGTTGATCTGTGACAAATCAGTGATAGAGGCGAGTCTGTTCATTACAATGTTTTATTCCTATAGTATTCTTAGCTCCTTATTTACTGTTTGTAAGATTTTTTTCTCAAAAAGACACTACACAAATATATTAGTACTTCCACTATCTAAACCCCCTTTGCCTCCTCCTCTCTATCCCTTGTCTATCTTTTGTGTTTTACTGTTTAAATATTTGTTGCTACTTTATTTGTTATTATATTGGTTTACGACAACCAATTATCTTGTTTTTTCTATGTTGTTAGATTGGACATCTCGATGTTTGTGCACCGACTCTTATGTTTACATCTTGATTATGGTGTTGGACCCTTTTGATTGAATCTAGAACAAATGCCTTTTTATGCCTTTTATTTTCTTTTTTAACTATGTTAAAAGTATTTCAATAAAAATAGAGTAAAGAAAAAAAAATTAAAGAAGTAACAGAACAATTGAATGAGCTTGGAGAGTAAATCCTTAATGAGTCCACTGATAAGAATGTGAGTGGTTTATTGTCTCTAAGTTGCTGTAGGTTCACAGACCTGGTTTCTGCCCATATGCCTGGGTGTCACTGCCAACTTTCTCATGCCATGTCTCTGGCCTTTTGTGTGTATATATATATATATATATATATAATTTATTTATTTATTTTTTTAACATACATGATGAAGAAACCTAAGTAGTGTTGATGAAAGCTTGCGCTGTTAACATTTTCTCTTTATTAGCCATTAAAAGTTATCTATGAAATTATTTGTTTTTCTGACATTTCTGAAAATAACATTTTCCTCTATTGGCTAACACTGTAGCAAACTTTTTTATTTTTACCATTAGGTTCTCACATATGCCCTATTTCTGCAGCAAATACAATTCTGCATTATAGATTTAAAAGATATGTGATGTTGAACTATAGTGGTTAGAAGCACAGGCAGTGCAAGGACAGAAAAGTTTGTGGAAAGAAGATGTAAAAGTATTTTTATATATTGTGAGTGCATTGTGCATAACTAAGAAAAAGCTGAGCTGATGGAACATCTTTGTTTGTGGAAAATAACACAAATAATCTTTAAAGGAAATCCACACCATGTTTTTGTTGCCATCTCCAAGGGACAGCATAAGATAGTGACAGGTATGCTGATTACAGCTATATGCCTGTTGTATGTATGTGTGCAGTAGTTTGGGAGAAACTTACATTTTTATTAGTGTCATCCGCAAAAAATACTACAGGAAGTAGTTTTCAGTATCCATTCACTGACTGGTGGCTGTCTGCCTATTAAAGTGTATAGAGAGACTGCTGTAATTAAGTGGTTGAAGCATGGGGTGAGTTAGGTTAGCCTGCAGCTCAGGAATATTGAGGACTACTTCCTGTAGTCCTCTGTGTCTGACTGCTATTACAAAAATGCAAAGCTTTTAGTAAACTACTGCACATACAGTATGCATACAGCAGATATATTGATGTAATCAATGTGCCTGTCACTATCTCATGCTGCTCTCAGAGTTATAGTGCTGTTAGGTGAGGTGACAGGGAGCCAGGTGATGTATTTTTTATAAACTTGTATGGGAGATTACGTGCACGGCAATCTGAAAAGTGTTAGAGTTTAATGTGCTGCTCGGACTTCAGAGCTGGACACTACGGGATCCAGGGAGCAGGGGAGTATGAAGAATACATCACCCGGCTCCCTGTCACCTCCGCCAACAGCACCATGAGCCAGTTTATGGTGCTGTAGGGAGGTGACAGGTTCCCTTTAAGAGCTCAGTCACATGGGCGCATCGGTGCCCGCGTTCCTGCACGATAAGATAGCCGTACTGTAGGTGCGGACGACTCTCCGCACCGCCGGACGAAAGAACACATGACCGGCTCCATTGCCGGCATGTGTTGTTTCTTCCGGCGGTGCGGAGAGTTATCCGCACCTGCAGTGCGTCCGTCTTCTTCGTGCAGGAACACGGGCGCATCAGTGCCCGGATGCATCCACGTGACTGAGCCCTAAGGTCTTGTTCAGATTTGGTGCAGTTTTTGTTTCCTGCATGTTGAATGTTATGCTATATACAGTATTTCAATTTTATTTGGGAACAAGTTATAGAAAAGCTTTTAATTTCAGAGCTTTAGCTACTAAAACAGATTTGTGCACTTAGCTAAGATGTATTTTTAATTATGTTTATTAAACGTACATAATTGTAGCACTAAAATAGTGCAATAACCAGAGGAGGCAGCAGAACAAGAGCAGCAGCACCTTTCGGAATAGATTTCAGCAGCAAATGTTTTATATATAATTGCTGATGTTAAATACAGTATAAGCTGAGCTGCGAAATCAGAGTAGTGTGATAGGGCTGTAAAACAAAAGGTATAGCTGTTGTATCTGATGGACACTACATGTAGCATAAATCCACCCTATCAATAATGTCACAGAGCCATCTGTGTCATCGCAGTGAAGAGGATGTTCTGTAAATCGCGTGTTTACCTGTAAACAAAAATGTTACAATTGGCAACATATTATATTCAGAATTTTATTCCCAACTTCATTACTGAAATATACCATCATGCCTTGCTGTCTCAGTGCATGTTCAGAGAATACAATGATGTGCTGTATTGTGAAGGTGTCATCTGGCAAATTAATTAATATTATCCAATATTGCATTATATGGCTGGGGGTTGCTCCAGTATACTGTGGGGTGTGTCTGTCAACAATCTTGTTGACTGTTACCAGTGGTGATCAGCAGAATTGTTAAAGTAAACATATTGTTTCAGAATAAGCTATCGCGTGTACATCAACTGTAGTAATGTTTCTGGCCATTACATGATTTTTATCTGGAATTTTCCATCATATCTAATTTAGTGTAAGTGTGGACTAGCTGCTATGATGTCTACCATACACTGATCCCATAGAGCTGAGGAGATCAGATCCTACTCCCCTATCTCACTTTAGCACACCTTACGGGCAAATCGGGAACTTAGGGCTCATGTCCACAGGCGGGTCGGATTCTGCATGCGAAAGCCTGCAGCTCAATTCGATCCTGCTTGCCGCCAATCACTCTGCGTACCTGTCCGGGTCTTCTTTTTTCTGTACTGAGGATGTGTATGGAAGTGTCGGCTGGCATTCATGCGCAGTACAGTTTTTTTTCTTTCAAACTCCTGCTCTGCCGCGGGATTCGCAGCCCGTCCGTTAAGAAGAATCCTGTGTGATTCCGGCAACAGAGAATGGTAGAACAGGGAACCTCTGACTCACTGCTCTGCCATTATTAGGAATGATATTGGTTCTTGCTTGGGAATTCAGGGCACTAGACTAGAGATACTGGGTAGGTATATGACGGATTCCGCGGCCCATCCGCAATGTCAATTGTGGATGGTCCATGGATCGGACGGTTTTCATTGACTTCAATGGAAGCCATCCGCATGGAATCTGCACTAAAATGGAGCATGCTGAGATTTGTTTTCTGCATGCGGTATCCAGAAAACACATCCGCATGTGTAAAGTGAAGTATGGATGCCCATGCTTCACTATGGGTGTCTTGAACTGCAGATCTTCCACGTTGGGCACCTGCAAATCAAATGCGCCCGTGGACATGAGGCCTAAAAGGGGTTTTCCTGGGCTAGGTAGGTCATCAACAGTAGATTAGCTGGGGTCTGCCGCTCAGGACCCTGAACGATCTGCTGATCCGGCATCCACTGTCAGCATTGCTGGACACAGAGGTGTGGAGTGGAAATCTAAATTAAATCAATATTTGTTATGACCACCCTTTGCCTTTTAAATGGCTTTCTCCATTTCCTTGGCCCACCACTGCGTCTACGGTCATCAACATTGCCTGTTTCTTTGTGCTACTTGAACCACACATCTTGCAGCTCCAGTCTATTTGAAATCTTTGCCTGGAAGAGACCATGCTGATGCAGAATAACTACCTTGTTTCTTGTTGCTGACCTTACTGTGCATTTCACAACCTCACCTTTGTAGCAGAGCTTGACTATTCCTCACCCTGTATTAAGCCTCCTACACAGCTGTTTCTCTTTCAATTAATGACTGTTTCATTCTACATATAAAAATGATGATCATTATCATTGTTTTGGTCAATCATACACCTGATCAGTGTATGATTTATTAATCATTCCACTAAAATCCCTGACTGTGCAAGTATACCTAGAAGAATTGATGTTGTCTTGAAGGCATAGGATAGTCACACCAAATATTGATTTAATTTAGATTTCTTTTTTTTAAGTTCACCTTTTAATTTGTTAATTGATAAAAATGAACAATTAATGCTATCTTTGAAAACATTCTTATTTTGCAGCATTTTCTCCATACTTGCCTAAAACCAGGGACATTGCTAAGGTCTTCAAAGATCAGGGGCACGAGTTGCAAGGCATATGTTGCGCTCTACCCCTCTCCCTCCCAAAAAATGTAAAAGTATAGTTACTATATAACAATGATACCACTCTACTGAAAGCAAATACCACCATACAAGAATTAAATATTAACTATATACTGTTACTAAACAAAACACACTATGCTATGCGGCTGAGCATTATCCTGCTAGAAAATGCCTCTTGGAAGCCACCATGAGAGGAACACATGTGGCTGTAGGATGTCCTGAACATATTGCTGAGCCTTTATTGTCCCTTGTACCACTACTAGGGGTGACTGACTGTCATATGTGATGGCTTCCAGACCACCACACCAGCAGTGGGGACAGTGTGCCGCTCCACAGCAAAGGCAGGATTGAGGCATTCACCTCTTGGTCTCCAGACATGAACACGGCCGTTGACACTGCCCGAACTAACCAGGATTCATTGCTGAAGACAACCCGGTTTCAATCCATAGAAGTCCAGTTTTGTCATTCATGACATAACTGCAAATGGAGGCGACGGTGGGCGTCAAAGGCAGGACATGTAAAGGGCACTGTGAGACCATAATCTTTGATTGCATTGTAAGGCATGTCTAGTGGTTAACAAGCTCTACACAAATGCTAAAATTAGGTCCATTACACACAAGTGGCCTCTGAGAGCCTTTTTATAAGCCAAGAGTGTAACCACTTTTAGGGTCTCGGATTTCAAGACGGTTCATCTATCACACCACAACTATGGCTGGGTTCACACAGGGCGTATTTGTCGCGGAGATGTCGTGGTTTTACCGTTGTGGTTTTGCTGCAACCTTTCCGCATCTGCGGCAAATCCACATGCAATGGTCAAATTTAGAGGCGGTTTTCACCGCGTATTTATCAGCGGTTCTACCGCAGATAAATCCGCAGGACCTTTGCTGTGGAAAAAAACGCAGCGTTTTTTTTGGGGAGAGTCGCGGTTTTTGTTGCTGATTTGCTTGCGTATTTTACTAGGTGCAGATTCTAAAAAAAACTGTTTCCTGTGAGGTCATCGTTCCCACCCATTTCTGCACAGGGTAGGAAGAGGCTTGTATTCGTGGCCATTTTGTCTTGTAGAGCTTAACAGACAACATGGAGCCTGCAAGAAGAATCCGCCTGAGGCGCGCGTACCGCCGCACACTGATTGCGCTAATGCTCTTCAAGCATGTAGAAGAATCAGAAAAGGTGAGCAAGCGTTTTTATGGACATTGTGTGCTTCGTTTCCTCGTTGCTCGTTGATGCATTGTGGACTAGAGTGCGAATGCGGCCATGTGCTTTAATTCCTGCTAATATTCTTTTACAGACTGATCGTGCTTCCCGGCGTCACAGACGCTATTGGGTCCATCCCATTCTCACAGAGAGGGGGACGAAGGGCCATTTCGCCAGCTTGTACCAGGATTTAAAAAAGTAAGTGAAGTGTAGCATGTGATGTGAATCAGTTTGAGGTTGCGCAAAGAATTTTTATTTATTTTAGCCTGCTCTCCCTTTTCTCTCTCTCTCTGCAGCCATCCAGAGAAGTTCGTGGCCTTCTGCAGGCTGCCTATGGAGGCCTTTGAGCGCCTTCTGGAGCTGGTGCGCCGGGACCTGACGTACCAGGATACGCAGATGAGGAAGGCGATCACTGCAGAAGAAAGGCTGCTCATCACCCTTCGGTAAGTAACCTTCGTTATCCTTTCAATTTGCGACTGTAGAGCAAATTTTTATTATTTATTTTTTTCTGTGTTTTTTGCGCAATCCCGCTTTTTATTTTTCATGCGATGCTGTGATTGCTCCGGCAGTAGGACGCAATGCTATAGCATAACGTCACACTGCTTTTGGACAGCTAGGCTATCGAGCACCCCTTTCATTAGCACCCCGGCCATCATGACACCTGCACGGCTACCCCGATCTCACCGGGCGGGTGGGTTGTTGGCTGCCCGTGCGTGACACCAGAACAGCATTTGGGGTATGTAAATGCCGCTGTCAGAATTGCCAGTGGAATTTAAAGGGTTAACCCATTCCAATCCAATGTCAGGCCTGCCCCGACATCATAATTTCCCTCCACAGCTCCGATGTCGGGGCAGGCCCGACACTGCAGTGCAGGAGTGCATCTGCACCCGATCATCAGACACATCATCATACACATCGGGTGCAGATACACTCCTGCACTGATCCTCATCAAGAACCCCCGAGGAGAAGGCAGAAATGCTTTTTAACCCTTTCTGCCTCATTACATAGTGCTCAATTAGCACTATGTAATGCTGGAGATTCCGGCTGGCATACATGTGACCGCCGGTGTCACCTGACCCCCAGCAGTCCATGAACGCCGAGCCGGGAGCCTGCACCGTGGGGGGACCTGCTTACCTGTCCGTCGTCTTCCACATTCTCCCTCTGTCTCCCGGCTCCTGACCCCAGCGGTCACATGATCGCCGCGCCGGGAGGCAGAATGAGAATGCGGAAGACACCGGACAGGTAAGCAGGTCCCCCCATGGTGCAGCGAGCACCTGCACCCTTCTGAATTCTGTCAGTTCAGGAGGGTGCAGGGAAATGTATTTTTTCTCATCAATTCTCCCCAGCTCCAATTTATTTTGAGCTGGGGAGAATGAATGAGAAAAAAATTTTGGATTGGAAAGGTTTAATAGCCGCCATCGGCCCAGTGGCCACGCGCGGCTCTTGACCGCGTTTCTTAGTTGTAACCACTTGACGCCCTTGCTGCGTGGAGGGAGACAGCGCCGCTAGCTCCTGTGATACACGTTCTGCAACTGCTGGACATAGGTTTACTTTCGCGCCGTCACAAAGGGGTTCATCCAGCGGAAGACTCACTCCATTGTTTAATTTGCAGGCAACGTTGCAGAAAATGTAAAGTTGTTCGTTTCGGGTATTGATCTGGTATCTTTCGGAGAAGCCGGTTGAACTGTTCGTTGTCTTCGGCATTCTCTCTTCTGCTACATAACACAGCCATCATCATCTTGTGGCTGGTTGACTTCCGAAAAAAATTGGCAGCAGAGAGATTGTTGAACTTGCCATACCAGCAAACTTGGGCAACCTTTGTTGTGCACCGGCAGTCAATGGGACCTTGTTACGTTCATGAGTGTGGCAGGAACATGTTTGCATTTTCCCATTCTCTCTCCCCTTATGTTGTGGATGGGTAGAATGGAAATCTGAACCATGTGTGGCGTGTAAAGTGAAAATTTAACCTCCCCCATGTATACCTTTGAATTGCACATCTTATTTCCTTCACACGAATTCAACTGCGTTCTCCAATAAATTTTGTGTTGAGAATAATATCTGAGAACTGTATATATATAGAAGTGTTCATGTAATGCAAGTCTTCAGTGTGTACTAACTTTTGTTTCTCTTCTCTGCTTCTTTTCAGCTTTTTGGCCACAGGAGAGAGCTATGCATCCCTGCATCTCCAATTTTGTGTTGGTAAATCTACCATCACTGAAATTGTGAGGTGCACATGCAGCGCCATCTGGCAGAAGTTGCAGCCCATCGTGATGCCTTCACCTACCGAGGACACTTGGCAACGTGTTGCAGCAGGCTTTCAAGCTGTTGCCAAATTTCCTAACTGCATAGGCGCGGTCGACGGCAAACATGTGCGTGTGCTTCAGCCAGCCCACTCAGGCTCCAAATTCTACAATTACAAAAAGTTTTTTCCTATTGTCCTGATGGTGGTGGCTGATGCACATAGCAAATTTGTTTGCATCGATGTCGGCGCCTATGGCAGCACTGGAGATTCTCGGGTGCTGTGAACTTCACAGATTGGGATGCAAATTCTCCGAGATGGCGTTACGCTCCCAGCCCCACAACCTTTCCCGGGAACCACACATCCAGTACCCTTTGTGATGGTATCGGATGAGGCTTTCCCGTTGATGCCAAACCTGTTGCGCCCATACCCACGAAGAGGACTGAATGCCCGGAAAAGGATTTTTAATTATAGGCTGAGCTGGGCACGTCGCGTGGTTGAGTGTGCCTTCGGGATTATGGTAAGTCAGTGGAGAGTTCTAGGGACTACCCTTATGGTAGACCCTACCATAGCTGATGACCTTGTCAAGGCATGTTGTGTTCTTCACAACTACCTCTGGGACTATCACCCCGAGGTAGATGTCGAAGAACTCGATCCTGCCTTTGACACGGTCATCAACTGGGGCGCAGGTCGCACGCCTGCTACCCCAGTGCAGGTTCGAGAACTCTTCACTGACTATTTCCTTAGTCACGAAGGCACCGTGCCATGGCAGTTCTCCTGTGTCGGTGGTGTGCAGCCCTAACTGCAGTGTGACCCTCCCCCGGCGCCCAGCCCCAGAAGGACGCGGAAGACACAGTTCAGCAAAATAGTTCTTTTATTCAAGATAAAGCAAAGGTCACTCCATGAATTTTCTTATTGAAGAATTTGTTAAACTGGTTGCACAATAAAATGTGTATATATTTCAAGAAAAACGTTGCTCTTCCTTTTTTGTCGCCGCACAAAATACTTCAACTTTATCTTTATTGTTAGGCTATGTTGGTTTTTAATAAATAGCTTAATGAACATTGCAGGAGTATTGGTGGTGAAACGTATCCTTTTTGAAGCGTAGTTTACGATTACCACTACATGACTAGGAGAACAAATTTTGCACAAGCAATGGAACCACATTCGCAAGCTTGACGCCACACCACAATCTAGCGTTACATTAGCCACGCACCAGGAGTACATGAAAGCAACGTATGTTACCCAATTTTTCTCCACCTTTTTTTTTAACACGTAAATCCTGACATAATTTTACATCCCTGTCGGATAGCATTATTCTGTGTTTGCTGTTATATTTCTAGCCACAATAAGGAGGGCCTGTAGTTGCACACATTTGACACGTGGTACTAGTTTATGTGGTGTAACGATTTTCTCTGTCGCAGGCCGATCCACAACTAATTCGGCTTTCGCCACACTTGACGGATATACCGCAAGCGAAAATGCTGATGGGAACAGGCCGACAGACTGCCCCTGTTCTCATCAGCATTTTTTGTAGTTTTTTTCATGCTCGAACTCCGCGAACATGAAGATACACATGAAAATAAATAAAGGAAAACAACAAAGAATGACAATGACACCGAGAAGTGAGTTACCCCAACCTTGGAGGACAGCGAGGCAGCGGGAAAAAAAAACAAAAAAAAAAACAAAAAACCACACTGCGCGCGCAAACACAATCCTTCACGTACAGCACAGCCAGCGAAGAATTAAACGGTCATGCCACTGACGGGAAGGAATGTGTGTGCCTTGCCTATTTAGCAGCAGAGCAGATAGTAGCCGGCAGTGAGCGATGTAAAAAATTGCACCCCAATCTTTCCCATGACCATCCGTTAGGATTTCTGGGACACCAGGCAACTCCATGCAGTGTTACACAAGGCAGCATCACAACGGAACCAGCATTTTCCAATGGTAGCGTCTAAGACATTGCAGTTATCCCCATGCAACAGTAGTGAGCACTGCAATGTCGTATAACTAATAAAAGAGCCTTCTCCTGTACTGGATTGAGATCCGGTTGGTGGCGAGTACAGTACCGATGTTGGATGTTGCGATGTCTGATGCAGAGGGCTGTTCATCAGTGAGAGAAATGACGATTGGGAAGGGGATCCGCCAGAGACCGTGTCGCCGTAGCCAGTGTCTTGAGAGACATGGTGCATGGGGTATCCCGTTGTCCTAGAAACCCTGGCTGGTTGGTCAGGGAAAGATTGGGGTGGAGGCAACATGCGGTTTGCTGGTGGTACTGCAAAGGCTGCATTTTTCATAGCCAAAGTAATGGCACAGCTATTGGCAATGGGCCTTTGAGAAGCATAAATCTCTAACGCAGTGTAAAGAACGGTCGCAATAGCCCACTGACGCTCCGAGCTGAGTTCACGAATGCGTGACGCAATGGTGGCACCCATTGTGTCCCACTGATCCTCCGTGTCAGCCCGCCACAATAAAGTCAGCGCCTCTTGGGTGGCATCTTGCTTGTTATTCTTCCGACGCGGGCGAGCAGCAACGCTGCGGCTCGACCGCTCGGAACTCACCTCCCTGCTAGTGCCTGCTCTGCTGCCAGGGGCAGTACTACTGCTACGCGACACGTTTTGGTCCCCCACTTCCGGTGTTACTGAAGTGGGGTACAAATCGGGCGTGCTACGCTGGCTGTCTTCCAAGGCTGGGGTACCTTCTCTGGGCTCATCATCCCGCGACTCCTGTTCCGGCCCTTCTGTGTCGGCTGAAGCGGTTTCGACCGTGGGAGGCGCGGCCGTGACGTTCCCGCTGGATCTGTGGACGAAACAAGAGTACCGTTTAGAGACATAGAACCTCAAAATGCAATGCCAGTGAAGGCGAGCTGTAAGCTCGTCGAAAAATTTGCACTTACGGACGCAATGCTCGACTTGTTCTGAGGAACTGCAGTATGTCCTGGTGTGGACACTTTTTCTTTGACGGGGACATGCCGCTTTTTTCACAGTCCTTCTCGTGTTTCTTGTAGCGGTCCTGAACTGACCGCTAACGATTCTTGACGTCTTTAACTGCAAAATAACAGATGCCAATTAAACATGGTTGTTAAAAGCAGTCTGCAAAACTATGTATGCCACCGAACGCTGCAATAAACAGTGTGGTTAGATGCAGTACAGTTCTAAGTACATCCAAGAAAGAAACACCAAAGCATTACAACCAATAGTGTAAACTTACGGATTTCATTGTGGACGGCAGCAGTAGCAGAGTCCCAATTGGGATACATCCCAGAGCAGACCACAATCCAGGCGTCCGCCTTTAAGTCACGGTCACTGTAGCCCGGCTCGGCTGGGTCCCAAATCTCAGGCCTACTTTCAACCTGTAGGGGGGGAGGAAAGAAAAAAACAAGTTGAATAGCATTCTGAGGGGGGTGGATATGGTTGTGTCAGCGGACACTACACTCACCAAGGTTATCATCCGGTGACGTTGATCCCCATCCGTTGATACCAGGCCATTGTCCGGAAAGAGGGATGACTGTGTGAATGGAATGTGCTTGGCGACTGCAGAAAATGTAGGTCGTCCTGTGAACAATCAGAAAATGTTTACATTTCATCTTATACACAACATTATGGCCCTCTAGCGCACAATTGCAAGTCGCCAAAAATAACGACGAGGCTCACATCTACACACGTGACATGCCGAAGGGAGAGCAATTCTATAAAAGGAAAAGTTATAAAAAATATTTGCAGCTTCCTATTTGTAAGTTAGGGTAGGCAATGCAAAAAGGGACTAAACGCGTGGCCTCGCCCGTGCAAAGGAATGCCATGCAACCGGGTGGGGGGGGGCCATAAAAATGGTGGAAATGACCGACTTAACGCCGACCGTGCCCCTTGGAAAGTTACGCCATACAATTGTGGAGCAAAGCAAGGGAGGAAAACAGCGAATACCGTGGGTTGCAATGCAAAAAAAAAAAGGACGCAAAAAAGCGCGAAGCGGGCAGGAGAGAGCACAAGAAGGTGGGGTGGAGCTGGACGCGTGTTGCCTGCAACGCATAAATGGTGAAGTAGTGCATTACCTTGTTTAGCCGAGGTTGCGGATTGTGACGCTGCTGGTGTTGGTTGGTGGCTTACCCGCTGGGGGTTGCAGTGCTGCTGGTGTTGGTTGGCTGCTTGCCCCGCTGGGGGTAGTGGTGGTGCCTCCGCTGGGGGTAGTGGTGGCCCCGCTGGGAGTTGTAGTGCTGCTGGTGTTGGTTGGTTGCTTGCCCCGCTGGGGGTAGTGGTGGTGCCTCCGCTGGGGGTAGTGGTGGCCCCACTGGGAGTTGTAGTGCTGCTGTGGTGGGCCAGCTGCTTGCCCCCTGGAGGTAGTGGTGGTGCCTCCGCTGGGGGTAGTGGTGGCTTACCCGCTGGGGGTTGTAGTGCTGCTGGTGTTGGTTGGCTGCTTGCCCCGCTGGGGGTAGTGGTGGTGCCTCCGCTGGGGGTAGTGGTGGCTTACCCGCTGGGGGTTGTAGTGCTGCTGGTGTTAGTTGGCTGCTTGCCCCGCTGGGGGTAGTGGTGGTGCCTCCGCTGGGGGTAGTGGTAGCTTACCCGCTGGGGGTTGTAGTGCTGCTGGTGTTAGTTGGCTGCTTGCCCCGCTGGGGGTAGTGGTGGTGCCTCTGCTGGGGGTAGTGGTGGCTTACCCGCTGGGGGTTGTAGTGCTGCTGGTGTTGGTTGGCTGCTTGCCCCGCTGGGGGTAGTGGTGGTGCCTCCGCTGGGGGTAGTGGTGGCTTACCCGCTGGGGGTTGTAGTGCTGCTGGTGTCGGTTGGCTGCTTGCCCCGCTGGGAGTTGTAGTGCTGCTGCTGTTGGTTGGTTGCTTGCCCCGCTGGGGGTAGTGATGGTGCCTCCGCTGGGGGTAGTGGTGGCCCCGCTGGGAGTTGTAGTGCTGCTGTGGTGGGCCAGCTGCTTGCCCCGCTGGGGGTAGTGGTGGTGCCTCCGCAGGGGGTAGTGGTGGCTTACCCGCTGGGGGTTGTAGAGCTGCTGGTGTTGGCTGGCTGCTTGCCCCGCTGGGGGTAGTGGAGGTGCCTCCGCTGGGGGTAGTGGAGGTGCCTCCGCTGGGGGTAGTGGAGGTGCCTCCGCTGGGGGTAGTGGAGGTGCCTCCGCTGGGGGTAGTGGAGGTGCCTCCGCTGGGGGTAGTGGTGGTGCCTCCGCTGGGGGTAGTGGAGGTGCCTCCGCTGGGGGTAGTGGAGGTGCCTCCGCTGGGGGTAGTGGAGGTGCCTCCGCTGGGGGTAGTGGTGGTGTCTCCGCTGGGGTAGTGGTGGTGCCTCCGCTGGGGGTAGTGGTGGTGCCTCCGCTGGGGGTAGTGGAGGTGCCTCCGCTGGGGGTAGTGGAGGTGCCTCCGCTGGGGGTAGTGGAGGTGCCTCCGCTGGGGGTAGTGGAGGTGCCTCCGCTGGGGGTAGTGGAGGTGCCTCCGCTGGGGGTAGTCTGGTGCCGCTGGGTGTGGTGGTGCTGCCGCCGGAGCTCCTGCTTCCTCTCTCCATGCAGTCCAGGCTGAAATGGTGCCAAGCGGCTAAAATGGCCGCTGAACCACTTCCTGTGAACAAACTTTATTGCCCCTCTTTTCTCATGCAAACAATCTGCTGCGGAACTGCTTAGAAAAACCGCGACAAAATAAGCAGTAGCGGTTTTCATTGCGGTTTTTGCTGCGTCCATGGGGCCCTATGGAAAAAAAACGCTGCGGAAAGGTCAAAAGATTGGACATGCTGCATCTTTCAAAACCGCAATGCAGTTGCTTATCCGCACTGCGGCTCTGCGGTAAATTTTACGCCCTGTGAGAACGAGATTTTGGCCAAACACATTGGCACTGCATTGCACTGCAACCGCGACGGAATGGCCGCAATGCGGATATGCAACGGCAAACCGCGGCAAATAAGCAGCAAATACGCCCTGTGTGAACCCAGGCTAATCATTTGCATATCTGCCTATAACTACATGTCGAGTTTTGCAGCAAAACGACAACTCCTTCTAGATGCTTGATTTTTTTTTTACAAAGAGTATAATACCACCATACAATTACCACTATATAGTGACTGAATAGTGCTTTCATACTGTTACTCTATAAAAACACTGTACAAAAATTAATATTACTACCATATAATGATTGCAGTACCTTTTGTATACAGTGATCACAAGTGATGTCCATTCTGACTAGAGTTACTTACTTTTCTTGCTTTTTTCTATCCAGCCCAGAGCAACATGATGACTTCTTTCAGCTATGACTCGTTTCTGCAAGTTTGCAACACAGACATCTTTGGCTCCACTTTTTTCAGCATCCCGAAAACGTTTTTCTTACCTACACAAACCCTTCATCCTACTGCAACCCCTAATTCTGTGTCTGTTACCCTATTACTGTACCAGCTGTGCGGCACAGTGCGCCCAAATACTATACTTCAAAATTATAAGTGTCCTGGCTATAATTGCCCCCAAATAGTGTCACAGACATTACTACTGCCCCACACAGTCAAAGTATGACCATTAATGCTCCAAATAATAATAGTGCTCTTCTTGGTAGCCCCCACAATATTGGTTGTGCTCCCACATGGTAATAATGCCCCTTGTATGCCTGCGTTGGAACTATGATAGAGTATAAAGAAAAGGAGACTCTGCACTGATCGGGCATTAGATGAGCATAACGTTTGTTTTTTTTTAACAACATCCTGTGTGATTCCAGCAACAGAGAATGGTAGAGCAAGGGGCCACTGGTAAGTTGGCGCTATACAAATAAAGATTATTATTATGACTCCCTGCTCTGCCATTGTTATGAATGATTTTGGCTCTTGCTCGGGGATTCAGGGCACTAGAATAGAGATACAGGGCATATGACCTGGATCTCTAGTGCTAGCAATGCCCCTGCCTAAAACTTTTGTACAGTACTGTATACACATACATGTATACATACTTTCAACAAATATACTTACTTTTTGGCAGTATCTCTGTGATTAGCTTCATCATGCAGCAGGAGGCCATTGCTCCCTGGTCTATCCCAGCACTGCAGTAGAGGCAGAGTTCAGTACTTAGGTGAAGTAGTCACACACAATATGCTGTATTCTCCTAAAATGCCCTTTCTCCTTCACTCCTCCTCCCAACTACAGAGCTCTTTACACTCAGCTGAAGGAAACTGCTGGAGCTTCTTCTGTCAGAGAAGAGAAGAAAAAGCAAGGGGGAGGGGCCTCAGACATCCAATGTGTGTCTGCTCCTCAACCTCCAAATGACAGCTGCAGAAAGTGCTGGGCTTAAGCTTCCTCCACTCCGCAGAGGGTTTGAAGGTACTTGTCACTGATAGCTGCTGGTCTTGTTTATGATAAAGCACAATGGCTGTCCAAAGAGCAGTTGGTCCACTGGGAAATTTCACAGTGAAATTTATGGTCAATCTACCCTTAGCAACCCCTTAGAAATGGCCATTGCTTGGAAGATATCATATAGTCATATTAAGCAGTGTAGCTGTGAATCGAGCACTGGAGTGAAGAAAGACACAATGCTATAGCCACGTCTCTCTCTCTCACTCTGTAGCTGCTTCCTCTTCCCCCTCCCTTCTCCAAAGAATTCTATGGGCAGCATGTAACTTGATACCTCAGTAGGTTGATCCAGCTCAAGATAGCTTTTAGAGTTATATCACAGTGAATGAGACAGGGGTGAGAGAAGTAGTGGCTGAAAAGTGCGGGATAGTTATTTTTCTCTAAAACAAAAAACAAACCAACAAGTGCCAAGGGTGGACACCAGGAGGTATGAGAGCAGGTTTTTATAAGGAAATCTCCAGCACAGAAGGAGTTTCTGTCTCTAATTAATCAGCCGTCACTGCAGACCAGAAATTCCCCTTTCTTGTTAATTCCAATGTCTCTGGGAGAGGGCGCTGACAGATACAGTGGAGACAAAGTCTTGGTCTGGTGTGGAACTCCCACTGCCCGTCAGAGCCACAAGTCTGACAGGTAGATGGCCCCTAGACTGGCATCTTTGAGGCACTAGGCCTGTAGTATAGACAGTGTTAAGTCCATTTTATGTCATTGCATTTTTCTGCTCTGTTCCGGGTGCAGGAAAATGGAACTTCTGACCAAACAGAACTGTCTTATGTCAAAGCCGAACGGACCTCCATTGACTATATTTGGGTCTGTTCGATGTCCAGCATTTTTCCAGAGTTTACAGGATGAAACAGAGCAACTGTTTTCTAGCAGAAATCAACGACTGATCCATTTGAACGAACCAATGAACGAACCTCTGATGTTGATGTGAACAAGCCCTTAGAAACAGGAAAATACTAAACTATTAACCGGTGGCATGTATTTACTGTATACTTGCTTGTATATCTCATTCATTATATGCAAACAAAAGAACCGCCAAGTGAGTAGAACATCCTACTTGTATGGAGGTTAACTGCACGTCTGTGTAGGATGTAGAAGCCAATCATTGTTTACTAAACAAGGCTTCCAGGACCAGACAACTGAGATTACAAGGGTCATGAGGTTCAACCTGTTTTTTGAATTGTGTTTCTATGTTTCTATGTCATGGCTTTTGGCTTGTGCTTAAATTGAGGACTGAGAAACTATTTACATCTCTGTACTGTAGCTGTCACTAAGTATATTATAAATGTCAGTGATTTTTTTGGCATTTTAATAAACAAGTTCAAGAATTACTGGAATGTCTGCTGTGAAAGTTTACATTAATAAACAGCTAGCCAATACGTTACTGTTACTGTCATGGAATAATGAGTGATTGGCATGGGTGACAGTAAAAATAAAGTTGTATACCAGAAACATCTCAGGGAATGTTAAACTTGTACTGGCTCAGTAGCTTTAACAAATAGGGAATAGAATATGTAAAAATTGGAAAGCATTTGACAAGAGGCAGCTATTGCTGACAGTAGGCAAACCAGGAGCATTGCTTTATTGTAAAAGAAGGGATTTACCGAAATAGAACATTCAATGAATATGCTAACTGTGCTTTTTCCTTAAATATACAATATTCCACCCAATTGAAAACTGCTATAAAAATAAATATTTTCCCCACTCTCTTTATAAATTTGAATCTTACAGTGACTTGGCAAGCACAAAACATGAACCTATCATCAGTGTGACAGTGATGTGTAAAACACGCATTAATGGACAGCTTATTCACAAAATTAACATATCGGAATGCTGTCAGCTGACAACCTGCCACATATCTACGTATAGGTTTGCTTGTATTTTTTTTTTTGCCTTCAACTATTTTTTTCTAAATCACCATATTAACTACAAAAATAACAATATATCCTATTCATGTAAAAACCACAATTGCAAATTAACTGTGTAGATACAAAATTCCAACCGCCTCTATTTTCGACCCCTGTGTGCATTGTTTCTACTCTTGAAACTCTGTCCACCCTTGTTTGTCATTTGATTTATTTTTTTATACAAGTTGATGACAAGTAAGAAAATAATAAAGGGATAGATGTGTAAAAATGGTGCAAATTACCAAATATTTATCAAAATGGAGGATATTGCATGATGAATTTGATGCAGGTCAATAGGCATGTTACACACTTTTCTCTTCCTAATATCACCCAATTGTTGGTGTACATATATACCAATATTTTGCCCCCACAAAATGTTGCATGTCATTGATAAATTCCCTTTTAGCCATGTTTCTATTTCTTGACACTTCATATCTGACCAGGGGATGTAGAAAATGGGGCATAATTACTAATGGTATTGCACCAGACGTCTGGCAGAAGTTGCATCTTCTTTTTGACTCAGATCAATTTACACAAATGTACTACTGATTTGTGCAAAAACAACAGATGTTGAGCCTCATTGGACACTTTTCAAAAGTGTTTAGAAAAGGGAGCAGAATTAGAGTGACCTAACGTTTTTAGACAGATTTATCAACTGAGACTTAAAAAAAAAACTAATCCAAAGCTAGTTGAGTGACGTTAAAATTGTAGAGACATTCAACAGTCTAGCCCTTGAAGTCTCCAACTGTTATGGACATAGGTCCCTTTTTTGAGGCTTATCAAAGACCTACCTCTTTCCCCTCCCGGACCTTCCCTTTATGTTTTTCCTTCTTTTTTCTCTCTCCTTTTTCTCTTTTTTTTCTCTGCTCTCTCTCCTGTACTTATCTCTGTTACTGATCTTTGTTTTATTTCAGGTTAGTCAGGTTTATATTAGAGTAAAAATTTAGGACAGTGCGTATTTAGAAATAGTTCTTCAGAGGGTGCGATTAAAGATGGAGAATGTTATTGCTTTAATGTATATAAGATGTAACTTGCTGTAAACCGGATTGGTTTGCTCCATATATGATGTAAACCCTGTTCTAATAAAAACTTTTTGAACGAAAATTGTAGAAACATCTCTAGACATATTTAAAAATGCAAAAAATGTATCAACATTGTGCAACATTTTGATAACTTTATCAAACTAACGGCTATATTGTCCACTGTTTAAAACACGTAGGGGGGAATTTATTCAGATCATCGTTTGAAGCTGATCCCCACAAGAGAAATATGATTCCTGCAGGAGCAAGATGCACTTAATATTTGCACACCTCTTTATAGATAAGATGTACTGTATCTTGGGCCATTCATGTGCTTAAAAAGAAATCTATAATAGCTTTGAGTTGGGGTAAAATTCTGGTATAATTTATGCCTTATGCCAGCTTCTTGTGTAAATTATACTTAAAGGGGTTGTACCAGAATCACAAGTTAAAGGGCCCGTGGTTAGGGGATAAGTATAAATAAGTATCCCTATGTGTGATTATAGAGAATGTCCTAACTAAAAAAGAAGATTGATATGGGCCAAACATAAATACAGAAGTCAGGAAAGGTGTCAACCTGAACCCCACAGTGTTTCATAGATGGGCCATAATAATCACGCACAGAGAGATGTCTCGGTAGCTCATTTTTCTATGCAGTGAGATTTAAGGGGTTTGGGAGGGGCATCTAAGGAAAAGGGTGGTGACAAGTTTTTTACATTTGTTTGTCCATACAATTTATTCATATATGTGTGGGTTGATCTGCCTCTCCCTGTTTGTTGAGACGTTGATGCCTGGTTGGGAAATTGCTAGCCACACCACAGGTCATCCTTGTATTTATTTGTATTCAGAGATTTATTTGCTCAGTTCTATTTTTTAAAAGAATATTATTAAAAGTTATGTTTTTAGAGTTCACTCAGGGACTGGGTTCAGGGGTCACACGACCGGATTCCTACTGCGGCATCCGCGATTAGTGTCCGTATGGAGGATCCATAGCAAATCGCACACATTGAAAGGCATGTACTTATGCTTTTTCCTTCACACTCGCAGATATGAATTGCATATTCTGTGAGTGGAGGAAAAATTGCAGCATGCTCTATTTTGCTGCGGACTCTGCACAGAAGGCAATGGAAGCCGTCTGACCCACAGGCCTTCTGCAATTGACATTATGGATGGGCTGCAGGTACCCGCGTCATCACTTAGCGACGGTACGGGAAATACAAATACCTAAAGAAAAAATCAGTACTGCACAAGAGCGGCGGCAAGTGTCCGTGGTCATCCGCAATACAGAAATGGCAGGTACGCGGGGTCGCTGGCCAGGGTCACAGCCAGATTTCGCTGCAGGAACCCACATTCAGAATCTGGATTGTTCGTGTACAGCCAGCCGCAAAGAGAGGTTTTTTTTACTGTCTATCAGTGACTTTGAGTTTTAAGGTAAACCCAACTTTAAAATATAAATAATATATATATAAAATCTATAAATAATAATAGAGGCACCAAACATATCTCCACCCCCCCAAGCTC
Organism: Eleutherodactylus coqui; assembly: GCF_035609145.1. Taxonomy (NCBI): domain Eukaryota; kingdom Metazoa; phylum Chordata; class Amphibia; order Anura; family Eleutherodactylidae; genus Eleutherodactylus; species Eleutherodactylus coqui. The sequence continues at coordinate 128,607,754 of NC_089843.1, read as the reverse complement.
ACTGGTGGTTTAAATGTGGTTAGAGAATTGAAAAAACGCCCATGATTTTAGACCTGTTTAGTTGAAGAGAAATAAGATAATATTTGTAAACAATCCAGCTTCAGGTGATGGGCTGTTCATTGTGATGTCACTTCCAGTAGTCACATGACTTTATAAAATCATTCACTATACAGTATAATGAGCACCCGAAAGGAGCTCCCATGCATTTCCCAAATATGTACTAAAGAGGTTACCAATGGTACAGGGTTTCATGGAAATCACACATTGATAAACAGTAAAAGATATCTGTAAGTGACCCTAGTAATTTTATTTGGCTATGCAAAAACCTCCTAAAAATAGGGTGGGCCTTGGAGAGCTGTGCACAAAACCCGAAAAACATTGTGTTAAGTATAAAACAAATATTAGTATAAAATAGCACAAACATCCAATGTGCAGTTGATGACCAACTGTAACTTGCAAAGGGTATTTAAATTATGTAACAGGTGTCAATATCATATATCATATAATAGTATAGGAACTATACTAATGCTTATCGACAGATATGTGAATTAGGTTTTTTTACATAACTTATAATACATTTCTCTAATACTGCAGACTCTAATTACTCTGATCTATATTTCACTTGCTTTCCTTTTATGAGACACAAGCTTGTTAACCGCGACTTCGTCCAGGTGAAATTTATATATTTTTTTAATCTAACCTGTGTTTTGGTGTATATGGAAACGTAAAGCTGAAATAGTGAAAGGAATGTAACTGCTATATGCTATGTCAGCACAGTGATTGGTTCTTATGGGCAACACAGATTTTCTTTACAATCTCAATCCATGTTAGTGTGTTTTTGGTTCAAGTTTTAATCTCAGGCAACGCCGGGTATTCCTGCTAGCTTAATAATCGCATATGTGCGGCAACAACGCCTGCACTCATGTGTCTACCCATTTGGGGAAGGCCTAGCTTATGGTGTGCATCCCATTTCATCAAAATTGCTTCACCGGTTTAGCCGTGAAAAGGTAACAAACAGACAGAGTCCTTTTCGCATTTCTATTAGTATGGATGAGTCCGTGTGTAGGCCCATGCTCCCCAACCTGGCACTTGGTTAAAGCAACAAGAGCTCTCACTTTAACTTGGAGCATGGGGTACTTAAAAAGCTCACATGTCATAAATTTGCCTACTGCGATTCTTCCTGTGGATGTGCAGTGAACGTGTTGATGGATGCACATGAGGATAAGCCATGTCTAATGGGGAGAGTATGTATGTGGCTAAACCATCAGTTTTCCAAGTGGAATGCATGTAAATAATGTGCAAACTGATGATTTTATTTCTTGGCGCAGACAAAAATTTGCCTGGATTTTTTCAGGAGTATGTAACTGGAGTTACAGAAAGCCCATTCACATACACTGGATACGGAATGTTAGTGGATTTGATGAGGAAGTAAGCATATGAAATCTGTGACATAGCCTAAGGCAGTGATGGCGAACCTTTTAGAGACCGAGTGCCCAAACTGCAACCTAAAACCCACTTATTTATCGCAAAGTGCCAACACGTCAGGGGGCGGGGCTTATGACGACGTATGATTTTACCCCCGTCGTTCTAAAAAGGACAGGGCCGCTTCAAAATAGACAGGAACACATTTTGACTGCTTTTAGGATGCGTAAATACTGCAAAACGTCCTCAGCGGAAATTTCTGTGGAAAATTCTGCAGCATTTTCGCATCCAAAAAGTAGTCAAAATCTGCACCCTGTCTATTTTGAACAGCCCTGCCCATTTCCGCCACCTGTAAACATACCCCAGCGGTAATAGTGACATCCCCCCCCAGCAGCCCGAGCGATAATAGTGACCGCCACATCACAGTGGCCCAAGCGGTAATAGTGACCCCCACCCCACAGCGGCCCCAGCGGTAATAGTGACCCTCACCCCACAGCGGCCCCAGAGGTAATAGTGACCCCCACCACACAGCAGCCCCAGCGGTAATAGTGACACCCCCCCCCAGCAGCCTCAGTGATAAGTGACCCCCACCCAGCAGTAATAGTGACCCCCACATCACAGCGGCCCCAGCGATAATAGTGACCCCCACAGCGGCCCCAGCGGTGATAGTGACCCCCACCCCACAGTGGCCCCAGCGGTAAGTGACACCCCCCACAGCGGCCCCAGCGGCAATAGTGACCCTCACCGCACAGCGGCCCCAGCGGTAATAGTGACCCCCACCCCACAGCAGTCCCAGTGGTAATAGTGACCCCCACCCCACAACGGCCCCAGCGGTAATAGTGACCCCCACCCCACAGCGGCCCCAGCGGTAAGTGACACCCCCCACAGCGGCCCCAGCGGCAATAGTGACCCTCACCCCACAGTGGTCCCAGTGGTAATAGTGACCCCCACCCAACAGCAGCCCCAGCAGTAATAGTGACCCCCACCCCACAGCGGCCCCAGAGGTAATAGTGACCCCCACCACACAGCGGCCCCAGAGGTAATAGTGACCCCCACCCCACAGCAGCTGCAGAGGTAATAGTGACCCCCACCCCACAGCGGCCCCAGAGGTAATAGTGACCCCCACCACACAGCGGCCCCAGAGGTAATAGTGACCCCCACCCCACAGCGGCTGCAGAGGTAATAGTGACCCCAACCCCACAGCAGCCCCAGAGATAATAGTGACCCCCTCAACCCACAGTGGCCCCCAGTGCATTAGGGACACCCCCCAGTGCAGTAGTGACACCCCCCAGTGCAGTAGTGACACCCCCCAGTGGCCCCCCAGTGCAGTAGTGACACCCCAAAGCGGCCCTCCAGTGCAGTAGTGACACCCCACAGTGGCCCCCCAGTGCAGTAGTGACACCCCACAGCGGCCCCCCAGTGCAGTAGTGACACCCCACAGTGCCCCTCCCGAGACCCACATACTTACCTCTTCCTCTTCCTGGAAGCTCAGTTCCTCTTCTGGTGAGAGATGGTCCCGGCATGCATATTAACTTTTTCTTACCCACTTCTGCCTCAATAGTTAATTCCCAGCAACCTGATTGGTTGTTTGGTGAATCAGCCAACCCAAACAACCAATCAGGTTGATGGGAATTGCTGATTGCTGCAGAAGTGGGGAAGAAAGAATTAATATGCTCCTGGCACACACTCTGACTTCAGTGTGCTGCCAGATGCCTGCCCCCTCCCAGCGGAACCAAGTAGTAGGAGACGTCGGGGCAGGGGGGAGGGGGATTCCAGCTGCACACTGAAGTCAGTGTGTGCCGGGATCAGCGCGGCTAGCAGTGCCGTTTGTGAATGCCGGCAGGCGAGCCGCGGCCCCTGCTGGTATTCACAAGTGGTGAGCGGCCGATGGGGCGCGTGCCAGTAGGGAGGGCTCTGCGTGCCGCCTCTGGCACACGTGCCATAGGTTCGCCACCACTGGCCTAAGGGCTCTGCAGGAAGGTTATTTCTTTTCAGAGGTTCCACCATGGTAAAAAGGTGAGGAATAATTGCTATCGGCCACTTTCACACCAGTGTAATAGGGGTCCATCTTTGTGCAAGGATTATGGACAAGCATTCTGACCTGACCACAGGTCTACTGACCCAAATTGACAGCATCATAGATCCTGACAGTGCTGTCAGTTCAGGTTTTTGCCTGTGGTTGGGCTGAGACACTCGCCCGTAATATGGACACACAAATTCTCAAGTATTATGCTTGTGTAAAAGGGTCCATAGGCTGTGTTCACATTTGGGGGTCTTGTAGCAGTTTTTGCTGTAGTCTTTTGTTAATATTTCTCCTATCAGTTTTACAAAAGTAATATATACAGATATGTCCTTCTTTAATCTCTCCTCTTGACTTGATATACCTTTAGATGTGTGTCATAAGGTGATTAGCTTTAAAAAAAAACCATGATCTCATTATACTCTGTCAGGAGATGTATGTGCTATATTTGTCTACTTGTAGTTAAGCAGTAGTTGTTGTTACACCCTATAAGAACGAATATATACACACAATATAAATGCAAAGAACAGAAAAATGTCAGAAACACAAAACATGGAAGATGGGGAAACTAACCCTAAACCCTAAGAAAGGGAAGAGCCTATCTACCAGTAGAGCACACACCCTGATGAGTGTGACCCTAGGCCACGAATCTGGTGTGGATCCAGCTTTCCCAAATGGCGACAGGAAATACTGGCAAAAGTAGATGCCACTCAAAGAATAATAAATCACAAAGTGCAGGGAAATATATGTTCAAATAGCCCAGATAAAAAAGGAACAATCAGTCTTATCTTTAACTGAGACACAGGTTGCACCAACATGACCAGAAACAGTTTTAGATTGAGAGTATAACCTGCATTCTTTGAGAGGAAGAGCCAGGATAAATATACACAAACTAAAAATCAGTCCATAAACCAACAGCGAAGTGTCCCTGTTGGCATCCAGTGCCAAAATGACAGTAAGCATGTGATGGCGCATGTGAGCCAGTGCTCAACCCGTGACCAGTGGAATAACTATAGGGGATGCAGGGCATGCGGTTGCACCCAGGCCCAGGAGACTTAGAGGGCCCATAAGGCCTTTCTTCTCCATATAAGGAATCCAGTACTATGAATAAAGCATTATAGTTGGGGGCCCTGTTACAGGTTTTGCATTGGGGCCCAGAAGCTTCAAGTTACGCCTCTGCCTGTAACATCACCCTGGTCCCAGTCTTTCTTTGCAGCCAGTGAGCTGTGATATTGTAACATGTTAAAATACTGTATTGAATATGTATCATGATAAATTGGAGTAATTAACATAATTAGCAGAAAGTTAAAGGAGTTATGTGAGATAAAGAAAAAAAAATGCTAACAGCCAGGCAGATGATAAAATAAAAAAGGAGATACCATCTCCTGCTGCCCTGTCCCTGCCCTCTACTGCTGGAAGTCAAGAAGGCAGCATAACTGTCCTGAACTCTTGGCATCATGGCGCCCAGAATGTCAGTGCTGATGCCAAGAATTCTGATTGTGACATTGCAACTTATGATTGACCGCAGAGGTCACCTGACTTCCAGTGGCAGAGGACAGGGACAGGGCAGAGAGAGCCAGTCAGCTGGGTCCTGGTTGGCCAAAGACAAGTGAGTATGCGCTCTTTTTTTAAATTTATCACCTATGTGGACCTTAAAATGTTTGTCTTTATCTCCCATCATAAAAATGTCACATTCCTTAGCTCAGTGGATTGATTAAGTATTTGTTTCTCTGCTAAGCTTGATTGGTAGTGTTTTAAGTGCAAATCAGTCTCAAATTTCTGTGTGTGAACATTTGTATTTAGATCAAGAGAGGTATCGTCTCTGCATTTGTATATGTATATATATATGCCCTATTCAAATCAGTTTCATTTAGCCTGATGAACGATTCATAGAAGATCAGAAAGCTTGCTGTAACAGCATGTATTTTTGTTAGCCATTAAAAGGTATCATATCTACAAGATTACTTGGTTTCTCTTACTGAGAACAATCACTCTTTATCTCCCAAAACCCCTTTAAAGATGGGCACATCTGTAACTACAGCCATTGATCAATGTGCCTGACAGCTAAGACTAAACCAGCCACACCCCTGATATGCGCCATCTGTAGGACAAAATGCAGTGTTAGGTATCAAAATCAGCTTCAGATAGAGTCTTATCTGTTTGATAAATATGAAATATGGCTGACTTGAGGAGCCTATTGCTACATCTGTAACACACTGTTAGACCAGCCCCATAGTGATCGTACATTTAGTTTTCCTCTTTGCAGAAGCTTCTACATTGCCACCAACATATGACTTTTGTGTGTAATGTTTTAATGAAACTATATCAATGTAAGAATAATTAATGGCAGATAAGCAGAGCAGGCATGTTTGTTCACAATTATAGATCCGATAATTAGCTCGTTGTGCCTGTGATTGAATCCTCTATAGAGAATAGTGGGATGTGGCTGTCACTAAATTCCACATTCCCTTGTTTTTCTTTAATATTGTCCCTGTCAGGTAGCAGCCTAAGGTTACATTCCAGTGCACTATCAATGCTTTGATTTAAAACAACCATGGCCAGGTCCTTTTAGTTATCTGCTATCTCTCCAGCTTTGTTCAAGCTAGAGATCCATTCGTCTGCTAATTAGCTCTTTGGAGATTTCCCTTTTAAAACTCACTATCACAAAGGACAGGAGCTGTTCAAAAGTTTCCAGCTTCATAGAAATTCCATATTCATGCACATCCTGTACAGTTGTCTTTTAAAATTAATAATGGCACGGCACTCCAATTTAGCGTAAATAAAGAAAGCAGGCTAATAGGTAAAAATCTAAAGTCCGGGATCGTTGCAGGAATTATAGGTGAACAAGACCGGGGCGTGACAACATTGCTTGAAATGAGGCCGAACAAATTAAAAAATCTATAAATCAATGCAACAGGCGCAATCTCTCTTTATGTTCTAGTGAACAAATATTGTTCTAGCTGAATATAAAAGTATCACAAGTTTAGGGTACAAAAAAAACACACACTGTAAAAACATCAAGAGTGGTCTTACATCAAGGAAGGCCCCGAGGATGTCTTTGTTGTCAACTTCAGAAGAAAAGATAGGAACAGAAGAGGAAACTGGCAGAAGGAATAGATGCCAGAGAGAACTCAAAGGATTAGGTCTGGGTTAGGTGATCGGTATTCGAAAGCAGTCTAGCTTCTGGCTCTGATCTAAGGGAATAGGCTGGCAGCAAAGCCAGAGGGCATAACAGCACAAACACACCTTCAGCACACTGCTGGAGGCTTGCCTCAGTGCCTTAAAATTGTACCAGTAATTAGAAATAAAGGTAAAGAAGAATAATAGGCAAAAGTGTGAGATTTGCGAACATTCCTTTCCACTTTTATTACTGTTCATGCGGGATGTCGGTGATTACTTTTTTTCACCTTTAACTATGAATATTTTTTATTCTATTGCAAGACAATGATGCTGTGAACAGGAGTCCTTATGTGGAGCTGCTCTCTACTAATGTCTGCAAGATGAAAGTCAAAACATTTTGAATATATTAATGCTATAGCGCAGATGTCTTACTTTTCATTCTTTGCTACTAATCTGGTGTTACTAATAATGATGCAGATTGTGATGGAAAGATGAAGAGATGAAAATAGGGAATTCAGATGAAATAAAATTGGCCTCAAAGCTTAGATTTGCTTCATAATTTAATCTCTGTAGTTCCCGTGGAGGTAAGAAGTGACTATACGTATTGTGATGATTTTTACCAGACAACATTAAAGAAATTAAAGAACCACTTTAACTTTTAAAGGGATACTATGAAGAAAATTAAAAAATAATTTAAAAAAAGAGTTTGATTTTTGACTAAACTTCGAAGTCTGTAAGGCACATCCCATATGCTACTTATGACTTAGAGTCAACATTATAATACATTGATCTGTAGATTAGACGCTGCATGTAAGTGATTGCTAATTGATTGCTACATAATAATGACGATATTAAGAGCTGTGGTAAAATGTAGTAAGAAACATCAGCAATAGGAATCTAAAGATTCCGCCCCAAATTCTTTTGGACTATTGTTCCCAGATTCGTAGGCCTGTCTATATGGTTTTTATTCTGAAAACATAGCAAAAGGTTGTCATCAATAAAATATTTTACTTACCTGACATTTTGGGTAACCTGAAGAATTGATTAAGGGAACCTGAAGGCATGTTTACACGCTGAATTTTACCGTGGACGTTTCTGCATGAAATACGCCCATAAAGACAAAAAGTATATACTGTATGTGTGAGAGCAAGAAGGCACACTTAAACAATATAAAAGACAAATAATTCAAAAATACCAAAAATAGTAACACATTTTGTTAGCAGCACATATAAACTGAAAAAATATGCATGTTTTACATTGCAAAGGGTAATCTGGCATAATTCCATGGCTAATCAGGAACAAATCTGCATTAAACTCTGAATGTAAGACATGCATATTCTGCTGAGGGTTTGTCTATAGCATAAAATAACGCTCCTTGTGAAGGCACCCTAAAATTTAATGAGGTTGAATTGTAAAAAGTATATTGCAGTCACAGGTGCAAGAATTAAAATCACAATATATTACACAAGAGATCTTCAAGATAAATAGTATTGAGCGATTAGTGGAATAATTGGTTTGTGTCATGATCAGGGTGATTTCATCCAAATTATTGTGAATTGGGATGGCCGATTCCAGCTCCCATTTAATTCAGTGGCATTAAAATTCAAATTCAATAATTTGCCCTTCAGAAGTTCCTCAATGCAGCCCACCCCCACCCCATCAAAATTGCAATAGGAATAAAGCCAAGCATTTAGGGAAAACTATGCTCTTCCCCAAAATTTGTAAAAATACTGTATAATGGTGTGGTGGTCACTCATAGCACATGTGTGTTAGTGAAAGCAAAAGAAGGTGTAAGGTCCAAACAGGACATGCTGAATCTGCCACCTGCAGATCTCCCACAACTGCAAACAAACAGTGATAAAACTAAACAGAACAAAAATACGGGAAATCCTCTCCCTACATAGCTAAACACAGCGGAGGAACCTGCCCGAATGCAGGGCGATTGTCCTGATAAGGACGGCCCTGACCACGTGCCTCGGTCCCTAGTTGACCCTACGTGGGAAAGGGGATTAATACAAGAAATATTGCCACACCCATAACTTTTATGGTTTGGTGACTCAGACCACAATCTTTTGATTATATCAGTCGGCCTTAACCCATGCATCCATATCTCCTGAAGATCCGCCACACAGTTGGTGAAACGCGTAAAGCCTGTAGTGATGCTTATTTGTTAACAATAATTAACCCCAATGCACTTCTATTGAGACCCTCTGCTCCTTATCCATTACACCCGACCCTTACACTAGTGATACGGATGTGCATTGGGTCCTCTTCTCGTATCACCATCTTTAGCCCTTGATGGGATTTTACTGGAGAGTGGTGTCTTTCCTAGTTTTTGTTTGTATCTGAGTCTGTTTTTGTGTGTTTTTCACAGGATTTTGGGGCATATTTACCCCTATTCCATTTGGTCTAGCCCTTGTGTGTATGTTTTTAGATACTTTTTAATAAAGAATAATCATTTTAAAGAGTCTAGTCTGTGAAGGACCAATCTACTTAACAGTCTGTCCTGGTATTGCTGCAATTTGAGTCCCCACTCCACTGCCAGAATGAGATTTGTCATTTTGGCCGTGTAGCTGGGATCAAGGATGGTGGCCACCCAGTAATGATCTGATGTTTTGATGTGGGCTATGTAATGGTCCTCCTGAAAACACTGCAGCATAAAAGCATTTATATGCCTTAACCCCTTGAGTGGCAGGTTTCCTACCATCCTGTCGTGCCCACCAGGGCAGGTTTTTTAAAATGGTCTAATCATTGAATTTCAACTAATTTTGCAGTTGCGTCTCAAGAGCCATAGCTTTTTCATTTTTCCATTGACATGGCCATATAAGGGCTTGTTTTTTGCGGGACAAGTTGTGATTTTTTTAAACAGGGGGGAGGAAAAAAGAAATGGGGAAAAAAGAAAAAAAGGGGCCATGTCATTAAGGGGTTAAATAATGTATTAACTTCCTTCTCTGGGTTATTACGACGCATGGATACCACATGTGTGATTGTATTTTTGATTTTTTTTACAAAGTAAAGGGAGACAAGTGTTTTTATAATTTTTTTTATAATTTTTTTACCTTTTTTTAAAATTTTTTTTTTTTGTCCCTTTAGGGGACTTCCACAGGGACCCATCAGGAACCCTGATCACATTCCAGGGGTCCGATGGTGACAGCCCTTTACATGCTGCAGTGACAGCCCTTTACATGCTGCAGTCACATAGACTGCAGCATGTAAAGGGTTAACACAGCAGAGATCGGAGGTTTTCTCTGATCTCTGCTGTAAGAGCAGGTACCTAGGTGTCCTCTGACAGCCAAGCACCAAGCTCTCCCTGCCACAGAGACCATCGGCTTGCTTCTGACAAGCCGATGGTCTCTATGGCAACCTGTAAACAAAGCAGGAGGTTGCCGACATATCGACAATATCTTCTGCTGGTTTTTCAAAGCCCTTGCACTGCTCTGTGTGGGTCTGTGCAGGCAGAGCACAATGTCACAGCTTGTGGCAGTGTGCTCTGCAGCTCCCATAGTGATACATAGCCCGGAAATCTTCCGGGCTATGTCACTATGAGCAGTGGAGCTCGTCCCGGAAAATCTCCGGGCGTGCCACTCAAGGGGTTAAAGGGTGATGGCCCAAATGCCATTTGTTTAGACTTAAGAGTATCTTCCAGTTGATTCCACCATCCAGATAGAATAGCTGGGGTTAGTATTGGATGAAAGGACCATTGTATAGCCCACCCCTCTATCTTTGGGCCTCTGTTATCTTCCTCCTCCATACTTCTCTCATTGGTGGAGAAAGGTGTTGAAAAAGACGCTACCCTTTCTTGCCCAGAGCCTTGCAGTGTTGAATAATGCTGGATTGGCCAGACAGTTGGGAGATTGGTATCCCTTCCTCTTCCTCCTCCTGTGACAGCATGTCATTGCCCTGAGGCCCTGTAGCTTCTTTTTCAGCAGGCAGACAACAGAGATGGTCATACTGATCATTTTTGTGGCTTCCTCAAAGCAGGCTAAAATGACACATCTTTGATCTACAGCGACTTCACAGGTGTCAAGTTATACTCTTTTAGGAGTCATGTTAAGTTTTCTACTGTGTACAAGCTTTCAGACCAGCAGCACAATTTCCTCTGCAGAATATCTCTCTAAAACAGACCACATGTATATAGGCATATAAATGATGCAGCTTCTCTGCCCTGTGGTCATCTGCAAAATGGTTGATGATTACACTGTGCCTAAGGTCAGGGATTGAACCGGGAACATACTGCACTCCAGTCAGTAGCGCTCACTACTGAGCCATCCAGCCTTTGAACAGTTCCATTGCATGGCTCTTTGCCTTTTCCCTAGATTCTACAAACCTAGCCCCTGTTCCGAACCTGCTCTGTTTCTAATTAGGCTCATTATAAAAGCCTGACCCTGCCACTGCATCAGCATGTGATTATTGTGCTGCACAGCCTTAGTCAAGCTTTTCTGCAAATCTAAACTGAGACCTACCAATACCTACCTCTGGCCTTCCTCCTGACTATGATACCGCAAACTGACACCTAGCTATACCAACCTCTGGCTCTCCTCTGATAACTCTCTGGACCTGCATGGCAACCACACCCAGCGGCAGAAATGCTACAAAATAATCACACCCACAATGGAGTCCATAGTAACAAACCTGCCTCCTATCAGGTAAAGTTTTCTGAACTACAGACACTGGTGCTGGATCAACAGAAAGAGATAATCAGCTTACAGAGGCAGCTTCTAGATTTGCATCACTAAAGCTGTGATGTCCGCATGTCATTGCCCGCAAAATTCGGTGGGGATCGTCGTTAGTATAGAGGCCTCCTTAATCAATGCCAGATTTATTTCCAGATGCAGCTCACCTTGTTTAGCAGGGACAGGAACAAGGTGTTTTTCATAATTAACGTCCTTATTGATGAGGTGCTCACACGGGCCTGGATGTACATAGAGACCAACAGTAAACTCCTCGATAGCCTCGCTGCCTTCACAATCGCTATGGACCAAATCTTTGATGATCCCAACCGCTGTTCTACAGCCGAAGGGAGGTTACACAACCTACAACAAGGGTGACGTTCTGCTGCAGAGTATATGGTGGAATTTTGTCGCCAGGCGAATGATACCACGTGGAACGCAGCCGCACAACAGAGCCAATTCCATCAGGAATTACCTGAGTGGGTAAAGGATGAACTTGCTAGAGGGGAGACCCCCGATAACCTGATAGATTTCATTCAGCTGTTCACCTGAATTGACCAGAGACTTTCTGAGTCATTAAAGGAGAGACTGCGGGGTTTGGGCACCAACAACCCTTACTCCGTTAGTCAATCTACATTGAGTCCTCAGCCAAGGACTGAAGCCGCACGAGAAACAATGTAAGTTGATGTCATCTGTAAACCCCTTTCCACCACTGAGAAAGAAAGGTGTTGAAAATCTGTGCCTTTATTGTGGAAGCTCGGGACATTATACCTTAAACTGTCCAAATAAGTTTCAAAGGACCCTTGCCTAAACCAACTTCAAGACCATGACCAATCCAGCCACCACGAAACAAGGGGGTTGCCACCAAACAAACCTTTGTACCTGTAGTTCAAGGCAGTGTGAAAACCCTCTCTCCGTTCCACCATTTTGTCCTCCCAATAGAGATCTTAATGGGAAGTCAGAGGATGCAGTGTTCAGTGACGTTGGATTCAAGAGCGGAAGGAAACTTCATGAACGTTTCAAGGTGCCACAGTATCTCTTATTCATAGCATAAGAACATGGTGCATTTGCTCAGTTTAAAAAGAAACATACAACCAATAAACAAACTAAAAAGTCTGTGCATCCTGCCGGTAAGCTAGTTCATTTTCTCTGTATAATTTTGTAAGTTGAAGTCGAAAGTTGATCCAGTAGGAAAGGGAAGTCCTTCCTTTATATTGCGCGTTCTCTTTCATTCCACTTCTGGCTTTGCCTCAAAAAACTGCAACTTTTTTCCAAAGAACGCTGCATCTGAAACAACTTTTTGAGGAATGTTTTACCTAGTAGAGTATTTTACACCTCAGATGCTACCGAGTTTTGAGCTGCAAGCTGGAACAGCATATTCAAAACTGATATTGTGATATAAAGAGATTGATAGTGTCTCCCGAGCTGTCCAGTATTAATCAGCTGCCATTCAGGACACTAGGAAAGTTGAGCTAACATCCCTCCCCCTTACTAGGCAACAAACAGGGATGGGCTTTGGAAGTGATCTGTAAAGATCAATCACCGTTGCCCATCTAAAAAAGGGGAGGTGTGATGATAGATACATGTGTATTACCTGTATTTTCTTATGCTCCCGTGTAGCAACATTTTCTGTATATCCTTTGTGCATATCTATATTGCACTGCGAGACCTTTTCTAGAATAAATCTACAATCTATCAGTTAAGCCTTGTCCGTTTTACAACGAATCATAACTCTGAAGATTGTGTTTTAATTCATAAGTCCGGGTTCCAGTATACCAGTGATATTGTAACAAACTGGTGGTGGCAGCATGTATTTGTGTATTGTAGAGCTTTGGAGTGTGCTAGACAGACAGGTGGATGATTTGAGCTTTCGCCTTGCATGCGTGCAGAAGCCCTGGAAAGTTAGGTACAACTCAGCCTGTATTCTAATCACTCCAAGCTTGCAATACTGCTAGAGTGATCGATTAAGGCTCTGCCATGATGGTTGGTAGTGAAAAGTGCGCTCGGAATAGTCGATCTGTGAATAATTGAAGACAGAGGTGGAATCGATAGGTATCGTCCCCTCTTCTCTCTCCTCCTGCCTTTGTGACAGATATTAAATGAGAATTTCTATTGCAGTTGAGGTGTGTATAATAATGCCTCCTTCCATGCCTCTCGCACAGTGCTAGCCATTATTTCCTAAAACGGTGTCAGCTATAATACCTCCAATAACATTTCCAATAATAAATGCATCCATAGTATATCAGTTACAATATCTCCCATGCTGTGCCAGTCGCAGTGCACCCAAACACTTTCAGCCAAAGTGATGCCCAAACATTTCAATAGAATTTGTCCAAAATAGTCAGTCATGGGACCCCCAAATAGTACCAGTCCCACTGCACTATGCAGTGTCAGAAAGTGATTTCAAAAAGTGCCAGAACAGTACATCCAGAACAGTGCAAGCTATTGCCTCCAAACACAACCAGACACAGTGCCGTGAAATAGTTAGATATGCAATGATTAAGTCCGTTTCAAATCTCCTATAGCATTTAGATGAGATTTACCTGCAGGCTTTGGTCATTCAAGAAACTTCCATGTTTAGGATCATTTTCATGTTGCATGCTTATGTTTGGTTAAGATTCAATCTGCTGTTAGGTGTTCTCACATTATTATTTTAACTTATTTTGTAACTATTCTTTTTACATTTATATTTCCAATGACGTCTTATAAGACTTCTGGGGTCTTTTTCAAAAAAATACTTTTCCACTGTAGCTGGGGCATCCGTAGGATCCCCAGTTACAGAGGAAAACATCCCCCTGTGGTGACATGAGTCACTAACAGAGCTGATCAGGGTCTCCAGGGACCCTGTAGCTTTGCTGTGACAAAGGGCACTTGGTGCAGTACCAATACAAGAACTGGGAGTGGCAGCATCTGTGGTGTCTTTTATTCCTCCAAAATGGTTAGAATACAACGTTTCAACTCATAGTCTTTTTCAAGTAGGGCACTCGGTGGTCATGTGATCGCCAGGTCGCATAGTCAAAGGAACACTTCCACTTTCACTCTTAAGTACACAGTACTCACTGAGCACTATGTAACCTGAAAAGGAGAAGGCAGAAGCAGTTAAAAACCACTTCTCTGTCTTTCTCCGGGTCCTCGTGTGTGTCTGACAGCCGAGAACCTGACCTGCTCCTGCTTGATACGTCTGTTAAAGCCCAGGACCAAGCTCTGTAAGTTTACAGCGCTTGGTTCTTAAGGGGTCAAAACAGTATTCCAAGACTTTACAAACTTCTAGCCTTTTACTACAACCTGCCTCAGTGAAGCATTTAACAATGCCTTTTGTTTACCTTAAAGGAGTGTTTGTACTTCAATCAGGTGTCATATGACCCCTGCTGTCCTGATTTTCAGTCTTCCTTGATGTAATGATCATAGTCAGAGGCTCCTAGCTTCCTGTCCTGACGCCACATATTAAGACAAATTCTAATGTGTTAATATTTTATCTTACTGTTAAATTGTAGATTTATTATATCACTTTGCAGTGTTTTATCTTTTTGAAGTATGTAGCTATTGTTGTAATACATAGCTATACATTAACCTCTTAAGGACATGGCCTACTTTAGTCTTAAGGGCCAAGCCTTATTTTTCAAATCTGACATCTGTTACTTTCTGTGGTAAAAGCTTTTGAATGATTTTACTTACTAATACGATTCTGAGTGTTTTTTTCATTACATATATTAGTTTATGTTAGTGGTAAATTCTGAGCAATAAATTTTATTTTTATTAAGAGAAATAGCAAAATGTACTTAAAGGGGTTGTCCCGCGCCGAAACGGGTTTTTTTTTTTTTCAACCCCCCCCCGTTCGGCGCGAGACAACCCCGATGCAGGGGTTAAAAAAGAACACCGGAGAGTGCTTACCTGAATCCCCGCGCTCCGGTGACTTCTTACTTACCTGCTGAAGATGGCCGCCGGGATCTTCACCCTCGGTGGACCGCAGGGCTTCTGTGCGGTCCATTGCCGATTCCAGCCTCCTGATTGGCTGGAATCGGCACGTGACGGGGCGGAGCTACAAGGAGTCGGCATCCAGCACGAGCGGCTCCATTGAGGAAAGAAGAAGACCCGGACTGCGCAAGCGCGGCTAATTTGGCCATTAGACGGCGAAAATTAGTCGGCTCCATGGAAACGAGGACGCTAGCAACGGAGCAGGTAAGTGAAAAACTTCTTATAACTTCTGTATGGCTCATAATTAATGCACAATGTACATTACAAAGTGCATTAATATGGCCATACAGAAGTGTATAGACCCACTTGCTGCCGCGGGACAACCCCTTTAAATTTCACATGATCCACAATTTTCAAACTGAGTTTTTCTCCCTGTAAGGCAGATAGTTACAAATTAACATTTACCATAAGCCTACTTTATATTGCAATCATGTTGTAAGTGTTGTATTATTTTTTTTTTAGGAATCAACAAAGTATTTAAGTTTAGAAGTAATTTTTCACTTTTCCCAGTAAATCTCAAAAGCTGAGTTTTTTTTTAAGGACCAATTTCTAACATGGATTTTAGGAACTATACATCAGAAAACCCCAATGAATCACCACATTTTATAACCTGTACCCCTCAAAGTATTCAAAGTGGCATTTAGGAAGTTTATTAATGCTTTACATGTTTCACAGGAATTAAAGAAAAGTGTATTAGATATTAGAACAGTTGCATTTTTTAAGATTTTCAATTTAAAACAATTTTTTCTATAACACAGCAGGAGTTAGCCAAGAAACAAAACACAGAATGTATTACCTGGATTCTGCAGAAATGCACCAACTGCTGTTTGGGCACATGGCAGGGCTCAGAAGGGAAGCCCTGCTTCTGGAATGTAGATTTTGCTGCAATAATTTAAAGACTTCATATTGTGTTTGCAATGTCTCAGAGTTAGCAGCACATTTTAAACCCTCAAGAACTGACCCCATTTTGTAAAATAGACCCCTCAGGGAATTCATCGAGGGGTGTAGTGAGCGTTTTGACCCCACAGTAGAGATGAGCGAACGTACTCGGTAAGGCCGATTTCGCAATCGAGCCCCGCGATTTTCGAGTACTTCACTACTCGGGTGAAAAGTTCTCGGGGGCACTGTGTGGCGTGGCGTGGTGGAGCAGGGGGTAGCAGCGCGGAACAGGGGGGAGCTCTCTCTCTCTCCCTCTCCACCCCACTCCCCTCTGCAACCCCCCACTCACCCACAGCGCCCCTGAGTACTTTTCACCCGAGTAGTGAAGTACTCGAAAATCGCGGTGCTCGATTGCGAAATCGGCCTTACCGAGTACGTTCGCTCATCTCTACCCCAGAGATATTTTGGGATTTTTTATTTTAACATTTTGATTTGAAAATGAAAAATTCAAATTTTTCCAGTAATATGTAGATTTAGCCCCAGGTCTTTAATTTTTACAAGGGGCAAAAGGAGAAAAAGTACCCCACAATTTGGAACCCAATTTCTCTCAAACACGTAAATACCCCATATGTGGACATGAACTACTGTTTGTGCACATGGCAGGGCTCAGAAGCGAAGGAGTGGCATGTGGCTTTATAAGTAAGCTGTGCGGAGTACTTCAGGGAAAATCATAAAACAGTAGTTCAACATAATAATAACATAAAAATTCCAGGGAAGTGTGGTATATTTTGAAGCAATGTTTTAGGCCTCTTTCACATGGGTGACAGTGATATCAGCTTGAGAAAATCGCAGCAATATTGCATCCTTGTTCGGTGTGATATGGCTACATTTTCTCGTGGTGCTATCACGGTTTTGTCTCGCACGACTTTGTAGCTCTTCTTTGCCGGGATTTTCGGGAGAGCTTCAAATAGAAGCCCCACTCTGAAAATAAGCCCTGGCTGCCTTAAAAAAAAACAAAAAAAAAAATCACCTAAGAGGCGCTGTCAGCTCCGCCGTACATCTCTTTAGCTCTGACAGACTTGCTTGTAGTTTTCAGCAAGCTCTTCCTGGTTTGGAGTTTTAAAATTCCTGCCTCCAGGAAGCACTGGTTGTGATTGGTTCTTGAGCATTGCCGCTCAGCCAATCACTGCAGCGCTTGATGAACCAATCACAGCCATTAATTCAATGGCTGTGATTGATTCAACGAGAGCTGGCTCTGATTGGCTTAGCTGCGGCGCTCGAGAACCAATCACAGCCAGTGCTTCCTGGAGGCAGAGATTTTGAACTTCCAAACCAGGAAGCGCTTACTGAAAACTACAAGCAAGTCTGCCGGAGATGAAGAGGAGATGTGCGGCGGAGTTGACAGCGCCTCTTAGGTGATGTATTCTTTTTTTTTTTTTTACTGCAGTTAGGGCTTGTTTTAGGGATTTTACAGTAGGACTTCCTACTGCAAAAGTTGCACCATAGGAAAACCACATTATCGTGCAATGCGATGCAACACATAGGAAGGGTCTATATGGAAACCTGAGCTACAAAACCTTGCAAATTGCGAATGTATAGAGCATGCCACAATTTTGTATTCTTGCAATGTAGCAAGCTACAAAACATCACTAATGTGAAAGAACCCATTGGAAAGCATGGGTTTCACATACCTGCGATTTGTAGCACTGTTGCATCATGAGAAAATCATGCAATTTTGTTGCCTGTGTGAAACTGGCCTTATGCACAGGAACATTTCACAGTGATATATGGTGTCCCCCCTTATCTCTCATTTGTAACAGACTCTGTACTTTTTGGGGTCCTTCCCTTCTAATCAGTGGAGGGAATTTCACTAGGAAAGTGCTGCCCTGGTAGTATATGTGTGGACACGCTTCCAGAAATACTGGTTTTCTCTCTTCCTGGTCCCCAAATATTAGGGCCTTGATGACCTCCTCATGGAATTCAAGAATGGTGCCCCTCTGGCCGGCACATCGATATAGCATGTAGGCATTATACAGAGCCACTTGTATGATGCTCACAGCAAGTTTTTTATACCGCACTGTTGTTTTTTGCATGGCATGTTCCTATGTCATGCTTAGCTGAGTCACTTAGCCCTGTTTCCATGTTTTTGGCTGCAGTTCCATGAAAACCATTTCTGGCCAGACTTCTCCAAGCAGTAGATGGGTGTACCTTGGACCCAATGGTGTCTGCCAGTTCTGAGCTGATGCACTGATGACCATCTTTTGATTTTGAAGGGAAGTAAGCATGATTTCTTTGTCATCTTCAATCTTCATCTCATACACCAAGTTTTAAGCCTCCTTCACATTTGTTTCAGTTAACGACTATTTCAACCTGCATATGGAAATTATGATCATTATCACCAGTTTGGTGTTAATCTGACTATAATCCTACAAACTCCTTGATTTTGTGCAAGTGACACTAGAAGAGTTGATGCTATTTGAAGACAAAGTATGGTCATACCAAATATTGATTTGATTTAGATTTCACTTTTGTTCACTGACTTTCAACACCTGCCTAAAACCTTTGCCTATAATGTGTGTGTGATTGGTTGCTTATGGGTGCCATATGTGAGACACACAAAGCACACATCGTGATAGATTATAACAATGATCTCTTGAAAGCTGAATCCGTGGTACAGTCATTTTAAGAAGGTACACAGGAATTAATGGTTATAATTTGGCATGCTTTAGCTTGACTCACAGTTTCAGAATGTTGAAATATAGTTACAAATACTTTAGAAATGCAGTCTGTAACACTTGATAATACAGACTCTGGAATCTTCACTACTCTGTCAGCATGTTGGCATTTGTGGAATCAAGCAGCCTTTTTACTACGCAGTAATCTATTTGTATGAAAACAGTCTATTTATATGGCAATATTTTCTCTGATACTTGTGATACACTTTTGACTAACACCGCCCATGCAGAATAAATCACGGCGCTTTATATTTTCAGTCTCTTTAAAAAATTCACCAAGCCTTGTATAATCTGTGGATACTCTCAACAGTTCACTTGATTAAAGCCCCATTTACACACAGCCCTTTAGTAGCTAACTAGCTTCATTTACATGTATTTAGAGAACCGCAGGTGGTCTGTTCTCTAAATGCATCACTATTGTTCTCCAGCAGGGCAGCAGCTGACAGAATGTTATCAGCACTGCCCGCGGAGAATTCAGCGTGCGGTTCCTTTTTATCAGGGCCCATGGATTTTAATCTGAGCTGAACTCAGTGATGGCTGAAAAGTGCATGGTAAGTGCACAATGGGCGCGTATTTACGCACAATGATTATCGCTCAAAAGATGGCTTTTGAGCGAATTTTGAGCGATAATCATTGTGTGTGAAAGGGTCTTAACACTCAAAGTTGATTAACATTCAAATTTGCACTCTACTCATGACACATGACTTTAGGATGCACCCAACTTCTACATGAACCTTGCATAACCTCTTCCAAGCTTCACCAGTGCAGAAAACACAACTCGCACTTGTTTGCTGTACCTCACCTGTTATACCACCCTGCAGCATCTACTATTCATCCATGAAACGCAGATGTCCTACCAGGGACAATACCTGGTCATGAATACCAAAAATGGCTATTGTGACTGGGATCTGGTCCAAGCACACAATATCACACTTCTTAATAACACATTTATTTCAATGGGTTTATTCACATGAGTGATTTCTGTCGCAGCTATGCTGCAAGATTGAAAAATCGCTACATGCCCTATATTTGGCCGATTCGTAATAAGTAACCACCTGTTATTTCCTATGGAATCTTCACTTTAAAAAAATGCATGACATGTGAATGCCATGCGATTTGCATGCGAGTGCAATTTTTACCATCGAAAATTATCGGAAGCTCTACCTGTCTGTCTGACTACCTGTCTATCTCCACATCTATCTCTACATATGTTAAAAATACAAACAAAGTTGATCTTGTTTTTAGCCATTTCCATAAAATCTCTTTGTTCACTTATGCTGGAAGTAGAGATGAGCGAGCATACTCGCTAAGGACAATTGTTCGAGCGAGCATTACCCTTAGCAAGTTCCTGCCCGCTCGAAAAAAAAGGTTCGGGTGCCGACGCGGGGGAGCGGTGAGTTGCGGGAGTGAGCAAGGGGGAGTGGGGGGGAGAGAGGGAGAGAGAGAGATCTCCCCTCCGTATCCCCCTGCTCTCCCCAGCCGCTCTCCGCCCCCCGCCGGCACCCGAACCTTTTCTTCCGAGCGGGCAGGTACTCGCTAAGGGCAATGCTCGCTCAAGTAATTGTCCTTAGCGAGTATGCTCGCTCATCTCTAGCTGGAAGTAATGCCTTTGCAGTATCATGCATCTGTATAATGGCCATGTTCTAATGTCAGAATGAGACAATTGTAGAAACATTTACATATAGGTCATTTATAAAGGGCCATTGAAGAGTAGTGTAATAAAGTAAAACACTAAATATCCATCTGATTTCCCCATTGCATAGTAATTCTTTCATAAAACTCATCACAAAAAATATTTCAAATACCGTACATCTGCATTGCTAATTTAAAGATCAATTCTCTACCACTGCCATGCAGTATATCTACAATGTAGACTATGTTGGAAATTTATAAATATTCTAAATATCTTTTTGTTCAATTTCATCATTACTTTAATGACTAGAGTTCTTGGAAAATAAAGTAAATTGGGACTTTCTAGAATAATAATAGAAGAGTCATTAGAATCATGTCTTATACCGGATAGCCGTACATATATATTGATGCCATTACCTGTTCCCTTTTGGCTGTATCTGTTTGATCAGCTACCTGTAATCTCAATGGATCTCCTTATAGAGGCCTAATTGAGAGATTTCATGCCTTTTATTTCTGTCCAAAATGAAAAATGTATGATGGGCATTTCATAATGAACTCTAAAAATGCAAAAATAATAATATAACATTTTTAGGAAATGGTAAAATAGTAGCACAAAATTGTGAAAACTTTCTTATAAGAATGTGTGCACTAAACTTATTTTGAGGTACATCTGTTTGAATTAATATGCAGTATTTTTGTAGTGTGGCAGTCCAAAATATCAATTTTCCCACGATTTACATGCAACAACTTCAAAAGCAATAGTTAGATTTGATTTGCACATAATCTTTGTTAACTTCATGTCTTTCTTTTCAATAGATTTATTAAAGGGAACCTAACTACGTTATGGTGCTATTCAGGCGGGTGACTGGGATGGGGGGGTTGTATTTTTTTTACTCACCCACTTCCCTCGTTCCACGGTTTGCCCTAGTGAAGTCTGTGTGTTGAATGAAAATCTGACTATTTTCAGATGCCGAAAATATGTATGTTGAATAGAAAGACATGAAGTGAGCAAAGATTATATGCATATGAAATCTAACAATTGTTGTTGATGTTGTTGCCTCTTCGATGGAAGTAGCTCAGTCGTTTGCACTGTTCCTTTGCAGTGCTGGATTTCCAGGTTTAAGTCTGACCAAGGAATTGGAAAACACCATGTAGATGTTGTCTTTGGTTGGATTTGAATAGAGGAGGAGGAGGCTAGTTATATCTCCAAGGACATAATACTGTGTTTCCCCAAAAATAAAACGCTGTCTTATATTAAATTTTACCCCAAAAGAGGCAAAGTGTCTTATTTTCAGGGGTGTTTGTGGGGGGGTGGGGGGGTGAGAGCATATACTCACCCTGCAGTCGGCGTCTGTGTCCCCAGCGATGGTCTCCCCGGTGGTGCGGCAGGCTGCTCTGTAGTCCTCCCCACTGTCATCTCTCTCTGGTCAACGGGGCTTTGAATTCTCCCACCTCCAGCAAGTAAGCGCTGTGATTGAATCGAGCACCAGGCAATCACAGCCGGCACTCGATAAACCAATCACAGCCGGCACTTGATAAACCAATCACAGCCATTCAGGGATGTCATTCACTGAATGTCTTTGAATGATCGAGCGCCACCTGTGAGTATTGCATTTTTTTTAACCTAGTGTAGTTAGGGCTTATTTTTAGGGGAGGGCTTATACTTCAAGCCTCATTCCCCCCTTTCCCTTTAAAATCAGGGTAGGGCTTATTACATTTCGTCCAGAAGGATCAGCAAGTGTTTCCCATTGTTTTCAATGGGAAACCTTTCATCGCATCACACTCTTGTGCACCTTGCATGCTGTGCAATGCTTTTGCCGGCTCCATTGAGAACAATCGGTGATGCAATCTGAGGGAATGCCCAAAGATATAATATGCCGTAATTTTTTCTGCACTGCAATGCGATGCAGGAAAAAAAGTGCTTATGTGTATGACCCCAATTAAAAGAATGGGGTTCATATTCATGCAAAATTTGTGCATCTCGCAATGCACAAATCTCACATGATTTTCTCAGCTGTGTAAAAGTGATCTAAAGTGTAGATAGTGTACAGAATATCCTTTCTCTGCAGAATGTCTGGGATCCGGTACATTAGTGGCTTTCGAGCGAATGGTACTTTTATATTCAACAATTCAAGAGCGGACCTCCATTGTTGTTTCACCCACATATATCAATCCACAAGGGCACATGATCACATAGGCCACATTGAAAGAAGTACAGGTATACTTGCTTTCATCTCTCGAGTTTCCCTTGCTGGATCATGGAATGGGGTTTATGTGTTATATATGCAGACCTGGAGCAGGTGGGTTTCCTTTGGGGTTATCCCACCTGACACCAGGTGAGTGTTTGTACACTTTTTTATCCAAAACTTCTATATGTATTTGGTATATCTTGGACGCATGAGATACTGTTTTATCTTTTATTTTACAGTGAAAGGGTGTGTGAATTTGTGACCCCTCAGCAAATTATTGCAACAAGAACAATTGAGACAGGTAAAATTACTCACCTTCGGAAGAAACAGAAAGGTTTGCTTCTGTACACTAACCATGCTATGCATAGATTTCACAAGTTTGTCACTCAAACTAACACCCTGTGTGTATGACATCATTGGGGAAGCCTTAAATTCCCTTGTGTTAACCCTCATGGGTGTTGGTCTGCACAACATCAGGTTTGAACATTTACTGAGAGAAGAAAGACTTCAATCCGAGCCTCCTAAAGTAGCTACTCAAATGGAGGTCAAGTTGGAACCAATCAACACGAGGAAGTAGGCAATAAGACAAACCCTTAGACAGTAATGATCTTGCATTCCTTCCTTTGAAGTCAGTTACTTAGTGAGGTGGATTGTTAAGGAAAATGTGGTTGATTCTCGTCTTGAATAGATGTGTTCTAAGTTTATGAATAGAGGTTACCCTAGAACTTTGATTTCCAGATATATAAATACAGCAAAGATACAAGAAAGAAATGATTTGCTGGCACCAAGGGAGATACACGGAGGACATATACCTCCTTGAGTGAGAGGGTTTCACGTATTCTGAGGGAACATTTGTCCCTGATACAAGGGGTTGTACTAACACAAGGAAATTGGAGGCTCCCCCGATGATGTCATAAATATGGGGTGTTAGTTTGAGAGACAAACTTGTGAAATCTATGCATAGCGTGGTTGGTGTACAGAAGCAAACCTTTCTGTGCTCAGAGGCTACTGCATGACCAGGATAGAACATGAAGGAAGAGGCAGCTACAGGAGCATAAGCGGGAGCAGGATGAGGCTGAGTCTTTGTCCTCTGACCCAGGTGTGCTATTCAAGGTAGCAGGTGATAAAATTCATGTGGCTGTTCATACATGTTGTGTTAAGGCTGTTTATATTCTTACCGCATTTAACGCTTACAGATGACCACTGTTCTGTCATCAACATGGTTTACTCCCGCCTTGTCAGCTACCTATCAGAGAACTCTCTTGTCGACCCATAACAGTCTGGCTTCCGACCCCTACACTCGACAGAAACTGCCTTGACGAGGATGTCAAATGACCTACTGACAGCCAAATCGAGGGTCGATTACTCCCTACTGATCCTCCTCAGTATGCTTCGCTCCATTGGACTAAAGGACACTGCTCTCTCCTGGTTCTCCTGCTACCTATCTGACTGCTCCTTCAGCGTCTCCTTTGCTGGCTCTACCTCGCCTCCTCTTTGCCTTGCTGTTGGGGTGCCCCAGGGCTTGGTCCTCACCCCGCCCCCTTTTCTCCATCTACACAGCCCCCATTGGACAAATCATCAGGAAGTTTTGCCTCCAATACCACCTCTATGCTGATGACACCAAGCTATACACCTCTTCCCGTGACATCTCTGCACCTTTCCTCCAAAACATCACTGACTGTCTGTCCACTGTCTCTAACACTATGTCCTCTCTCTACCTAAAACTAAACCTCTCTAAAACTGACCTACTGGTGTTTCCGCCCTCTACTAAACGACCTTGTCATCTCAGTGTGTTGCACCACTATAATTCCCAGACAGCATGCCCGCTGCCTTGAGGTCATATGCAACGCCGATCTCTTCTTTACCCCCTACATCCAATCTCTGGCCCGAACATGTCAGCTGCTCCTCACCGTGGACAGGCTAAAAACGCTCACTGTTGCCCTCATCCACTCCCGCCTTGATTATTGCAATTCACTGCTGATTGGCCTCCCCTGCGCCAGACTATACCCTCTCCAATCCATCCTGAATGCGGCAGCCAGGCTCATCTTCATGTCCAGCTGCTTCTCAGACGCCTCTGCACTGTGCCAGTCACTGTACTGGCCTCCCGTTAACTACTGAATTCAATTTAAATTGACTACCTTCATCCATAAAGCCCTCCACAGCGCAGCACCACCCTACATTGCCTCCCTCATCTCAATCCATCAGCCAGTCCGGGCTCACTGCTCTGCTAACAAAACCAGACAGAGCTCCCCTTTAATTCGAACCTCTCACTCCCGCCTCCAAGACTTCTCCAGACCAGCACCAGTCGTCTGGAACGCACTACCAAAGGCTATCCGGGCAATCCAGGACTTACAAAACTTCAAGTGTGCTCTAAAAACGTACCTCTTCATTGAGGCATACCGCATTGCCTAAACAAACCCCTCTGTACTTCACCTGATAATACGCTGCCTGACCTATTGGCTGCAATCCCTGCTAGCCATCAACCGCCCCTGCAGTCATACCGATCCCGCCGTCACACGACTGAACATCTGACCATTGTGTATAGCATCCCTCACTCTCGACCTCGCCATACCGTGCACATCTCCAGCCCCTTAACCTTCTGTATCACCCCATTATTTGTAGTTTTTAACCTGTTGGAGCAGGACCCTCACCCCTATTGGCACTATACCAATAAAGATTATTATTTATACACAATTTTAAAAAAACACAAAAAAACTGCTTTCAGTTTTTAAAAAGCCACATGTATTGTTTACATCCACATGCGGTATTTAATAGTGTATGCTTTTTCTTGAAAACATGATTTTTTAATGTGTTTTTTAAATTAAGGTTCAAATATGCAACAGAAAACATGTACACAGCCTAAGGGGCTACAAAATGTTTTCACATGGTCCAGAAAATGAATCATGTTTGGAAAGCTTATGCCAAGGGGCTAGATCATGGGTGTAAATTGTGCATACAGCTACAAAAAAATTGTTTTGCATCTATATGAAGCATGATTTAGGTATGGGTATGGGTACAGGTAGGGGGCGGGGGGAGGGGAGGACTCAGCTCTGAGTTTTTGGACTCAGCCTCTTGAACCTTTAGCTACTCCCCTGGCTGAAAAGATCTCTTTTGCCCCTGGATAGGTATTTTTGTGGACACAAAAATGAAATACCCTTTGAGCTGTCACTGAGACGTAATTATTCAGAAATTTTGTATTTAATGCAGTCTGCTGTGGTTACTTTAAACATGGAAGTGAAATTCCTGTGCTATAGCAGCAGACAGTAGCAATGTAATTTATTTCGAAAGCTTTGGGGATCTGCCGGCTTGAAGGGTATTGTTACAATAGTACCTTGTATGTAGTATGTGTAATGAAATAGCTGCGCTGCTCACTTTATTAAATGTTTTGTGAGTCCATAGGGAAATTCAACATTTCACATACAATAAAGAACTCATTTGCAGTTTAGCAGAACATAGGCTGATTTTCCATTACTTCTATAATAAAAGTGTATTAGTGAAAAAAATGTCAGCCCTACAGTTAATAGTAACCATAAACCTATGTGTAAATCAAATGGATGAGATTACAGAAATGTAAAACATTGAATTCAGATGTTCAAATTTGTCAGTATGCCTGACATATGCTTCTATTTACAGTAACTCACAGCCCCACATGTACAGTGGAAGTATGTTAGTAGGGTTCATGTACAAAATGAGCACCTACATTTACTAGTCTTCAAGAGTACAGGAAAGTTTGTTGTTTGATTTGGCCACCTTTTCGGCTTTTGGTAACGGGGTTGAGGTAGTCCACTAGAGAATAGGAGGTTCCAAGAGACGTTGAGGAATAGGGGCATGGCAAGATTCTGACAACACTTGGAACACTGTTTCCTGGAGAAGGAGTGTACATGTCAGTAGGGAACATGTATCCTACTTTAGCCCCACCCCCAAATAATTTGTCCTTTCAACTACTGTATGCATAGAGTTACTTTAGATCTGAATAATACCACTGTAACATGACCAATTATTACCACCATATACTAGACAGGCATATGAAGTACAGATTAGGTGCAGTCAGAGAACAAACCGCTATTAACTCCAATGACTCACAATCTTCTGTTTGTAGTCTTTACTGTCACTATCTTTTCCATCCTGCCAAGCCTGGCATGACATTTCGATGTTCTTCTCCAGTTTGTTCAGGCATCTCTAGCTCCTCAACTAGTGGACCAACAATCCTGGGAACAGAATTTGCCCAGCTACTACCTAATTACCTGCTTCTATTCTTTTGTAGCTATCAAACTACTAACGAGCACTTGTCTGTGAGTGTGTATGTATGTATGTGTGTGTGTGTGTGTGTGTGTGTGTGTAAGGGCGCCCACCCACTGGCGTTTGCGATTTTCGTGCGTGAAAAACGCAGCGTTTTCCGCACGTTTTTCGCGGCATTTTCGCGCCTTTTCCGTTAATTTCCATTGACATTCATGGGTGCATTAAGAGAAAAATAAGAACACATATGCAACTGACAGTTCCTATGTTAACAATTGCAACGGACCGAAAAAAAAAACGCCAGTGGACAGGAACACATTCTATACTAATTGCTCTTGAGAAAAAATGCAAAACGCAAAGGAAAAAAAATCGCCAGTGGGTGGGAGCCCTAATTCTTATGCTCAACCCCTGGTGATGTCATTGCTCCGCCACCTGGTGACGTCATTGAAGGTCCTACAACATATATAAAACACAGAGTCTGACCGACAGAAGAACAACACAGTTAGGGCTCTTGAAAAGTGGAGGACAAAAATAAGAAAATGAGAATACAACTAAACCACTCTTATGTGAGACACAACTCAGCAGTCCTGACAGAAGACACCGACCTACCGCCACACAGAGATCTGGTGGGCTGAAGAACCTGTGGTGATGTCACTGCTGTGGGAGGAGCCAAGCTGTGTTTGTCTTGTGTGGTAATCAAGCTACTGTGTGTGATGTGTTACCAGAAACACTGGTACTATAATTTCCTAATAATTACTAGTTTTTACTAGAACAGCTGCTTCCTGGCGCCTATTTGGTCTTTTTTAAGATGACGTCATCACGGCTTTCACCACATGGTGCACATTGGGCATCAGTAGTATGAGGCAGTACATGCTGCTTTCTGATTGGCTGGCCCTGCTCATATGAGCTACTAGTGACACACCTACTGTGAACACTGTAGTCTGGAGACCAGTGCAGACATTTCAGAAGGGATGTGAGAACTGGTGGACTTGAAACACTGTGCCATATGGGGCAGCAGGTAATATTACTGCTTCCCTCCACTCCCAAGACAAATTTTGCCCCACAATCAGAGGCTTACTTTAAGCCACATAGTCCTCATGACTACAGATTTCCACAGATTGTCCCCTATGACTGGTACAATACAATATCCCTTTTGACAGCGGCAATCCTCCCACGATGCCCAAAATATTCTTTATGCAAGACATAAGGGCTCCATGACAGCCACAATGCTCTCCACAATGCTTCCCCAGATAAGGAGGTAATCCTTTGTCCAAGATGTCACGTTCACATCAGCATGTTAGTAGCAGTAACTGACATTGGCTCCGCTGCTATGTTTCTATTGTATTTGTGTCCTAAGGATGTGGATACAAATCAGCCTTGGACAAATGGGGAAGAATACAAAAGTCCAAGAGTTAAAGAGTAAAGTTCACCTACATACTTTTATTTCACTCTGGATGGGCTGTCTGATTCCTCTTGCATTGTATATTTGGAGGTGTAGCTGCATTCATCTTTGATGTGCACTTCACCTCAATCTGTCTAAGGCCTCTTTCACACGAGCAATGCATTTTCACACTGGTCGCATCGTGGGCGAAAATCGCGTGAATGGAGAATAGCCATGATCAAGTCACGGCAAAATTTACATTTTCTCGGCCATTCACACGAGCGGATGCGGCATATTAGCAGAAAACCCTCAGTCGGCATAAATCCTAAGAATGGCCTTGAATGCCTAAATAGAGACACCGGTAATCATTTTACAGCATTGGACGCTGCTAAACTGCCTCTCCCTCCCTTTTTTTGCAGCTTCCATAGGAGTCTACGGGAACCGCCAGCATATATTGGCCGAAAGATAAGGCAAGACCTATCTTTTCCAGGTGCGTATAAAATCGGCTGCGGTATTCGGTCACCGATGTCCTCTAATTCCCGGCGCTACATTTTTATGTGCCTAAAAGTCGCTCATCTGAATGAATGCATTGGAATCTAATGCTTCAGATGGTCACAATTTCTTTACGCAGCTAAATGCTCGCGTGAATAAGGCCTTAGGCTCATTTTAATTAAAAGCTTGGATTCTACATACCCTAGTTCATTTGGAGGTTGTGCGCCCAAAGAGAGGTGTCTGCTAGTGTAGGGTCTAGGGATGAGCGAGCGTACTCGGAAAAGCACTACTCGCTCGAGTAATTTGCTTTATCCGAGTATCGCTGTGCTCGTCCCTGAAGATTCGGGTGCCGGCATGGAGTGGGGAGCTGCAGGGGAGAGCGGGGAGGAACGGAGGGGAGATCTTTCTCTCCCTCTCTCCCGCCCGCTCTCCCCTGCTTCCCGCTGCGACTCACCTGTCAGACGCAGCGGCACCCGAATCTTCAGGGACGAGCACAGCGATACTCGGATAAAGCAAATTACTTGAGCGAGTAGTGCTTTTCCGAGTACGCTCACTCATCTCTAGTAGGGTCTCATCTGATGAGATCACCTTGTCGCTGACAATTTCATCAAAATGTGTGCTAAGAACCTCCAATTTATACATACAGTAAATTTAGCATTTATGCAGTTCAGATTCGTGTATTCAGAGTTGGCAGATTTCTTGGCATGTTTAGTGTACCGTTACACCATATATATTTGCTTTTTCCCTTTCAGCCACTTAAAAAAGTAACATGCACCAGCATACATTTCATTCACCCTGGATGTGCTTCCTGACTACCTTTGCAACATCAAGACAGAAAGTGTCGGCCTATTGTGAGGGTCAGAATAATAGGATATTTTCATGGCAGTATGTTGCAGATATAATAATACCCTGCAATAGAGAAGAATTATGGTGTATTATATGAGCAAGCAAGTTTATACATAGTTGAGTCCTGTAGTTGGACAAAAATGCAAAAAAAAAAAAAAAAAAAATATATATATATATATATATATATATATATATATATAAAAAGAAGAAAAAAGCAAAAAACATTCCCAATTAAAAATGCTTTGTTATGTAAAAAAAGTTTATAGCCAAATCTGTAACAATCTTACCCATGAAACCCCTAAACCACCGCTGAGGCCAGGGATTGCGATATAATGTGACCTCATTGCTGAATTCAATGAGAAGAGTGCCTGCATTAGCAACCTAGGGTACTGCAATGTATATGAAGCCATCTGCTTCTTCCGCCATACACATTGGCAACTGCTGGGAGAACCAAGTCTTGAGTGGTGAACCTCAACCAATCAACAATGGATGACCTACCCTGAGCTCCTATGAATTCAAAAGGCTGTTGTGAATGGACCCTTCTTCTATGAGCTTATACCATCGAATTCACTTGCTCAATTTGGATTACAGACTACTGGCTAATCTCTAGTCTAGTTAAAGTGTGTTCTTATTTGTGGCATGATAATCAGAACGATTTAATGCCTAGTAGAGGGATGACCAATAATTGGCAAGAATTATACTGGGATATACAGGTTTGTCCCAATAAATGTTGGTATCATGCTGTCGTTTCACTTGAGCTGGTTGAAGGCCAAATAGTCAGGGCCAAAGGTTTCCTGCCAGCACTATGCTGATATACATAATGCATTGCAATGTAGAAATATAAGACTGTATTATAAAAGCAATTTAAGTGATTTCATGTTCAAGTACAATAGCAGAATTTAAAAAACCAAAAAAACCAAAATGAAATATGTTAAATATGTTAAAAACATGAAAAGAATCAAGAGAATAAATGTTCAAAAAAACTCTTGCTTTTGTGAACAAATAGAAGTAAAGAACACCTGCAAATAATTGGCATTGCTATTTCATAACATGTTATTTAGCCTTCATGGTGGGCGTCATGAAAAAATACAGTCGTATGTACCCTAAAATTATAAATTTAAACCAATGATTTTAAACAAACCCTCACTTAGCATTACCGATGTAAAAAAAAATGAAAGTCTCTGAGTGCAGCAACACAAAAACATTTTTAAGAATGTTTTTATTGTGCAATAGTAATAAAACATAAAAAAAGCATTTCAGTTTATTATCTCCATAATCATACTAACCCACAGAATAAAGTTTACTTGTCATTTATACCGTATGGTAAATATCAATTAAAGAAAAATATACCAGAATCGCTTTTTTTTCTTCATCTAGTCTGCCAAAAATTGAATAAAAAGTGCTAAAAATGTGATATGTGCCCCAATATATTAGAAATGGGATGGGATGGCTCTTTATTTTGGTAAAAGGTACAAAATTATTTCCATGCCTTCACAAAAATAAAAAAAATATATATATGTATAATATATATTGTGTGTGGGAATAGATGCAGATATATTTTTCTTTAGCTTAACTCTTCACGCGATGTGATATTACAGTGTGCCGCGCTACCAGGGTGCTTTATCTACTCTTTGAATTGGGTTTTGTTGTATCAAGATAAAAGAACAAAAGTTTTTAATGGGTTAAGATAACTTTCTATGCTATCATAATCAAAGTAAAAGTTGCTGCAAAGACAGATAGGTAGATAGATATGAGATAGATTAGATGGATAATTAGATAGATATGAGATAGATAAATAGATATGAGATAGATTAGATAGATAATTAGATAGATAAATAGATATGAGATAGATAGATAGATATGAGATAGATAGATAGATAGATAGATAGATAGATAGATAGATAGATAGATAGATAGATAGATAGATATGAGATGGATGGATAGATAGATAAATAGATAGATATGAGATAGATAGATAAATAGATAGATAGAGATAACCAGGACCAGACGTTCATTTATACCTCATTGTGCTTGGATCAGCTATGAAGTGCCCAAAACGCAGCAACCCATTTGTTCTACTAATTGCTTGGAGGCACAGGCGTCGGACCTCCATGGGTCACACATTATGGCCTCTCTTAAAGTGGTAGTCTAGGAAAATGTACCTGATATTGCAGTTGGGCACACACAAATTAATGGCGCTTTGTGGGGCTAATAAGCAGGACCAGACACACATTCATTGGTACCTCACTGTGCCTGGATTAGCTATGATGTGCCCAAAATGCACCAGTGAGTCTCACAACCCCTTTGTTCTACTGATTGGCTTGGAGGCGCAGGGGTTGGACCTTCATTGGTCTTATATTATGGCCTGTCTTAAAGAGATAGTTTGTCTATTTTTCTAGAATATCTGTCATTTGTGAGAAACCAATTCTGCAATATAATTAGGATGGGTTGATGAGACTCGAGAGGAGGGAAGGAATGGAGGCAGAGGGAGGAGTCTTACACCACACTGTCAGGCCTGCAGGAACAGTGTGGTCTTAGGCTCCACCCCACATGTAACTCTGTCCATTCTCCCTCTCCTCTCAAGTCTCATCACTGTTTCCTAGCTACATTCTACAATTTCTTGCAGGCAGAAGACAGCAGCCGTTTTGTTCATTTTCTAGACTACACTTTGAAGAATATACTGTAAAACCTCTACTAACGTTGGTAATGTTTCCAAAAACAATCGGCTTTACCTAAAACCGTTGCTACTCGAGGTAATTATTTCTATAGGAATCAATATAAATCCAATTAATTTGTTCTAGACATTCCAAAAAACACACCAAATCACATTTAATGGAAAATAAATATGGTCTTTAATACCAAAAACAATAACAATAATAAATGAATATAAAATACTGTAAAGAATAAATGACCATTTAACATGTAATTGAACATGTTACTGTGTGTTATCTGTGGTGTTACATAGGACTGCAGGTCATATTTACTACATTATCTCTCCCCAGCATTATCACTGTGTCTCTGTGCTGTTACATAGGACTGCAGGTGACATCATTATTTGACCTTAACGTTATCACTGTGTTCTCTGTGCTGTTATATAGGACTGCAAGTCACATCTGCTGTACTACAGTACATCTGTCCTCAGAGTTATCACTGTGTTCTCTGTGCTGTTACATAGGAAAGAACTTCATTACAGTGATGGGACCCAAGAGGCTAGACATGCCTGAGCCCCGGCAGTGGTGGAGAGGTAAGTATAGATTTTTTTACATTTTTTATTACAGCTCGGAATAATTTTCAGGGAAGGGCTTATATTTAAAGCCCTTCCCCGAAAATTACTGCGAGGGTGTCAGCATTCTACTGCTTTAAATGGAGCCACCAGCAGCAGCATGCTCATTGAAAGCAATGGGAGAGCTTTGCGATCCTCTGTCTCAGCTGTGGCAGGGGATTCTTTACTCCTCGAGGGGAGTCCACTTGTCACTGAACACTGTGACAGTGCTGTCATACTGTTCAGTGACAAGGGGACTACCTGCGGGAAATATTGACGTGCAGCACGGACCTATGGTACACGCATGTCCTATGTTTTACAGGTGCACGCGTTTGCATGCCAGTAAAACACGGACATGTTAACACACTATAGGGAACCAATGGTTCTAATTGAAGTGCTGTTTTGTGCGGACGTATGTACGCACATACACACGCTTGTCTGAATGAGCCCTAAAAGTGCTATCATTTGGATTTAGGCAGGTGTGGAAAAATCCAGCAAAGTAAGAATTCTTTAAAAAATAGAAGACGTCTGATTGTCCTGCTGCAGAATAAATTTGGAGTCCATAACCTCAAACATGAAGCCAATGTCATTAATTATCTCCAGTGTAGAACAAATAGTCCTGGAAGTGAGGATATGGCCCCACAGATCCCTGATCTCAGCAGTATCCAGTCTGTCTGGGATCACATGAACAGACAGAAGGAATTGAGCAAGGCTACATCCACAGAGGATCTGGGGTTAGTTCTCCAAGATATTTAGAAAAACCTCCTTGTTGAGTTCCTTCAAAAACTGTATGCAAGTGTACCTAGAAGAATTGATGCTGTTTTGAAGGCAAGGGGTGGTCACACCAAATAGTGATGGGATTTAGATATTTATTTTATTCAATCACTTTGCATTTTGTTAATTGATCAAAAAGCTATGAAGACTTCTGTTTTTAAAATCATTCTTACCTTGCAGCTTTTTTCCACACCTGCCTGATAATGTTTTCCCAGTACTGTATATAATAAATATATAGAATAATGTATTGTTACTGTAAAGAATAATAATATTAGGAGACATTTGTCAGCTTCTATCCATCTGCTCTGTTTGCTCCTGGAGCTACAGTAATTGCTAGATAGTTTTTGAAAATACTTTTATATTGAAGTAACTGTATTTTATTCCAGTATTTGCATATTTACATGTTTATGCAAAACATTTACTAATCATTAGAACATACATTATTTCTTGCAAGAATATGCATTATTGATTTACTTGCTGAATGGAAATGTACTCTAACAATGTGTCTAGTAGCAGGCATATGGCAGGACAATACTGACATCTATGGGTCATATACAGATTTTCTCCCAAACTGTCTGAAAGTGTCAAATCATTATACATATTGTCTGAAATATCAGTTGCTTCATAATCTAGAATTATTCTGGATCCACATTTGTACACACAACTTGCTTATTATTATTTTTTTACTAAATAATTTTGCATGTATTTTTTTTAATAAGAATAAGTTAGATCATCAAGCTGTAAATTCCTCTAGACTATAGAATATCTGATCAAAATTTCAATGGCACAACGTTATTAATGTATTTACACTCATGTTCTGTAGTAAATACAATGAAAATATATTTGGGTCGAACACCGTATTTATGAAGTCAAAGCGCAACTTTTTTACAACATGTACAACTGTTTTGGGTAAAGTAAGTGCGACTTCCAAGTCACACCGAGT
The DNA here is from genome assembly GCF_035609145.1 of Eleutherodactylus coqui. Classification (NCBI taxonomy): domain Eukaryota; kingdom Metazoa; phylum Chordata; class Amphibia; order Anura; family Eleutherodactylidae; genus Eleutherodactylus; species Eleutherodactylus coqui. Next base: position 128,573,178 of record NC_089843.1, on the reverse strand, counting down.
CAGACACCAGCTCCGATCTGGTGGGTATTACAAACATCAGTGCTGTCATCCATATCTACAGGGAAATAAACAACATCTAGATTTTTTTTTTAGAAAAAAAGCAGCAAAAAATATTATTTTTCAATGATTATTTTAAATATGAAAAGCTGTAGCTGGCATATTTACTAACAGGAGGCGCCCACACACTTTTGCCCCCAGTTCATGCAATCCCTTAAAGGGGTTGTCTCGCGAAAGCAAGTGGGGTTATACACTTCTGTATGGCCATATTAATGCACTTTGTAATATACATCGTGCATTAAATATGAGCCATACAGAAGTTATACACTTACCTTCCCTGCGCTGGCGTCCCCGTCTCCATGGCTCCGTCTAACTTCAGCGTCTAATCGCCCGATTAGACGCGCTTGCGCAGAAGGGTCTTCTGCCTTCGGGTCTGTCCGGAAGCAGCTGCGTTTTGGCTCCGCCCCTTCAACGCGTCATCGCATAGCTCCGCCCCGTCACATGTGCCGATTCCAGCCTCCTGATTGGCTGGAATCGGCACACGTGACGGGGCGGAGCTACGCGATGACGCATAGAAGGGGCGGAGCCAAAACGCAGCTGCTTCCGGACAGACCCGAAGGCAGAAGACCCTTCTGCACAAGCGCGTCTAATCGGGCAATTAGACGCTGAAGTTAGACGGAGCCATGGAGACGGGGACGCCAGCGCAGGGAAGGTAAGTGTATAACTTCTGTATGGCTCATATTTAATGCACGATGTATATTACAAAGTGCATTAATATGGCCATACAGAAGTGTATAACCCCACTTGCTTTCGCGAGACAACCCCTTTAACCCTTTGCAATCCAATTTTGGATTCAGGGTTTCCTAGGGGGCTTTCTCTTTCTGCCATTATACAATGGCGCCATCTGCTGGCTAGAGCCAGTACTGCTGTATGGGACATGCTGAAGAGGCCCCCAACAACAGAGCTGCCAGTAATATAAAGTAAGAATACCCTGCCGGATGTCTTCCGACATCGGAGCCGTACAGGCTATAATCAGAATGTCTTCAGACGTCAGACAGTGGATTGGAAAGGGTTAATAGTATGTGAACTAATATATATATATATATATATATAGTACATAACTGCTTATAACTTTCAATACACCTTTAGTCGATTTCTCTGTAAAGGATAAATGTGATATGTGTGTTTTGCACAGACTTTCTGTTTTAAACACTTTAAGCACTCGCATGTATTGTATTGATACATCATTCATATAAGTATCCCTGCAGTAGTCTGCCGTAGCTTCTTATGTTCATTTCTGAAAATAGGCGATTTCTGTAAGTTCTTTCAGGTGTGCCAATGGAACTGTCCAGTTATGTTGTTTGATGGGGGAAATTCGGAACATCTTAAAATTTAAGTAGAAATCTTTGTGCACTTCCAATATGTTTAAGCCTACTTCTGCAGTAAAATCTGTGATGACTGGAACAACCTCTCTATGGTCTGTTTTTGGAGCAGAGAAGTGGAATTAAAACTGGAATAAAGGTTTCCGGTTTTTCCCCATTTATTTCAATGAGTTTTCAGAAAAATGGAAAGCTTTCGGTTTGCTTCCCTTCTGTTAAGTTTCCATTTTTTTTATGAAACAAATAGCGCTGCAGACTGTATAAAATATATAGAAGATGAAAGACATTTGGCACTTTACAGTATAAATTGCCTTAGGTCTAGATACTTAAAATATGTAAATTGGTAACTAACGTGCTCTTTGATACAACAAAAATGTCTTATACTACTGCCAACAGTATACAGTGGCTTAGGAACATCTTCAGACCCTTCCACTTTTTTCTTTTTTTACAGTTTGTTATGTTATGACCTTGTGCAAATTTTAAGAAAAAAATTCAGTTTTCCGCATTGTTCTACAGGCAATACTCCATAATGACAAAGTGATAACAGAATGCTAGAAATCTTTGTAATTTTTCTTTTTAATGGAAAACTAACATTTTAGTTTTAGACCGTAGTTACAGTTATTGATAACGTAATGTACATTTAATAGTTAATTAAAAAATGTATGTCCATTAATTTAAAATGCAATAGCGTAATGGCCAAAGCGAGAAGTGGATTCAAAAGGAGTGGGAAATATGAAATGAAGGATTTATACTACTTCTGGATCCACTTCTGGCTTTTGCTGGAGAAAAAACTTCAGAGGTGTTTTTCCAGAAAATACTGTGCATGAAACAACCCCATTAATAGATTATGACAATCCTTGAATTGCATTATCACTCACAAATATGTGTCTTGTCAACAGCGTCACCTTGTATTACATGGTTGCCCGTTTATTTGAATGGATGTCATGTAATATCACATTGTACAAATGCTTGGCAAATGCGCAGTTTCCTTCATTGAACAGGGTCTTATTTAGGAACTGATGGAACAGCATCTTAATGCAGATATTACTGTAGGTAGATAAAAAAGATTCCATTAGTCAGAGCTGCAGCTCTATCTGGTAACTGTAAGGTGTGGCCCTTGCATTAACTTGGATTTCTGGAGATCTCACAGACCACATTTGTAATGCGATTTTCAGTTTGTAATTTCACATATGATATGCTATCCCAACCTATTATTGGTCTCCAAATAACTACATATAAATGCCCATTTAGACGGGACAAGTGTCGGGCAAACGATGCCCACTACTTGTACCTGCACAAACTCGCTCTCGTGCACCTGCATGGGAGCTAGTATCACTGGCCCACAGTTGGGAGGCTGGAGGAGATTTCTCTCCTCTCGCTCCCCTGACCCTCTCCATTGTTTTAACATAACGTCCCTTCAGTACTGAATGGCTGCTATTTACACTGAGCAATCAGCTCATCGTCCATTGTTTATGCAGCATAAACAATGAGCTGATCGCTCATCGCTCAGTGTAAATAGCAGCCGTTCAGTACTGAACGGCCGCTATGTTAACACAATGGAGAGGGGCAGAGGAGCATGAGAAGAGAAATCTCCTCCAGCCTCCCAACTGTGAGCCAGTGAAACTAGCTCCTGTGCAGCAGCATTAGAGCTAGTATGTGCGGGAACAAGTATTGGGCATCGTTTGCCCGACACTCATCCCGTCTAAATGGGCCTTAAAACTGCTGACTTACTAGGCTAAGAGAAGGAAATGAAATTCTGGTCTGCTACATCTGTAACTATACATTAGTACCATTCCCAGCTAAGCTCTTATATTAATAATACAAAAAAATGGATTGTATCCAGTTTTATCACAGTATCTCATAAGATAATTAGCCTGCTCTATTAGTCCAAGCATCATTTACTTTGTAGGTAAATATTCATAAAGTCAAGCATTTTACAAAAAAAAAACAAACAAGTTTTCTTTCTGTTTTGATCATTGTATGTCGTTTGTATATAGATTTTATGTATTTTCTTGTATATGTTGAAAACTGTTTATGCAGCTTCTGATTATTTTTGGTAGATTGCTTTAAATAATTTTAAGAATTTGCAATAATTAGTAGTCATGTTGAAATAAAATTACATTAAATTCAACAGGCACTAATTTATGGAACTCCCACTGACTAGTGTAGTCTCAGAACAACGCTACTATTTTCAAGAGATTTAAAAAAAAAAAAAAAAAAGATTCCTTCACATGATTTCTCATGAATTGGATGCATTATTTTTCCGTGTTCCTCTGGGCTTTGGTTTTTGCTATTAGTGCTCTAGACACTAGATGGCGCTCAGGCTTGACTCTTTCATCAGGCTATGCTTCAAATGCTGTTCAAGGTCTTGATTGTATTACTAAAGCATTTTTTTGCAAATGTAAAGGGGTTGTCCAATTTTTTTTCACAATGAAGCTGGTAAAGGACACAGCTCCACTAGTGCCTAAGCTGGCCATAATGCACTACACATTGTAGTTCTAGGCTTAACTTTAGATCTCTCTCAATGGTTGATATGTCCTTATTATTAAAGAATAATCGTTCTGAATACAGAACAAAGGTTTATAAACAGAAGGAAAGACGTTATGCCAGCTCCATCACAGAACACACATCAGATGTACCCAACAGATCCAACTGATGTATAATGGGTCTATAGGGATCTGCTGAGGTATCTTTCATTTAAAAGGAAAAATATTGTTGCAATGATATAATTTGCACTCTGCAATGCAAATGTGAACACAACCTTAACATATTAGAGTTGAAAAAAGATAGATCATGACATTAAAGAGGACCCTGCTGACTCTATCTCCTCCCCCCCCCCCCCCCTCATTTTCCCACCTGCATTTGCCTGAATGAGCTGTTCTTAGGTCAGGCTCCTGGCTTTGTCAATGTATCAGTTGGGCTGTTCTCACCACTTACCGTTAATGGATGATAGTGGACTGTCAATCCTGCAACTGTATATAGAATCCATTGTTATGAAATAAGATTAAGCTGCTGTGTCTTGCCTCGCCCCCAATGGAATACCTATGCATATTCAGCCAAGCATGCATGGTAAAGGCTTAATGAAGACCTGTTAACTCTCCTGACATGCCTGTTTTAGTAAATACCATGTTTACCCAAACATAAGACACTGTCTTATATTAATTGTTGCCCCCAAAAGAGGCACAGTGTCTTATTTTCGGTAGGGGGCTTTTACTCACCTGGTCTGCGGTGTCCCGATGCCTCGCGATGGTCTTTGGTGGTCCTGCGGCAAACTGCAGTGTCCTCCCCATCTGCCATCTCAGCTTCTTTCTGGTGATGGGGCTTTGAATACCCCACCTCCAGCAAAGCGAGCGCTGTGATTTGCTAATCGAGCACCACAGCCAATCACAGCCGGCGCTTGATGAGCCAATCACAGCCATTCAGTGATGTCACCATCGGGACACTGCAGACTAGGTGAGTATTGATTTTTTTATGCAGGTTAGCTAGGTCTTATTTTTGGGAAGTCCTTATATTTCAAACCTCCGCAAAAATCGAGGTAGGTCTTATTATCAGGGTAGGTCCTATTTTTGTGGAAAAACAGTATTTTCATTTAATAAGAAATTACAATTCTGAATCATCTTTTCTTGCAGAATGTTGCATTTCATCTTTCCTCTGTTTGTTTTGCAAATATATCAATAATTGATAGCTGGGTGATACTATTCCTCTCATCAATAAAGTATGTCCATTCACACCCTGACACTGTCCAACCAGTGCTGACATCTAGAGGTTTAACTGGAAGCGGTTAGTCCTCAATATAAATCTTTAACAAGGCTCCAAGTATAAGGTCTCATTTATAGCGCTGGTCTTCATATATTGCTAAAAGAATTTTATGGGCCAGCTAAGGCTTCAGGGCCTGGCTGTGACTACATCTTCTGCGCCCACTATGGCTACACCCCTGAATAGATACTATTAATAAGGAGCATAGTAACACCCAATTGTCAATTTAGTTATATATTAGCTGAAAAAATAACAGAGGAACACCACAATACAGAGTTCTAAGAAAAAATGCTCCAGCATTGTTATTTAATGGGAAATACAATTATTTACTAAAACAGACAACTCAGGAGAGCTGACAGGTCCTCCTTTAACCCTTTTCAATCCACTGTCTAACGTCTGAAGACATTCTGATTGAAGACTGTACAGCTCCGATGTTGGAAGACATCCAGCAGGGTATTCTTACTGTATATTACTAGCCACTCTGTTGCCGGATGCCTCTCCAGCATGTCCCATACCGCAGTACTGGCTCTAGCCAGTAGACGTCGCCATTGGATAATGTCAAAAAGAGAAAGCCCCCTAGGAAACCCTGAATCCAAAATTGAATTGCAAAGGGTTAATGTAGTTGTCTGTAATTATTTGAAGGCAAATTATTGAAGGATATAGCAGCAAATCATCCAGTAAAGGGAACCCATCACCTCTCAACAGCACCATAAACTAAGTTTTGGTGCTGTTCGGTAAGTGGGTGATGTATTTTCTTTTATATACTCACCTACTCGCCCAATCCTACACCCGATACACACTGAAGATCGCATGCGGCCTAAAAATCCGATTCTTTTCACATTGCTATGCATGCACTCTCCCATCAAACTACTAACGACCACTTGATCTGGCAGGCTGAAGGACCTGTGGTGATGTCACTGCAGTGGGAGGAGCTATTCTGGAGTTTGGTAGTACAGATAGTCCCCGACTTGCGAACAGGTTCCGTTCCGGGAGCCCGTTCGCAAGTCCGTTTTGTTCGCAAGTCGAACAAATGGTTGTATGGAGGGGATCGCGGGTGGATCCCGCTCCATACAACGTCGGGTGCCGGCTGTTTCTTACAGCGAGCACCCGGCGGCAGCAGTTCCGACGAGCCGTGGCGCTTGTCAGAACTGTTAACACTTTAAATACCGCTCTGACAGCAGTATTTAGAGTGTTAACAGTTCCGCCGAGCGGCGCGGCTCGTCGGAACTGCTGCCGCCGGGTGCCCGCTGTAAGAAACAGCCGGCACCCGACGTTCAGGGGGCCCGTACAGCGTCCCACGATGAGATCGCGGGACGCTGTGCGGTTGCTAGGCAGCCGGGGACCTCCTGAAAGGCCCCAGGGCTGTCTATGCAGAGTGCCTATCAAGCGCACGGCTTGATAGGCGCTCTGCATAGACAGCCCTAGGGCCTTTCAGAAGGCCCCCGGCTGCCTAGCAACCGCGATCTGACCGGACAGGCTTCTATCAGGCTTGATAGAAGCTTGTCCGGTCCCTGCACAGCATGATGTAATGCCATAGCATTACATCATACTGTGCAAAACAGATAGTTCGTATCTAGCGAAATTCGTAAGTCGAATGTTCGCAAGTCGGGGACTATCTGTACTATATACTGGATAAGGCAACAGAAACTACCAGGACCTGTAATGACATCACCGTCATGTGATCACCTGTGTAGGTAGAGTCAGGGATCATCACTGTATCCAGGAGCTGTGCGTGTCATACGTGCAGTCAGCATAAATGTAGTAGAGCTGTGAGTGGCTGTTTGTCTAATGTGCTGTGTGTGTAATATGTATAGTCAGCATGAATGTATGTCATGTAGCACAGCTGTGTTTGTGACGCGCATGTCATGTAGTAGAGCTGAGTTTGTAACATGTACATGTGGCACAGCTGTGTCTGTCACGTGCATGTTATGTAGCAGAGCTGTGTCTGTGCTGTGACACACATGTCATGTAGTAGTGCTGAGTTTGTAACATGCGCATGTCATGTAGCACAGCTGTGTCTGTCACGCGCATATAATGTAGCAAAGGTGTGTTTGTACCATGTGCATGTCATGTCTGTCAGGCGCATATCATGTAGCAGAGCTGTGTCTGTGATGCGCATGTCATGTAGTAGAGCTGTGTCTGTCAGGCGCATGGCATGTAGCAAAGCTGTGTCTGTGATGGGCATGTCATGTAGCCAAGCTGTGTCTGTCAGGTGCATGGCATGTAGGACAGCTGTGTGTGTCTGTCACACGCCCCTGTACCACAGTTGTGTGTGTGACGAGCATGTAGCAAGGCTGTGCGGCACATTGTGCAACTAGAAACACTGGTACTATCATTTCCTAATTACTGGTTAAAATACTAATGATGACCTGTCCGTCCGTGCATGAGTGAGTAGAGAGTAGGTTTGTGAGTGACTTACATGCTCCGCCCCTGATCACATGACAGTGATGTCATGAAAGGTCCTTCATCCCCAATGAAAGCATTACATGCTCCGTCCCTGATCACATGGCGGTGACATAATCACAGGTCCTGTACGCACACGGCTGCTGTCCAGCTAGGTGTTTGTTAGTATTCCATAGCAACTGAGGCCACAGGGGGGTTGTAGTCTGTCCGCAATCTGCACAACTATGCAGGACCTGTGAGGATGTCACCTTCATGATATTAGGGGCAGAGTATGTAACTTCCTCACTGGCAATGAGGGACCTTTGATGATGGCACTGTCATGTAATCAGGGGCGGAGCATGTAAGTCATTCTAATGTAAAAACAAAAAAAAAATAGTCAGCTCACCTCTTCTAATGGGAAAAATCAAGGGTCACGCGTGCATATACGTACGGAGCACCAGACACAGCCGCAAGTCCTGAGCAGCAATTGCAGACATTAAACATGAGAAAGTGTCAGCTCTATGTACAAAATATGCCTTATTTTCCTTATAGACAGTACATCACATAGCACAGAAGACGCGTCTCCACCGACAAGCGGTCTTGATCTCATCTCAAGACCTCTTGTCGGTGGAAACACGTCTTCTGTGCTATGTGATGCCCTGTTTATAAGGGAAATATAGCATATTTTGTACGTGGAGCTGACACTTTCTCGTGTTTGATACATGTAAGTCATTCACTTGGGATGAGCATCACCATCATGTGAGCAGTGGCAAAGCATGACGGTGATGTCATCACAGGTCCTTCATCTCCACTGCTGTGCGGCTTCTGATCCTTGTTGTATGGGATGAACAATGTACGTAGCAGAGATGTGTGTGTCACATGCATGTAGCATAGCTGTGTAGTGCATTGAGCCACCAGAAACACTGGTACTATAATTTCCTAATAAATACTAGTAGACTTCTATGGGACAGCATGCACACAGCAGTCAGAAATGAGTCAGTTTCATGGCGTTTCTATGTTCAAAGGGTGATTGCACAGGATCAGAAGAGTGGGTGAGCATAAACAAAAAAAAGTCATCATTGGTCTTCCTATCACCTATACTAACAATGCCTAAACTTAGTTTATGTTGCTGTTGGGAGATGACAGGTTCCCTTTAACATCTGCTGGATGTAGCATGGGTTTATGAAAGATAGATTAGGTTTAACTAACACACATGGTTATAATATTTGATATTGCTTTTGACAATTTCCTGATGCAATGTTGTAGGGATTTGAGAGTAGTGTATGCATATGGCCAATGATGCCGGCTGGACACTAAATAGCAGAACTTGACCTTTAGCAATAGCCTTTACTTGGCACTAATCATGTTTTCCAGTACAGGACATGCAGTAGAGCTGAATAGTATAACAACTGCAGCATCTCAAGAATATTAGAAACGAAATACCTATCAACACAATAGAAAATACAAATACAAAAATAAGGACTCACAACTAGATGACAAGTGCAGAAGCTGATGATAATCAGATGAGGATAAAGATAATGATCATAAAACTGACAGTGGAGACTAGAGCAGATGAAACAGAAACAACCAGATAAATACAATCCCTAATGCTAGCTCTGTCTGCATCTTTCCCTAATCTCTCATTAACACTGACCCTAACAACAGATATGAGTGTCCCCAAGTAGCCCTCAGTTTTCCCTACTAGTAACCATATCTGAAATACTGTCCCTGTGAACAAAAGGGCATTATGATCCAGACAAAACAAACGAACCAAATAAGCTGAATAATAAATCAAGGCTAGGTAGTTACAAAAAGAAAACACAGAGGCTAGAAAACAAAACCATACAAGTACAGGAAAATTACCACACTGACTAGAACAAACTGGACTAAAACAAGCACCAGGACTTAAACTTGGAATACTAATTGTAAATGCACATTGTTACAGCTAACACCAACAACAACACTGCAGAAGCCATGGAGACTTAAAAGCAAGCTAACCAATGATGGTCTCCTCCCTAAAGATTGGCTTAGCAATGAGTTAAGGTGATCCAGTAGATCAGCTGTGGGAACAGTTCCATAGTAACTGTTCCAACAACAGGTTAGAAAGCAAGAGATAATAATCTAACAGAAGAATTCCTGCAACTGGTAACAATTTTGTGGAAAAACTAGTTAAAGCAGTGGCAGCTACAGGTTTGTGTGGGCCCATGCGCAATAAAGTCCTGTAAGCCTCCATTATTCCAAGGGTGTGGTAGTGGTAGTCTACAGTGTCCCGCACCTCATTGTCTGTTTGTCCTCTCCTTCTGTGAGTTTCCCGCATTTACCTGTATTCCTGTTTGTACTCTTCTCTGGGAGAGCACCTGGGTGAGGGTGTAGAGAACAGGTAACAGGTAGAGGTTGCATAAGGACAAGAGAGGGCAGGTAGAGGAGAGAGACAACAGGAGAGAGCAAATAAAAAGAGAAAGCAGAAAACAGGAGTGAGCACTAGGGCAGCAAGAGGACAGGAGAACAGATAGAACAGGGTAAGAGAACAGGAATAATCAGCTAGGTTTGGGGACAGAGGATTGGAGGCTTATATCTTTTTCCTGTATTGCTTTGTGCCACTGTACAGACTCCTCTGCTTGCTCCATTGAGGCTCTAGGAGCTCAGTAGTCAGTGCACAGGGTTGGGCCCTTTCAGAGGATTCCCTGATCCAATGATTGACTATGGCAACACTGCTGCAGTAATCGTGGTAATATAGCCAAAAAGGGAGTGGCTGCGCCACTTGTGGAGAGACTGGGTAAAGGATGGGCAGCAGTGGGTCCCTAAGAATGCAGTAGGTCCCTGGCTCTGCGTTAACATGTGCTAGCAATCATGGGCTCCATGCATGCAGTCGCGCAAATGTCTGGTCAAGGAGAGTGGAGTGATTGGACAAATGTTATTTCCCATCCAACCATGGGAAGCCTTAGTGAACAGTGCAATATTAGTTTGCTCGTTTACAGTTTGAAGTATAATATTTTCATTAGGATTTGAAACTTTTACCAATTCATTTTGAAGTTATTACATTTTGGTAAGTTGTGTATTTTGCTATATTTGTTAGCTACAGTATGTTCTTAAGCCCCCATTTCAAAATGAGGTACATAGAGTCAGAACTAAGTGAACTAAGTAAGAGGCCCAGAGCTAAGTAAATCCAGATGTGTGAAATGTCCTGAAACAAGTTTCTATTTTGTCTGCTAAATATAAGTATACAATATCAAGTACTTTTCTGTTTTGACAGATAATCTCATTTACTGGGCAAAGTCCCAGCTGGTTTACTGGATATTCTATGTTGTCAGATTTAACATGAATCTCAAATGGTACATGGTGGTTTACATCTATTAGGGACATTTGTACAGTTCATGACCTCTTTGCCTCTTTTCTCTCATCATGCAAGCATATGGAAGTATCACCATTCATTTTAATATTCCTGTTATAGTTTTTTGTGTACCGAAGATATAAAGTTCGCAACTGAGAAGGACTTTGTGCAGGGTATCCAATCATCAGAATGCACCATTAGCAAGCAAGTTAGGTGAGTAGTGGACTGAAGGTTATAGCTTTAGTTCAAGCTGCATACAGGGAAGAGCTATTCTATTATTGAATCTAGAGGATGCCAGCTCCTGGAAGGTAGTAACATTTTGATTTTTGCCACATCTAATACTCTGTTCATACGACTGGTTGACTTTCTATTTTCCTGTTCTGTTATGAGAGCAGGATAATGGAATGGAAATTAATGGAACTTAATGGACCCCATTGACGATATAATGGGCTTCATCTGGCTTTTGTTATGCCCTCTGGATCTGTGCTGGCAGAGCCTATGATACAGATGTGAACATAGCCTAATACTCTCACCTATGCACCCTAAACCTTTAATTAATGACACGTGAACTCTAAGGGTAACTTCATATAGGGGTGTCCGCGATATGGGGATTTGAGTCCCACCCGCCACCCATGTGAAATCCCCACAAATCCAAGGTATTTTCATTGGCAAAACAACCTTGCATCACTTTGAGGATGAAGGTTCGCAGAGTTTCTTCCATTGTTTTCAATGTGAGACCTCTCATCACATTGTGTATACCTAGCACGTTGTGCGATGCTGCTGCCGTTCCATTGAAAACGTTGGGCGATGCGATGCAAGAGCACTAAGCAAGATAGGACATGCTGCGGGAAAACATTGCTCATGTGTATGACCCCTTTCAAAAGAATGAGGTTCATATTTAACCCCTTAGTGACGAAGCCTGTTTGCGCCTTAGTGACGGAGCCAAATTTTGGAAATCTGACATGCGTCGTTCAACATAGCATAACTCCGTAAAGGCTTTACATATCCCAGTGATTCTGACATAGTTTTTTCGCCACATGTTGTACTTCATTTAGGTTGTAAAAAGAGACCGATATAATTTGTGTATATTTATTAAAAGTACCAATATTGGAAAAATTTTGAAAAAATTGTCATTTTTTCACATTTTCAACATATCTCAAATATGTCCAAACATACTGTACAAATTTTTGATAAGATATATATTTCCATCTGTTTACTTTATTCTGAATGCACACTTGAAAAACTTTTGTGTTTTTTTTAACCATTTATAGGACGTACAAATTTAACATTACTTTTCAGCATTTTGAGGAGCACTTTGTTTTCCTGCACCAAGCCAAGTTTGCAAAGGCTCATAAGTGTCAGAATAATAGATAACCCCACAAATGACCCCATTTTAAAAACGACACCCTTTAATGTATTCACTGAGGGGTGTCATGAGTATTTTGACCCCACCAGTTTTTTTCAGGAATTAGTTCAATTTAGGGGAGAAAAAATAAAATTTCATATTTTTGCAAATATGTCATTTTAAAGACATATTTTTTTCCTATAGAGCCCATGAAAATGAGGATTTACACCCCAAAATGGATACCCCTGTTTTTCCTGTGTTCAGAGACATACCCATTATGGCCCTAATCTTTTGTCTGGATGCACAAAGGGGCCCAAAATGAAAGGAGTAGTCGATGGCTTTCAGAACAGAAATTTAGCATCAAGGTGATTTAGGCCCCATTGCCCACTTGTAGAGCCCTTGAACGGCCAAAATGACAGAGAACCCCCACAAATGATCCCATTTTGAAAACTAGACCCCCTAACGAATTTATCTATGGGTGTACTGCGTATTTTGACCCCACAGTATTTGAATAAATTTAAGCAAAGCAGAAGGAAAAAATTACGATTTTCATTTTTTTTGGCAATCTTGTCAATTTAAAATCTTTTTTTTTTGTACAGTGTACATAGGAATGAAGACCTTCACCCCAAAATGGATCCCCCCGTTTGTCCCGTGTTCAAAAACATACCCATTGTGGCCCTAATCTACTTAAAGGACACATGGCAAGGCCTGTAATGGAGGGAACACCCGTTGGATTGCAGGGCACAACTGAATACATTCCAGGCCCCATTGCTCATTTGTACGGAATAAAAATTGACTCCCTAAAAATCCCCCCCCCCCTCCACGCCCTTTTTGGCGTTCCCCAAATCTTAGATAAAAGTAATAATGTGAACTGTGTAGTATTTCCAAAGACGGGTAATTATGGAGGCTGGTTGGGGTGGCCACATAGGGCAATAAAACCGTGTATCCCCCCTCCTCTCATGCTTTTTGGGGGTCATTTTTTGACCTCAGTGGCGGGTATGGGGTGTAAAAAGTGGCGTTCCGTGAGTCTTCGTAAGCTTGATGAGGTGCGGCGGTCTCACACAGAAAGCGCTCAACAAGCTGCTCCTGGAACTGCAGGAAGACGAACGTTCCCGGGGCTTCTTGTAAATTATGTATTACCGGTAGTGGTCTGAATAACGCCGGGCTTACGCAGCCGTAGGTGGAATCAGCTTGCGGAGGCCCACAGCGGATCCCAGCTGTGAGCGCGGCTGTGACCCTGCGTACGGCCGCGTAATGTACTGCGCATAACTGCCTACTCACACAGGCGGTCATTCGCAGTACACATTTTTTTTTTGTTGTTTGTATTTCCCGCACCGTCGCTTAGCGATAACGCGGGTACCCGCAGCCCGTATACAAGGTAGTTGCGTATGGGCTGCGGGTATATCCATGACCATGGAGCACAATGGTCTCTATGTTGCCGATATCCGTGGTAAAATAGAACCTGCTGTGTTCTCTTTTCTGCGAGTGGATTACACAATTCCAACCCGCTAATGTGAGCGGAATTGTGTAATCCAATGCGATTGATCTGCATATTACCGTGGATCAGACGCATGCGGAATCCGTAATTCCTATCCGGTCATGTGAGACGGGCCAAAGGTAGATCGCTACCTTTTTTTCACGTGACCGGGGACCGCTCAATGAGGCCACCCGCTACTGCTCCAGGCTCTCGGCGACCAACGGTCGCCGAGAGCAAGGAGATTTTAAGTTTCCTGGGCTCCCTGACTCCTGCGCATGTGTCCGGTGTTTTGCCGGCGGTCGCATGCGCAGAATACGGGAAAGTTCACGGAAGAAGATTGCGTCGGGGTGAAAATACGGAGGCCTCCGGTAAAAAGTTTCATCTCCTCTCACCGATCGCATCGGTGAGGGGAAATGAACCTTCCCCTTTTTTTAACTTTTACGTGATCGCAATTATTCTTTGGATAACGGCGAACACGTGACGAGGAACCGCTCACCGCGGCCCCCCCGTGAAATCTCCAGGCTCTTGGCTAAGTTTTGTAGCCAGGAGCAGGGAGATTTTAAATTACCACGGCTTTTGCGCATGCGCCTGCCATATTGGCAACGGGCGCGTGCGCAGAAGCTGGGGTGAGGTCCGTGGATAAATCCGCGGGCCTTAGGTACGTCATTTCATCCTCCCTCACGGATATGATCCGTGGGGGGAGATGAAACGCAAGGTTTTTTAAACTTTTTTAAACTTTTTTTTTACTTTTTGCACTTTTTATTTTTACTTTTTACCCCTTTTTTTATTAATTTTTTTTTTACTTTTTGCACTTTTTTTTTACTTTACATGATCACTGTCAGAGAATTTGTGATGAGCCAGTCAGTGAGTGAGGTAGATTCTCATCAGTATTTACACATAGAAGTGACGGGAAATTCTCCTCAGTATATACACATAAAGGTGAGGTAGATTCTCCTCAGAATATACAAATAGAGGGGAGGTACATACTCCTCAGTATATACACATAGAGGGGAGGTACATTCTCCTCAGTATATACACATAGAAGTGAGGGGAAATTCTCCTCAGTATATACACATATAGGTGAGGTAGATTCTCCTCAGAATATACACATAGAGGGGAGGTACATACTCCTCAGTATATACACATAGAGGGAAGATACATTCTCCTCAGTATATACACATAGAGGTGAGGTACACTCTCCTCAGTATATACACATAGAGGTGAAGTAGATTCTCTTCAGTATTTACACATAGAAGTGAGGGGAAATTCTCCTTAGTATATACACATAGAGGTGAGGTAGATTCTCCTCAGTATATACATATACAGGTCAGGTATATTCTCTTCAGTATATACACATAGAGGAGAGGTAGATTCTCCACAGTATATACACATAAATATGAGGTAGATTCTCCTCAGTATATACACATAGATGTGAGGTAGATTCTCCTCAGTATATTCACACAGAGGTGAGGTACATTCTCCTCAGTATATTCACATAGAGGTGAGGGAGATTCTGCACAGTATATACACATAAATGTGAGGTACATTGTCCTCAGTATATAGACATAGAGGGGAGGTAGATTCCCCTCACTATATACACATGGAGGTGAGGTAGATTCCTCTCAGTATATGCCCATAGAGGTGAGGTAGATTCTCCTCAGTATATACACATAGATGTGAGGTAGATTCTCTTCTTAGTATATATACATAGATGTGAGGTAGATTCCCCTCAGTATATTCACATAGAGGTGAGGGAGATTCTGCACAGTATATACACATAAATGTGAGGTACATTGTCCTCAGTATATAGACATAGAGGGGTGAGGTAGATTCCCCTCAGTATATACACATGGAGGTGAGGTAGATTCCTCTCAGTATATGCCCATAGAGGTGAGGTAGATTCTCCTCAGTATATACACATAGAGGTGAGGTAGATTCTCCTCAGTATATATACATAGATGTGAGGTAGATTCTCCTCAGTATATTCACATAGAGGTGAGGGAGATTCTGCAAAGTATATACACATAAATGTGAGGTACATTGTCCTCAGTATATAGACATAGAGGGGTGAGGTAGATTCCCCTCAGTATATACACATGGAGGTGAGGTAGATTCCTCTCAGTATATGCCCATAGAGGTGAGGTAGATTCCCCTCAGTATATACGCATAGATGTGAGGTAGATTCTCCTCAGTATATATACATAGATGTGAGGTAGATTCTCCTCAGTATATTCACATAGAGGTGAGGTAGATTCTCCTCAGTATATAAATATAGAGGTTAGATAGATTCTCCTTAGTATTGACACATAGAGGTGAGGTAGAACATGATGTGAGGTTTCCCATTGAAAACAATTGGAAACACTTGCAGATCCATAGAGTTGCTACTTCCCTGAAGTAATGTGAGGCTTTTTTGCCACAAAAACGCCCCTCTTCCACGGGGACATCGCACGTTCCCGAGCGTGATACTGGGCTGAGTTTCGTAGCCCGATATCATGTTCGCCCGTGTAAAAATAGCCTAAAGGTGAGTTATATTCTCTTCTGTTTATACACATTAGGGCTTCCTCACATGGGCGTGAATTAATCCTGTTAGGCAGCCATGATAATCACGGCCACATAATGGGACAAAACCACTGATTTCAATGGTTTTGCTTTCATTAGGGGTATTCTCACCCGTTAATAGTATGGGCGAGAAAAGATAGGACTTGCCCTATCTTTCCTGCAAATAGTATTAACTATATGTGGGAAAGAAAGCGAAGGACTTATCTTCATGCTGTTTTATTCAAACTCATGCCCTATAACGCAGAGTTTGAATACGCTGAGAAAAAACCCATAGCGCCGAACGTAGTTGCGCACAAGCCCATGTGTTTTTGCCTTAAATGTGAGCTGGATTCTCTTCAGTATATACACATAGAGGTGAGGTAGATAATCAAGTTGCAACACCTTTACTTTCCCTAATTACATAGCGAATTTTCAAGATTCGCATTTGATCGCGAATTATCGCAGTTGGACAATGAATTTCTTAAAAAGGCCTGCTTAGTACGCCTCCATGACCTGAAGATAGTGTGTGCAAAGAATCATTTCCCTAGTCTTTATGGTTTCTGAGAAATAATCTCATGTATCACGGTTTTTCGCAGATTTTCACGCTTAGAATGGAATAATCAAGTTAGAGAATTAGTGGTGAGTCAGTCAGTGAGTGAGTGAGTCATTGACTGAGGGTTTTTTCGCTTTTATATGTATAGATTGTACTTTTCCTTAGAAGAATTGGGCTGAGAAAATCTGCAGTATTTTGCAGTATAAGCAATGTGGATGTGGTTTCAAGAAATGTCATTAACATAGTGTCAAAAAAATTAGTAGCGTAAAATGACCTTGTGTTTGGATTTTAAATATACAGCATGTTAATTTATGCAGCAAATTTTCACACCGGATTTCTCCTCTTCAAATGAGGGGGTAAAATCCATGGCAAATCTGCACCAAAATCTGCATGGAATATATTCAAATTTTGCCGCAGAAAATCCACTGCATGCAATCTGCAGCGTGTGGACGTACAATGAAGGTATTTTCCAGTCTTCGGGCAAAAACACATGGGCACATGTGCTAATATGCTCACCACTATGTGCGAGAAAGATAGGACAGGACTAGAGATAAGCGAACGTACTCGGTAAGGGCGATTTCGCAATCGAGCACCGCGATTTTCGAGTACTTCACTACTCGGGTGAAAAGTACTCGGGTGTGCTGTGGGTGAGCGGGGGGGTTGCAGCGGGGAGTGGGGGGGAGAGGGAGAGAGAGAGGGCTCCCCCCTGTTCCCCGCTGCTACCCCCCACTCCCCTCTGCAACCCCCCGCCCCACAGCGCACCCGAGCACTTTTCACCCGAGTAGTGAAGTATTCGAAAGTCACAGTGCTCGATTGCGAAATCGCCCTTACCGAGTACGTTCGCTCATCTCTAGACAGGACCTATCTTCCGTTTTTTCCAAACTTGCGCACTAGCAGGGATTTTTCACTAGCACTAAGTCCGAAAGACAAACTAAAATGGTACATACGCTAATGCGCTCCATACCAGCGATCGTATTAGTGCATTCCCCTGTGTTTTTACCCTACACCACAGGTTCACTGCTCCCTTTGCAGTGAGATAAAATGGAATGGCATCACAAATATGCAGTGCTGCTCTATTCATCTTCAGTGGGACTGCTGAAGATAGTGTAGTGACCCAGTGGGTCCTACAAGGTAGTCAATAGGGTTAATAAGTCCTGGAATCCTCGCTATGAGCCCTTATGGGGACATAGGAGACATTCTGCAAGAGAAAGACACTGTCTTTCCCTGAATATCAGGCTACACCTGGTCTGCTCAGCAACAGCCCTCTCCTGATTGGCTGCTTGTTGGTAATTTTCTGGTTAGTGGAGGGGAGTCAAGTCTGAGACAGTGAGCTGGGTGGAGTAGGAAGTGAGTCAGTAGAGGGAGAAAAGTGCTAGAAAACTACAGGAAGAGAAAGTCAGTCGTCAGAGGAGGTAGAAAAAGGCAGCAATGTGAGGCGCTGCTGCCCCTACCCAAGCTACGAGAGGTTGGGAGTTGGAGGAGAGTTTTGGGAACAAGCAGCAGTGAGGAGTAGTGAGCCAACAGCACCCCGAGTGCGAGTGGAGTCTTTCTCAACCCTGTTGGAGGAACCAAAGTCAGGGCATACCCCGCAGAAGCTGGAAGGGAAGTTGACTGCTTAATCATGAGTTAAACCTGTCCCTGCATAGCTAGCAAACAGAGGGAGCTCAGGCAACCCTGCACTACTTCCTTCACACTTCCTTCAAAACTGCACTAATTCCTTTAAAAACCCTATAAGTCTTATTTTACAAGGAAAAGATACATAAGTTTAAAATATACTTTGTGTACTGATTCCTTACTGTTTTCAGCTGGCAATGAATAAATGGAAATATTTTTCTTTGCGTTTTGAAAACCCCTTCCGGATGTCGCTCTCCTCAGTTAGCTGAGCATTTGTTTTTCCTGTGATTATAAGTAAATTGATAGAATAATAAATTATTTATACATTTTATATTTTACTTTTGTGTAAGGCAGAGTCCACAATGTTTTCAAATATGACAGATGATGTTGAGCCACACCAACAGCGAGAGTGAAAAATCCTATTAAATAATTACCATTAAGGCTGCTTCACACGGATGTTTTTACATATCTTTTGGAACGCGGAAAATATTTGCACGCTAATAACGGAGAATAGAACACATTAATCACAATGGGAACGTGTTTTGCACATTTCCCACACGCAATAAAAAGTAGGACCTGCTCTATTTTCCTGTGTTTTGTGCAGCAAATACGCAAGCAGAAGGGTGTAACGCTTTGCAAAACGCAGGAAAAAGAACACATCTGGACCTCATTAGCCTTAAAAAGCCATTAAATCCACAGAAAGGGTATGTCACGTGCGTGTGTGAACTAGCCCTGCATGCGCAAAAGTACAGTAATAGGCGCTAACATACATGTAAATGAACCTCTTCAAACCTTGTTCATGCAAAATATGCTGCGCTAAGGCGAGTGTTTTTGGGCATAGGCTTGTGTAAAGCTGCCCTAATATAGTTAGGGTTTGGTTGTGTAGAAGGGTTAACCAAACAACAGTTTTGAACATATTGGACAACACATTGCCTTAAAACATATGTTATTCAATATGCTCAGCCAGGGGTCTGAAATGCATCATGCTTCAATATTATGCTGTATGTTTCCTATTAATGAAGTCTGCCCCATGGAATGTGGTGTAAAATGTATGGCCATTTTAAACTTCTATTGTTTTTCGTGCCTTTGAAGGGTAAAATTTCCATGAATTACTAATTTACTAATTTCACTTTATATAAAGAAGACCTCCATGGATACAGTACACATATATAATGCACATTCCAGCTGCACAGATGCTTGACTTAACACACTGTTGATGAAAAGCAGTAGACAGTTGAAATTCAGTAGGATGTGTTGCTGATATATGTTCTCCCGTGAATAGGTGGGAACCTTTTGTACGGTCCAGTTTCATCAGACATGCCATATCTACTGATGTATTTCCATGAGAACCACCTTAGAACAGGGATGCACAACCTGCATGTGAGGGCTTCTTCACGTGGGCGTGATTTAGGCCATTGACGCGAATACCATATGTGACCAATTTCGGTCCAATGAGCGGACGTGTAGCTAACATCTTGAGGAGACACTGGCCTATCTTGAACCACTGTCATCCCGAGGTCACAGAATTTAAACATCCACCCCTTATGTCTTACAGACGGGGTCCTAACTTTAAAGATAAGTTAGTGCATACGGTACAAAAAAAGATGCAAGGGTCAGCTCAGATGGTGTTAGCGCCACCCAGATTGGGTAATTTCCCATGCCTTGGCTGTTCCATCTGCCATAATATGACCAAAGGCAACTCGTTCACACACCCTCGGACGGGTAAACGCTACCCGATTAAATATAGGTTCACGTGTAACACCACTTACGTCATCTATGTCATCACATGCCCGTGTGGGCTTATTCATATAGGCGAGACAACAAAAGAATGCAGAACAAGAATATCGAAACATAAAAGTACGATCCGTACAGAGAAAACAGATGTGCCTGTAGCCAAACATTTTATGGATTTTCATCATGCCATAAGTCAACTTAAATTTCAAATAATTGATTGTGAGCCACCTAACGGTAGAGGAGGGGATAGAGAGAGACGTTTAAAGCTTAGAGAAGCACGGTGGATCTTTGAATTAGATGCATTGCAGCCCAATGGGCTTAATTTAGAATATGATCCTCTATCATTAGTCTGAATATTGAGTCCATCCACTTTTGTACATAATTTTTATTCTTTTGTCTTTTTATCCCCACAGATTGTGTGCCGTCATCAATGTTGTATCCATAATCTACACACCTTCCACATCATCAAAGTATAAGCTATATGGTCACCAGAAGATAGAAGGCCATCTTTGGGCTCCTAATGGTTAAAATGTATCTAGTAATAGTAACGGATGGTTATAGTGTATCTAATATCAATAAAACATATATTTGGTTTATGGATTAGTATTTTTGTCTATGTTAATGTAGCAAGCCCCCTCTAATAGAGATCAGTAATAGGGGTTTCCATAAGAGATTACAATGTATAAAAACGTTTTGAACATAGTGCAATAAGTTTTTTTCTTTAATATGTCCATGCAGTGCGGACCGTGTTTTGAACACTCTTTTGTAGTGACTCTGTGTACTTAGATGGCATGGAGTGAGAGCAATTGGAGATTTCCGTGGTTGTGACCTGCTGCGGCTTATGCTGTGGGCAGGTTGAGCGTTGAGCCTATGTGCGAGGTCTCGCGAGATCCCATGGGAGTTTGTCTCCCTACATTGTTTATAGCAACGAGCGGCGACGAAATTGGTTGCCGTTATCACGCGCTAACTATCGCGTGAGCTGGGGATCTGGACGCATGCGCAGTCCTAGTAAACCAGACGAAGTTGTGATGCATACATACAGCGCGACGCCCCTTGATGACGTCTGACGCCGCTCCCATGTGAGAGAAGGTGCGGTGGTTATGGAACAGCATGGATGAAGGTAACGATATTGCTTTTAGCTGGACGTGGGTGTTTTTAATTATGTGTTGGTTTTGTGATTGGTGGAGGTGTTGCATAAATATGTTGGGTGTAACATTTGTATTTTATGCACTTGAAAAAGACCCTCTGTCGGGTCGAAACGTCGTGTTTTACTGGATTTGCTTGATCTAATAAAGAAGCATCTGTGGATGCGTTTTTAAAGATACCCAACCACTTCTGGCGCTGCTCATCACTATATTTCTGAACTGATGGTAATTTGAGGATTCAAGGGAATCGGGTCCTCATATATGAGCTTCTGCGCACCAGAGTTTTCCACCTTCCACCACAGTGGTGTTTGGATCCAAAGGAGTGCTGCTGTGATATTTATTGTTTGGATGATTAGGCCAGTTATCAGGCCCGTAAAAAAACGGATGTGTGAGAGTGCAAAGTAAAAGGAAAAAACTGCTTTGCGCTCGTCAGGAAAAAAAGAAGAAAATAACTTCAAGCAAATTTATTAAAATTCTAAGAGCGACGCGTTTCGGCGAACTACAATCGCCTTTTTCAAGCTCGATAGTAAAAATACAATGCAGACTTACATTTATAGGAAACATGAAACATACTCACATGCTGCGTCTGGCTACGTAGACGCCCCGGAAAAAACAATCAGCTGTGCTTAGAGCAGGGAGCGGGAGCGCTCCTCCCGATAGGATGCATACGTCATGATTGACGTCAGGAGACGTCACATGGAACGCAATGTATTAAGCGCACAGCTTAACCCTTTCCAATCCAGTTTGCATCCTGGTTTTCCTAGGGGGCTTACTCTTTTTCTGCCATTATACAACGGCGCTATATGCTGGCTAAGGCTAGTACTGCATGAGGTGACACGTTGGATAGGCTCCGACAGCAGAGAGGCTTGCAATATACAGTAAGAAAACCCCAACGGACGTCTTCCAACATTGGAGCTGTACAGTCTTAAATCATAATGTCTTTAGACGTCAGACAGTGGATTTGAAAGGGTTAATAGGCGCTCTGCATAGGCAGTCCTAGGGCCTTTTAGAAGGCCCCCGGCTGCCTAGCAACTGCACAGTGTCCCGTGATCTGACCGGACAGGCTTCTATCAGGCTTGATAGAAGCCTGTCCGGTCTCTGCACAGTATGATGTAATGCCATAGCATTACATCATACTATACAGGACAGATAGTTCATATCTTGCAAAGTTCGTAACTCGAACGTTCGCAAATAGGGGACTATCTGTATTGCTTTATCACAGTATCACTGCATTATGTGCCTGAATGTTTTAACAACATTCATAGATATGCTGTACAGCAGCCACGTGGATCACAGGTAACAATAGACTGGAAATGTTCATTAACTTCTATGGGAGACTGTTCTGAGCTGCACTCATTAACTTGTCTAGAGGTTATTGTGCATGGAGGGGGAAGAGGTGAGCTGTGTACATCACCTATTGATAATGGTGGATCTGTATTATCTGCCTCCCAATAGAGATGTTATGTTCCATTTTAATCCTGCCTGTGATGATAATGAGATGACTGCTGAAAAGTTTTCTCTACAGAACAGGAAGTGTCAGACTATTGTGAAGCTCACTGGCCAGAGGAAAAACTGCAAGATTTCAGGATTTTTTGAATATAAATAGTTACATGGAAAATAAAAAAAATAAAATAATGCACTTCTGTAACATAAAACTTGATTTAAATAATAGGTCACTTTTGATTACTCATTTCCTGTAAGATAATTGTGGAATTCGTTTCAGCAGTTTCTATCTGGATTCATTTTTGCAGTGTTTTTCATCCCATTGCAAAAAAAAAAATATTGCCTTTTTTTTTACACTAAGGTCATTAAACTATGGATTGTACAAATGCATTTTTGGGGTTATTTTAAAAATATGTTGAAAATGTGATACATTTCATTACTCCAAATCATTGGATTTATTTTTAAAAACAAAAAGGGGTTCTAAAACATAACTGTAAATTCAGTCAACTTGGTAGATTAGACTAAAAGCAAGAATTATAAAATATAACTTTCCCTTAATATAAATTTGCTTACGAAGTGCTTGACTATTGCGGAACGACAGCAATAAATATTCATGTGTTGAAATTCCTGATTTGACTGATGGATATTGCATGTGAAACATTGTATCACAAATAGTTATTTTAGTAAAATCCGTAATAATTACTATCAGAATCAATTTACTGGTTCAGAACTGTTATGCATGTTTTCAGCCAACTCCCCAAAAACCGCTTCCTCTCCTCCACATGACACCTGTCTGGAATGCAGATGCATCTCAGATATGAAACTTTTCATCCTAAAGAGTCAGAGTAAAACTGATAATTACTATCAGAATGAATTTCTCATACACTTCCCTCCTAATCCGCATACCTAAAATGCAAACTAAATGCTTTACCTTCATTACTAAGTGCTAATTATTTCTTATTGCTCCTTTAAAATGCTATCATTGGTGTCAGTATTACATTATTACACTACATTTACAATTGAGCATATAAGTAGGTATGCATAGGATAAAACAACAGTATAGCAATATGGGCTATATGTGAAGGCTTGTACAATATGACCAGGGATAACACTGTTAGTGCTCATCTGATGTCGCTATTTGGTCAGTATTTTTGCTTCAGTATTTCGAAACCGAACCAGGAGCCATGCAAAATACAGAACGGATGCAAATTTTTCTATTATACTTTTTCTGTGTAGTTTCTACTCTTGGTTTTGGCTTGCATTTTTGCAATTACTGTACTGATGCAAAAATAATGACCAAATGCTACCTTCTGAATGAGCCCTTAGACATATTCAAATCAGCATCACTATTTTTTTATGCACTGAAGAGATTGCAAATTATTCATTTTCCTAAACTATCTGGGGCGTAAACAAAGCTCATAGAGTGTCATAGTAAAGCTTAACATGGACCCTACCTGTCAAAGTGGGAAAAAAGACAAATAACAAATAGCAAAAATAGCAACTACATTAATAAATATTAATTATTATTAATATCAACAGTATATGGTGTTCGGTACTGGTGCATTATGTCTCCACCATAATTATGGGTGGAGAGATGGGTTGGCCAGGCGGAGGTAGAGGGAACACCCACAGCTTCTGATTGGCACGGGGGATACACACCCTCACCGAGGGTGGAAGCGGTGGCGGCTCCTGCTCTATGCTTTTCCCTCCCGGCTGGCAAGGAACACATAGCGGTGGAAGCGGTGCTCCATGCAGTTAATGGGCGGCAAGCTAGTGGAAGTGGTTCCAGCAGTACAGTAGTGGCCGCTACTGGTCCTGGCATCCAGTTGATGGCCGGCTTACAAGCGGCTCTGGCAGTCCTGTACCAGCCGCTACTGGCCGCCAACCTTGCGGCAGGTCACCTCCTCTAAATGGCTACAGTTGTCCCACTGTGACCCTGGCCACACAGCTCCTGGAAGCTGCTCTGGCAGTGGCGCTGCGGCAGGTCCTGATTCTGGCAGTCCAGCTCCTGCAAGCGGCTCCAATTGCCCTTCAGGGATGGGGAGTGAGCACTAAGCCAGCAGGGGCTGCTGGAGGTGCTGCTGTGCACATCTCCTCCAGTCACGGGACCCCCACCGCAACAAACACACCGCAGGGAAGCTCTGGATCCTCTGTGCCCTCACTGCTACCAGACGAGGACATCAGCTAATCCAGAGCTTGGGGGGTGTTACCAAGATGTTACCCGTCACTCTGTAGGTCTCCACTAGAGATGAGCGAGCATACTCGTTAAGGCGATTTACTCGAGAGAGCATCGCCTTTTTCGAGTACCTGCTGGCTCGTCCCTGAAGATTCAGGGTGGCTGCGGGGGGCGGCGGAGGGGAGCGGGGTGGAGAGTGAGAGAGATCTCTCTCTCTCCCTCCCGATCCCCTCCGCAACTCCCCGCTCACCTCCGCAGCCCCCCCGGAATCTTCAGGGATGAGCCAGCAGGTACTCGAAAAAGGCGATGCTCTCTCGAGTAAATCGCCTTAATGAGTATGCTTGCTCATCTCTAGTCTCGACCCATAATTCTGGTGGAGACATAATGCACCAGTACCATGATGTTTGGGCTCCTGCACATATGCGGATTTGATTTGTGGAATTCAGGGCCAGCGGCAAATACTGCCCATAGCCTCCTATAGTCAAATGGTGCTTCCTGCACATGAGTGGAAATCAACTACAATTTCTACTCGCAGCAGAATCCATTTCTGTGTAGTTTCCGCCTGGACAGCTTCCATTGAAGTCAATGGAAGCCATCCGTCACGCAGCCCTTCTGCAAACATCATTGCGGAAAGACTGTGGCATCCGCGGCATCGCCTAGCAACGGAGCGGCATGATCTGTACTGCGCATGCGGGGTCACCGGCGGGGCACAGGGTCGGATCCCGCATGCCGGATCCATCCCTGTCATGTGCAGGAGGCCTTTATTAGATAAATTATTATTCTGGTTATCGCTCGTGAAGGTACATGAAATATATTCAGAAAAGCCTATCAAAATCAAATGCAAGGCATTATTGTAGCTCTAAGGTAACTAAACCATTTAATTACAGGAAAATATTAGGCCCAAATTACAGCCTGATATCTCAATTTGCATGAAAGAATATCTGTGTAATCTAGAGAGAATACCCCTCACCTTCTATGCCGTGCAACACTGACTATAACCATACAAATGTAGAAGAGCACAGTTTGCTATTTCATAGGATATGCTGATATGATATTCCATATATTTCTTACACAATTATCTTGAATATTGGTTTGCACGCTATTCCTGTGGCATTCATACTCTAGAAATGTCTCCAACAGGATGTGCTGTGGATTTCATCCACATGATGGCAATATGCATCCAATGTATATGATATTTTCCTGGTATATGCCTTTGTATACACATAGAGGTGTCAAGTTTATTGGGCTCTCACAATGTTTCAATATACTGTATAAATACAATATAATGTATAGCTGCAATATATTGTATAAATGCAATATAATGTATAGATGCAATATAATGTATAAAGGTTTTCCAGGTGATTTTATAAATGGATGAAATGACTTCATATATGAGTTTGTCATCATAGTCAAGAAAGAAAATGCTTGAACACAAATCTACACAACATAGCTACAGTTACCACTGTGCCATTGCAATGATACACTGAATGCAATACTGAATACATTGTATTACCATGTATATTACAAAGAATATTACAATGTATTACACTGAATACAATATTGTCTACACTTGGAGTCAATTCCCATGCAGAGTCTACAAGTGTTAGAGCAGAAAATATATATCTATTTTGTTTCTTGCATCTATTTTATACCCTTAAAGGGGTTGTCCCGCGAAAGCAAGTGGGGGTATACACTTCTGTATGGCCATATTAATGCACTTTGTAATATACATCATGCATTAAATATGAGCCATACAGAAGTTATTCACTTACCTGCTCCGTTGCTGGCGTCCCCGTCTCCATGGTGCCGTCTAATTTCAGCGTCTAATCTCCCGATTAGACGCGCTTGCGCAGTCCGGTCTTCTCCCTTCTGAATGGGGCCGCTCGTGCTGGAGAGCAGCTCCTCGTAGCTCTGCCCCGTCACGTGTGCCGATTCCAGCCAATCAGGAGGCTGGAATCGGCAATGGAACGCACAGAGCCCACGGTGCACCATGGGAGAAGACCTGCGGTCCACCGTGGGTGAAGATCCCGGCGGCCATCTTCGCAAGGTAAGTAAGAAGTCACCGGAGCGCGGGGATTCGGGTAAGTACTATCCGTTTTTGTTTTTTTTTAAACCCCTGCATCGGGTTTGTCTCGCGACAAACGGGGGGGGGGGGGGGGGGGGGCTATTGAAAAAAAAGAAAAACCGTTTCGGCGCGGGACAACCCCTTTAAGTCTGATCAAACCATAAAATGTGTTAATCAATAGTAGATAAAATTTGTGATGTACTTCTGATAACTAGAGGATTCCAGACATGCTATTTTAATCTTGCAGAAGTAGTGGAAATAACTAAAGATAAGCGAGCATACTCACTAAGGCAAACTACTCGAGCGAGTAGTGCCTTATGCGAGTACCTGCCTGCTCGTCTCAAAATATTCGGGTGCCGGCGGGGGAGAGCAGGGAGGAAAGGGGGCGAGATCTCTCTCTCACTCCCTCCCCCCCCCCCGCTCACTCCCACCACTCTCACCGCTCTCCCCCGCCGGCACCCGAATCTTTTGAGACGAGCGGGCAGGTACTCGCATAAGGCACTATTGCTCGAGTAGTTTGCCTTAGCAAGTACACTCGCTCATCTCTAGAAATAACCATTGGTGATTAAGCAACTTGTGACAAGAAATCAAGCTTGGGTTCCTGGCGCCCGAAATGATGACCAGTACTTCATCTCCTTCTTTTATAATTTGAAACACCAAAATATACCTGGAGCGTAGGTATTGTGCTAACACAAGTCAAATTTAAATCTGGAGTTCACACGCCTTTTTTATGCTGCAAGTGAATGAGATTTGTTAAGCCCCATTCACTTACATCAGACTGTACTTTGTTGTGTTATTTTGGTGCGGCCTCAACCACAATTCCACAACAAATATGCAATGTGTGAACCCGGCCCTATAGTGTCACTATTAGGTCTCCTGTACACGGGCGGAATTTCCATGGTGGGATTTTCCGCAGAATTTTCGCCTGTGCCTGCTGCCATAGGATTGCATTAGATAAAGCAATCCTATGCAGACAGCCGCGGTTTGACCGCGTGAAAACTTGTGCGGTAAACAAATCGCGGCATGTCCTATTTCTGTGCGAGCCTCGCAGAAGCCCGCATAGAAATGTCACTGGTGATGCGCCAGCTCTGCACTGCGCACGTTGTGCATCAGCCGGCACGCTGCAGTGCAGAGAGAGAAGACGCCGGATGGGTGAGTATAAGGTGAATGCCGGGGCACTGGTCGCATCCCGCTGCGAGAATTCTCGCAGCAGGATCCGATCCAGCCGTGTGCAGGTGGCGTTAGAAGTAAGGAACTTTCCAAAAATATCATATTAAATATCCTAAATAGAGATGAGCGGGCGTACTCGGTCACGCCCCTTTTTCGCCCGAGTACCACGATTTTTGAGTACTTCCGTACTCTGGCGAAAAGATTCAGGGGGCGCCGTGGGTGAGTGGGGGGTTACAGCGGGGAGTGGGGGGGAGAGGGAGAGAGAGAGGGATCCCCCCTGTTCCCCGCTGCTACCCCCCGCACCGCCACGCCTCCCCCCGCCCCCCCGCGTCCCCCGAATCTTTTCACTCGAGTACTGAAGTACTCGCAAATCGCGGTGCTCGATCGAGTAATTACTCGAAGCGAGTACGTTCGCTCATCTCTAATCCTAAAGCTACTCTCCAGTTCAAGCTAAAAATTGACTTTGTATGGCAAATGTAGTGAACATACTAAGTGCCCTCCTCAGTAATGATCCTGCTTCTATTCCTATGTTCTTTTCCCACACATCGTTCTTCACAAAATGACCAGCACTATCTCAGACTCCCATAGGCAGAGATGTGTAGGAAAGTCTTAGATATCCCCCTCTACTTAGAGGGACCACCGCTGTTGATAGCAGTGCTGTGTTCATCATGTCAGTGTCTTCTCCTGCAGGTCTCTTCATCTAAAGGCAATTACAATAAGCTCCATATGCTAATGGCTATTAGTTTATACTCTGCTACCTTAGCAGTAGTCATTGTGCAGATGTGCTTTTCAGACTAAGGGCTAATTCCCACGGCCGCATTTCCGCCGCGTTGCCCTGCAGCTATTAGGTTCTATTGAACCTAATTGCGCAATGCTCACAGTGCGGAATTCCACAATGTGAAATCACACGTCCTCACCCGCGGCATGCTCTATTTGCCGCGGGCGTACGCACCGACGGCTTCCATTGCAGTCAATGGAAGCCGTCCGTCACGCTATCTTCCGCTGTAGCACAGCGGAAGATAGCTTGAAAACGCTTCCTGCCTACCGCCATATGTGTCATGTGACGTTGTGGGCGTGTCATCTATTGCGCATGCGCGCCGAAGCGTCATGCGGGACGTCGGGCGTCGGGTCCGTAGGTAAGTATGGGGTCTCTGGGGGGGGGGGGGGCGCCGTGACGGGCTCTGCTGCGGAATTCCGCTTACGGATCCCGTCTCGGCCGTGGGCACTAGGCCTTTAGCTTCCCTCCTTGTGGCGTTATGGGGGAAGTGGCAGTTTAATGTGATGTTCACATTTGGCAGATTTGTTGTGAAAGTCTCATTCTTCTAAATGGGGCTTTCATAAATCTATGTTGCATGAACAACCCTATGCAGATGTATAAAGAGGAATTTTCAATCACTGAATCTGCTACATGTGACTATAGCCTAAAACTAGACTGATGATTCTAGTAGGTATGGGCACAGTCTGGTGATGTCATTTATTTTAATCCCACTACTTATAAACAAAGTATATCTTAGTATTTCCTAGATTCACGCTGTATTAAAAAAAAAAGTTTATACTAGCATAGTATCCCAGGTGACTTTATAACATGGAGTTATATGAAGCTTCATTGCTTTGACTGTTTCCAGAACTCAGAATATGCTGTTTCTGTGGCAGCCGCGTTTTATCATCTGTGACGTTTCTCAGCTTTCTTTGTATTCGCAGGAATTCCTCGTTGTTCTCTGCCTTCGAGTTCCATCTTCAGTAGTACAGATGATGTCCTCAGTTTCTCCTATTTAAGTCGCATGGTTATTCATAATGCGCTACAGTGCAGTCAATAGTTTTCCTTTTGTATTTTGCTCAGTGACTGTTTTATATCAGAAGTCACATCTTTGGCTTTAGCTTTAAATGTAATGTATATAAATCTTCGAAATGTTGGCTTGTATATAACTGTCAGCCGTTATCTGGGGATTTGTCATTTTCTGGTTGTTTTCTCTTCTATGTAGCTTTGGACAGAGCACAGATTAACTGTTCCAGGACATTTTTGTGCTCACCAGAGTATTATGTTCATAAGAAAATAAGGATTTTAATAGTGATACATTTTTGTTTGTTTTTCTTGGTGAGATGGTGATTTTTTTTTTTGGCAATTATAACAATTATGTCAATCAAATAAAAGCCATTTACTCCTAATTTATTTAAATAAAAAGTTAAGTAACTTTGTAAATACATATAATTAGTTATTTTGTACTGATTCCGAGTTACAGCCTAAGGGCTCTTTCACACGAGTGTATATCAGCTGCCGTTTTCATGGCTGGCTGATATACGCTACGATGTGAGGAGTAAAAAATCTAACGTTTGTGCGCCCATTCATATGGCATGGGCCACGGCACATATACCCAAAGGATGCCATGCCATTGAGCCTTCCCCTTTCCTCCCCCTCGCTGGCTTACCCTCTCTCTCCTCCCCATCGGCTGATTGCAATGGGAGGTGGTGGGATGGGGGTGGAGCTAAGTGCTGCCCCATCCCGCCTCCTCCCATTGCTGGCTGCGGACAAGCGGCAGGAGCATAGCTCTGCCCCCATCCCGCCCCTTGTCCGCAGTCAGCAATGGGAGGGCGGGATGGGGCAGCGCTTAGCTCCACCCTATCCCGCTCCCTCCTATTGGAATCAGCCGGAAGGGAGGAGAGAACAGGGAGGAAGTTTAGCAGTCATGCTGCTAAACTCCCTCCCACCTTCCTTGTCCAACTGCTGTCACTGGCTCTCATAGGAGCCCATGCAGCGGCCGACATATTCTGGCCCAAAAGATAGTTCCAGGACTATCTTTTAGGTTCGATGTAAAAACGCCTGGCGCTATATTGGATGACCAGGCGCTTTTACGTCGCAGGAATACGGCCATGTCATCTGATCCATTGGAATCCAATGCATCAGATCACAGCGTAAATTGGCGAACAGTGAAAACGGCGGGGTGATATATGCTCGTGGGAAAGAGCCCTTAGGCTGGCTTCAAACGGGTGTATTAGAGCGCACAATATGCAAAGAATTGAACCCATTGATTTCAATGTTTGTTCACATTACCATATTTTGCTCGTGCATTTTGGTTGCAATAAGCACCATCAGATATACCTATGCCTGGCCACAAAATCATTGTTTATTCCACAAAAACACGAACATAAGAACAATTGTTCGCATTTCAGCACTGCGTTTTTTGCACACTGAATGGGGCTTTATTTATTTATGGGGCTTGTGAAAATGAAACCATTGAAATCAATGGTTTTCTTTT
This sequence comes from Eleutherodactylus coqui, assembly GCF_035609145.1. Classification (NCBI taxonomy): domain Eukaryota; kingdom Metazoa; phylum Chordata; class Amphibia; order Anura; family Eleutherodactylidae; genus Eleutherodactylus; species Eleutherodactylus coqui. The sequence goes on along the minus strand of NC_089843.1, from coordinate 128,541,819 downwards.
GTTTCATTTTGCATATATGATTTTTATGCCCACAAAACGTTCCGAAATCACGGCCATGGTTTTTAGCCCTGAATGAAATGTGCACGCAAAATATGGAAATGGGATTAAACCCACTGAACTCAAACAGTTCTATTCCCTACGTATTGCGCACGCACATTTGAGCTGAAACACGTGTGTGAAGCTGGCCTTAAGGCTTATTTACACTGGCGTTAGTGAATTCCATTCCTCTTCCATTTTTGGACAAGTTAAATAAAACTGAAATAAACATTTCAGTTTTTTTCCCTACTATTTTTCAATGGGTTTTTCTCAAAAAATAAATAAATGTTTCCATTTGATACCCTATTGTTTCATTTCTGTTTTTTTTAAAGGACATATAGCACAGCAGTCTGTAGTTTATGTTTCATTTGGAAAACGGAAATGAAACAGAACGAAATCAAATGGAAACATTTCTATTGAAAAAAATACATTTAAGTAAATGGGGAAAAAACTGAAATGTTTAATTCAGTTTGATTTTCCTTTCTCTGCATTAGCAGTAGATTATTTCAAGTCCCGTAAATTGTGAGCTGTGTCCTCCATAAATTCTACTTGTTTTTTTCAGTACATATCACAGGTGTCCTTCAATCAAAGTGATATATGCGGATTTAGGGGGCCAACAGTCAACATCATAAACTTTTTGTTATGTTCCTCAGACCATTTCTGAACAATTTTTGCAGTGTGGCTGCATTATCCTGCTGAAAGATGCCACTGCTATTAGAGAACACTGGTGCTATGGGGGGACACTTGGTCTACAACAATGTGCTAGTAGATGGCATGTGTCAAAGTAACATCCACATGAATGTCAGGACCTAAGGTTTTCCAGCAGAACATTGCCCAGACCTTGACACTTTCCTCACCAGTTTGCCTTCTTGCAGTAATGCATACTGGTGGCATTCCCATCCATATGATGTAAAGGACAATAATTCATCAGACTAGGCCATCTTCATTCATTGCTCCATGGTACAGTTCTGAGGCTGACGTCCACTTTAGGTGTTTCAGTGGTGGACAGCAGTCAGTATTGACACCTTGACCAATCTGCATCTATACAGTCCGATACACAGCAGTCTGTGATGCCCTCTGTATTCTGACACTTTTCAGTCATAGCTAGCATTATGTTTTTCAACAATTTGTCCTACAGTATCTCTTCCATGGGGTTGTACTATACAGGCTAGCCTCTGTTCCCACAGGCATCAATGAACCTTGGTGACCTGCAACCCTATTGGTGGTTGGGCCTTGGATTACTTTTGGTAGATATTAAACACTGCATACAGGGAACACCCCACTGGACTGGCCATTTTGAAGATGCTCTTACCCAATCATTTAGCTATTACAATTTAACCCTTATGAAAATTCTTATGCTTATCCATTTTTCCTGCTTCCAGTACTAGAATGCTATGCCATTTCAGCTCCATTCAAACTTTCAGAATTTGATGAGGTTTCAGTGCAGATTCTGCACCAAAATCCTCATCAAATCCACTAAGGACCTACATCCAGTGCATGTGAGCGGGGTTTTTGTAACCGCATTCACATTCTGCAGAAAAATATCTGTTTAGTAAAAAACAATGGCTTCAATCCAATACTTTTTCTTAGAGGTTCTGTATAGAAAAGCCAGTGGATTAGCCTAACATAGAGTAGTCCTATTGTAAAATACAAGTGTCAACCTCCGGGTTCTGCTGCAAATCCTATACAAAATATGTGTAAGATTTTCCATAGGGAAAGCTAACGTGTGAATATACATTACCCTTACAGAAGGAGGACTACAGTTGAAATTTGGAATAACAATAGATACGTGGTGGTGCTAAACTATATCACAAACATAAATACTACTACGATACTGCACTTGTATATAGTGCCACCATACTGGACACTCACTGACTGACTCGCCACTAATTCTCTAACTTCCTGGTGTTGTACAAATTTGAAATTTGGCAGGAGCATTCTTTAGGTCATAAATAGGAAAAGTATAGGGGTTGCAACTTAATTATTCAATTTTAAGTGCAAAAGTAAGTGACCCTCTATGTTATGTATAGAGTGTGGCTCTTCTCGAGTAACTGCATACTCATCGGAGCAAATGCGGGGGGGGGGGGGGTGGAACGGGGAGCTGGGGGTGGAAGAGTGAGAGAGATCTCTCTTTCCCTCCCCCACAACCCACCGCTCACCCCCGCTGCCCCCCCCCATTTTCTCGGACAAGCATGCAGTTACTCGAGAAGAGCGATCCTCGCTCGAGTAACTGCCTTAACCGAGCGTGCTCGCTCATCTTTAGTTATGTACCTAATAGCACACATCTGTACCGCACAAACTTGAAATTTGGCAGGAGCATTCTTTAGGTCGTAAATAGGAAAAGTAAAAGGGTCACAACTTGATTATTGAATTCTAAGTGCAAAAGTAAGTCACCCCCTATGTTATGTACCTAATAACACACATCTGTACCGCACAAACGTAAAAATTTGGCACAAGCATTCTTTAGGTCCTAAATTAAAAAAAGTAAAAGAGTCACAATTTGATTATTCAATTGTAAGTGCAAAAGTATTTGACATCCTATGTAATGTAACTAATAACACACATCTGTACCGCACAAACATAATATTTGGCAGGAGCATTCTTTAGATCATAAATAAAAAAGTAAAGGGGTCACAACTTCGTTATTCAATTCTAAGTGCAAAAGTAAGTCACCCCCTATGTAATGTAACTAATAACACACATCTGTACTGCACAAACGGGAAATTTGGCATGACCATTCTTTACGTCCTAAAAAGGAAAAGTAAAGGGGTCACAACTGCAATATTCAATTCTTAGCATGAAAAACTGTGCGAAAATCCACAATACATGAGAGAGTTCTTTTCTTAGAAACCATAAAACCTAGGGAAATTATTTGTGTACTGAGGTAACTGACCTCTGTGTGCATGTACTAAAAATAATCTACCTCACCTCTATGTGTTTCTACTGAGGAGAACATAACTGACCTCTGAGTGTATAAACTGAGGAGAATCTAACTGACCTCTATGTGTATATACTGAGGAGACTTTAACGCTCCTCTATGTATATATACTGAGAAGACTCTAACTGACCTCTATGTGTATATACTGAGGAGAACATAACTGACCTCTGTGTGTATATATTGAGGAGAATCCAACTGACCTCTGTGTGCATATACTGAAAATAATCTATCCCACCTCTATGTGTTTATACTGAGGAGAACATAACTGACCTCTGTGTTTATATACTGAGGAGAATCTAACTGACCTCTCTGTGCATATAATGAAATGAAGTGGCCATGGACTGCAGGGATGGAGCATGCCTTTAAGGCTAAGAAGTGGAAGCAACCTCCAGTCTGGGGTTAAATTTTGAATAAAAATGGTGTTATCTTTAAGAGTAAAAAGTGAGCAGAGTGGGAGGGGTGGCACATTCTGCAGACGGACATCGGTACATGTAGTCTGAGGAGAATCTAATGCTCCACTATGTGTATACATATTTTATTCCTTACATATTTTATTAGGTTACAACAACAGGAGCTTCTTACCAGCTGTTGTAATTTGCACCGAGCATCTCTGTTAGAAGTAGCAGAAGAGAGAGGCGATGCAAAGAGTAGATCAGGAAAATAGGAGGCATTATTCTTTGCTTTTCATGCTCCCTCTTCACTGCTGTGATGTGAAAGGTCTGCCGGAAAAGTTAGTAGTGTTATAGTATATGTAATGTGCAGTGAGGATGATTTATCCTTTTAGTCTTTGCTGACTTTCAGTCACCTTGTGGATCAGCATACACCATGCTTCCCTGTCTTTGGCTGCTTCCTTCAGATTTTCCACAGTCATGTTTGTTTCAAACTTGATTGTATCAAGCCAGCGTGTTCTTTGATGCCCTCTTCTTCTGGACCCACTGGCTATTTCCAAACAATTGTTTTGTATGACATGACTAAAGTATGAAAGCCGTTACTTGGTCATTTTGCTTTCTAGTGATATTTTTGGTCTGATACTGTCTAGGATGATCTAATTTGTGACACCTGTGTCTATGGTATGCACAGCATATGCCACCAGCACTACAAATGCCTTGATCCTTCTTTTGTCTACTTTCTTCAGTGTCCAGCTTTTGCCAAATTCCATGTTTGTGCAGTACAAATGTGTGTTATTAGGTACATAACATAGGGGGTCACGTACTTTTGCACTTAGAATTGAATAATCAAGTTGCGACCCCTTTACTTTTTCTAATTACGACCTAAAGAATGGTCATGCCAAATTTCAAGTTTGTGCAATACAGGTGTGTGTGTTATTGGATACATTACATAGGGGGTCACTTACTTTTGCACTTAGAATTGAATAATTAAGTTGTGACCCCTATACATTTCCTATTTATGACATAAAGAGTGATCCTGGCAAATTTCAAGTTTGTACGACAATGGGAAGTTAGGGAATTAGTGGCGAGTCAGTCAGTGAGTGAGTCAGTCAGTCAGTGAGGGCTTTTGCCTTTATATATATATATATATAGAGTGCAGTGCCTATATGTTGTGTAAACTGCATGATGTGGGAATTGTGGGCTGTTTATTTAGATACATTGTTATGGCAGCAAAAAAACTGTGAGTTTTGCATTAATTATTCAAAAGAACAGGAAGTGGTTTTCTGACATGTTGGTAAAATGCTATCTATTAAAAGCTATTATATCCTTAATGCAGAACATTACTGACTGTAGCAAAGTTTGTCAACGTAATGCACTTTTCTATTTCATGGTCACTTTTACATGATGTAATGTATCGGGCTTTCCCCTACATATGACATGGGAATAATTGCAAAAGGTAAAGGTTCTATAGAGCATACAAGAACTGAACTTATTAAAGTTTTAAGCTTTAATGCAAAAGGTACGATGCGTACAAAAAGGTTACAGACAAAATAAAACAACAAAGGCGTATATGCTAGGCAAAAATTATAAAAAGGGAATATAATAAAGTGTCATTTAACCCTTTTGCTAATTAGATTGGGTTAGATTCAGGGAGAACCTAGCCGCATCGTTATATTATCAACTAAACACAGCGTTTGGAACACAGCTATGTGCCAGTCCCAAGCCTGACAAATTGGGGTGGAGTGGAGAAGAACGTGGTGACCTACTTCACTCTATACTACCAAAATGCTTCATGAATTCACTTGAAAACACATTTGAAGATATGGTGCTGGAAGTTGGGTTACCCGGGCTGGAAAGCACTGACAATGTTACTGGGAAAAAGCAACGGCATGTTTCACTGGGGAAGGGCAAAAACCTTAAAACAACTGTATGTGCATGGAGTCTGGCTTTGCTTTAATTCCCGGTCATTGTTACAAGGCTTGTATAAGGAGTCTAACTTTGACTTGAAGGAATGCTGTCTTCCAATAGGTGGCACTGTGGAGGTATTATTCCATTTCCCTTTTATTTCAAGTAACTCAGAAATTTGTGACTTGGACAAGGGAAACCGATCTGGATGCTAGCCTGTGGTGAAAAAGATCGCCCATGTTTTACTAAAATGCATAAAATTGGAACATGGAATGTACGTTAAATGAACAGTAGCAAATCAGACGTTATAAGGAATTAGATGCAGCAATTAACATCGACCTTCTGGGGATCAGTGAACATCACTGGAGAGGGATAGTTTACTACTCAGAAAACATCCAAAGGAATGGTGTCGCCTTCATCACAAACAAAAGACATTGGTAAAATTTTCTATGGTTTCTGTACCATAAGCAAATCATGACTATCCACATCAATAGAAAACCTTGCACTATATCCGTAATAGACATTTATGCCTCTACTACTGACACAATGGATGAACAAATTGGAAAATTTTATGCTGACATCCAAGAAACCTTGCAGCAAATCCCAGAAAAGGACATTATTTACATCATTGTCAATTTCAATTCAAAAATTGGTGAAGAAGAAGCAACACCAGAAGAAGGAGAATTAAATAATGCTGATGACCAACTTTTCCAATTTTGCTAAGAAAACCGATTAACGATTATGAATACTTTGCTCCCCCGCCAAAACTTTGCTTGTACACCTGGACGTTTCCTAACAGAGTCCATAATAATCAAATTGATTACATCTTGTGTCCCCAAAAGTGGAAAAGTTCAATTCTAGCAGCAAAAAAATTCCTGCACACAGATTGTGGTTCTGACCACCAAATCTTTGTTGCCAAAATCAAACTATATTTCTGCAATTGCAGAAAAACAGCATCAGCATTGAATTTCAACACTTGCTTGTGGAGCAGAATTAAAGAATTGTTTTGAATTGCTTAAGACCTTTAAAAAGAGCTAGATGAACTATGAGACTGAATTAATAGCATTACAATTGAAACTGCAAACAAAAATATACCACGCAAAAAAGCAACAAGAAAAACAATCTGGCTATCAGTAGACACTATTTGAATTGCTGACATGTGACAAGAAGCAAAAGCTACTCGAAACTGGGAGAATTTCCAGTGCTTAAATACCCAGTTTGGGCACAAAACAAGGAAAGACAAAGAACAGTTTTGGAATGCATGCTGCATGGAATTGGAGGAAGCAAACAAAAAAGGACACACCAGAGAGCTCTTCACTCATGTTAAGAAAGCTCGTTCTTCTTTTGCATTGCTCAATGCAACTTTAATTTTTCATCAGAATGGCAAGGAATTACATGATCCTGAACAAATCAGACATAGATGGTGGGAATCTACAGAAAAAAACTGCAATGATGCAGTGATTGCAGAAACCATCAACCACAAACAGAAGAATTAACAGATGAAGTTGAGTTGGCATTGAATAAGCTATCAAATTGAAAAGCCCCTGGAATTGATTGTGCTGTTTAAGCCCCTGTCAGTACATATGTTAACAACACTCTGTCTCAAGATTTGGGAAACCAAATCGTGGCCAAAAGATTGGGTGACGTTAGTTATTGTGCTGCTTCCCAAAAAAGGTGACCCAAGAGAATGCTCAAAATGTTACACGACAGTCCTAATATCTCATGCAAGCAAAATCCTACTGAAGATTATACAAAAACGCATGACGGTGATAGTGGAATGGGAATTCCCTGATGGACAAGCCATTTTTCACAAAGGAAGAGGAACAAGAGACCAAATTGGAAATCTATGGTGGATCATGGAAAAGGCCCGGGAATACCAGAAGGAGGTGTACACTTGCCTTAGCAAAGCCTTTGATTGCTTTTAACACAAGCTGTGGCCATTCCTAAGACAAAAGGGAGTCCCGGGACATCTGGGGCAACTCATGCAGTTGTTATATGCGAATGAAGAGGCTGCAGTCAGAATCTCCATTGGTAACACGGAATGGTTCAAAATCATGAAAGGCATGCACCAAACCTCCATCTTATCCATTGCATTGTCCAACCTGTATGCAGAGGCAATCTTGAGACAATGCAATTTAGATGAACCCAACATCAGAGTCTAGATCGGTGGAAGAAAAATCAATAATCTCAGATATGCAATAATCTCAAGATCACAAACAAAACAGCCCTAGACCATATCATGCCAAAGTTATCATTGGAGGGCAAAATTACAAAACACAGAGTCTCATACTTCAGCCACATAATGCGAGCTAATGCATTAGAAACGTTAATAATGCTTGGACTGGTCAGTGGCAAAAGAAGACCTGGCTGTCAAAGAACACGCTAGCTTGATATTATCAAAGCCAACACCAACATGCAAATGATCGACCTGAAATTATCAGTACAAAACAGATCCACAAAGTGTCCGAAAGTCGATCCTGACTAAATGGATAAAGATAGATAGCTAGATGCAGTTCTACGAAGTTGGAATGCAATCCATTGCTGTCTAACATTAGTTGAGTGGGTATGGGATTATAATGGGTCCTTGTTGCCACATCCCCTAACACTCCTCATAGTCATGTGAGATGGGGAGGGCTAATAATATTCTCGATAACATAGTTTTGAAGATCTAATTCTTACTTCCAACATTTAGCTGCATAAGAAACTCCCAGTAAAAGGTTATGACAGTTATGTTTCAGAACAAATGTTACTAGTCTATCAATATCAAACATGAGGGAGAAATATTAATAAATGGAGCTGATAGTGTGTTCTTGGGATCTTGATGGCCTCCAATCCTAAAGCTTGGGTTGTGAAAAATCTATTGATCATTGCAATAATACATGTGTTATCTAAAAATGAGATTATGCTAGGGATGCCTTTAAATAATTATTTTCTTTAGTTTTTTTGTTGTGCATTGTTCACATCACATGGTGTGGCGCCAAGTAGACTGGCTTAGATCCTCTTTCATGTTTATATTCATTACCAATATTTTACAATCCAAAGGATGCTGTTTGGACAATCAATTCTATAGGCATTAAGTATATGGATCCAAAGTAGGTCCATTATGTATGTAGAGATAAAAAAACAGTATAGGAAATAGATATTCTGCCTGTTAATTTGATCCAGCCAGGGTCAAGCAGCTCATATCAACTGTATACTAGAATATCAAGATGACGATATGAAGTGTCTTAAACAAACCAGGCGAGTGGCCAAGAAAGCTGATTTGAACTGAAAAGAAAGGTTAATTATTTCACACAATTATTCTACATTCAGTTCCAGTTTCTGTTTTTTGCTCAAGAGTGATGACATAAAGAGAAGCATTTCACTAAATAACTATGTAGAGGTCTTGCATGTCCTTGTGTGTTGTATGCTATCTAAATCGTAAAGAATATTTTGTCTGTAATATTTCCATAAAACAGAAAATTAGATTATATGATTAGTCGTATTCTGGTTTTGTTCTACTCATGTACTATAATAGCTTTTAGCAGGAACTAAAAGTGAATAATAGTTGGCCTATAATCTGGTATAGCCAGCTGGCTGGTGATAGTGGTGATATTATTTATTAGGTTGGCTAGACTTAGTATTACGTCTAGCCAAGTCTTATTATTCTTCTCTGTTGTACTATAGTGCATCATAAGATTGCACTCTGAAAACAAAATGCATTGTAAAGCATTGCATACAGATGTATTTTTCTTTAGCTTGACTCTTAACCCCTTAGTGACAAAGCCTGTTTGCGCCTTAGTGACGGAGCCAAATTTTGGAAATCTGACATGCGTCGTTCAACGTAGCATAACTCTGTAAAGGCTTTACATATCCAAGTGATTCTGACATTGTTTTTTCGCCACATGTTGTACTTCATTTTGGTTGTAAAAAGAGACCGATATAATTTGTGTATATTTATTAAAAGTACCAATATTGGAAACATTTTGAAAAAATTGTCATATTTTCAAATTTTCAACTGTAATATCTCAAATATGTCCAAACATACTGTACACATTTTTGATAAGATATATATTTCCATCTGTTTACTTTATTCTGAATGCACACTTGAAAAACTTTTGTGTTTTTTTTAACCATTTATAGGACGTACAAATTTAATATTACTTTTCAGCATTTTGAGGAACACTTTGTTTTCCTGCACCAAGACAAGTTTGCAAAGGCTCATGAGTGTCAGAATAATAGATACCCCCCAAATGACCCCATTTAAAAAACTACACCCCTTAATGTATTCACTGAGGGGTGTCATGAGTATTTTGACCCTACCAGTTTTTTTCAGGAATTAATTCAATTTAGAGGAGAAAAAATAAAATTTCATAGTTTTGCAAATATGTCATTTTAAAGACATATTTTTTTCCTATATTGCCCATGAAAATGAGGATTTACACCCCAAAATGGATACCCACGTTTCTCCTGTGTTCAGAAACATACCCATTGTGGCCCTAATCTTATGTCTGGATGCCCAACGGGACCCAAAATGAAAGGAGTAGTCGGTGTCTTTCAGAACATAAATTTTGCTTGAAGGCGTTTTAGACCCATAGCACTTTTGTAGAGCTCTTGAGCGGCCAAAACCAAAGAGAACCCCCACAAGTGACCCCATTTTGAAAACTAGACCCCTTAACGAATTTATCTAGGGGTGTACTGCCCATTTTGACCCCACAGTTTTTGAATGAATTCAAGCAAAGCAAAAGGAAAAAAAATGTGATTTTCGTTTTTTTGGCAATTCTGTCGTTTTAAAAACTGCTTTTTTGGTACAGCACACATATGAATTAAGACTTGCACCCCAAAATGGATACCCCTGTTTGTCCCGTGTTCAGAGACATACCCATTGTGGCCCTAAATAATCTTTTGTCTGGATGCACAACGGGGCCCAAAATGAAAGAAGTAGTCGGTGGCTTTCAGAACAGAAATTTAGCATGAAGGTGATTTAGGCCCCATTGCCCACTTGTAGAGCCCTTGAGCGGCCAAAACGACAGAGAACCCAACAAATGACCCCATTTTGAAAACTAGACCCCTTAACAAATTAATCTAGGGGTGTACTGTCTATTTTTACCCTACAATTTTTGAATAAATCTAAGCAAAGCAGTAGGAAAAAAAATACAATTTTCATTTTTTTGGCATTTGTATCAATTTAAAAACTGTTTTTTTGTACAGCACACATAGGAATGAAGACTTTCACCCCAAAATGGATACCCCTGTTTGTCCCGTGTTTAGAACCATACCCCTTGTGGCCCTAATCTACTTAAAGGACACATGGCTAGGCCTATAATGGAAGGAGCACCCGTTGGATTTCAGGGTACAACGGAATAAATTCCAGGCCCCATTGCCCACTTATAGAGCCATTGAGCGTCTAAAACAATAAAGAACCCCCTCAAATGACCCCATTTTAAAAACTAGACCCCTTAATGAATTCATCTAGGGGTGTACTGCGTATTTTGACCCCACAGTTTTTGAATAAATCTAAGCAAAGCAGAAGGAAAAAATTACGTTTTTCATTTTTTTGTCAATTTTGTCAATTTAAAAACAGTTTTTTTTGTACAGTTTACATAGGAATGAAGACCTTCACCCCAAAATGTATACCCCCTTTTGTCCCGTGTTCAAAAACATACCCATTGTGGCCCTAATCTACTTATAGGACACATGGTTAGGCCTGTAATGCAGGGAACACCCGTTGGATTTCAGGGCAGAACTGAATAAATTCAAGGCCCCATTGTTCATTTGTACGGAATAAAAATTGACTCCCTAAAAATCCCCCGCCCCTCCCCCACACACTCCGTGCCCTTTTCGGCGTTCCGCAAATCTTAGATAAAAATAATAATGTGAACTGTGTGGTATTTCCGAAGACAGGGGTAATTACGGAGGCTGGTTGGGATGGGTATATGGGGCAATAAAACCGTGTATCCCCCCTCCTCTCTTTGGGGGTCATTTCTTGACCTCAGTGGTGGGTATAGGGTGTAAAAAGTGGCGCTCTGTGAGTCTCCGTAAGCTTGATGAGGTGCGGCGGTCTCACACACAAGACGCTCAACAAGCTGCTCCTGGAACTGCAGGAAGGCGAGCGTTCCCGGGGCTTCTTATAAATTGCATATTACAGGTAGCGGTCTGGATAACGCCGGGCTCACACGGCCGTAGGTGGAATCTGCTTGCGGAGGCCCACAGCGGATCCCAGCTATGAGCCCGGCTGTGTCCCTGCGTATGGCCGCCTATTGTACTGCACATAACTGCCTACTCACACGGGCGGTTATTCGCAGTACTTTTTTAAAATTTGTATTTCCCACACAGTCGCTTAGCGATGACCCGGGTACCCGCAGCCCGTATACAATGTAGTTGCGTATGGGCTGCAGGTATATCCATGACGATGGAGCACAATGGGCTCTATGTTGCGGATATCCACGGTAAAATAGAACCTGCTGCGTTCTCTTTTCTGCTAGTGGATTACACAATTCCGACCTGCTAATGTGAGCGGAATTGTGTAATCCAATGCGCTTCATCTGCATATTACCGCGGATCAGACGCATGCGGAATCCGTAATTCCTATCCGGTTATGTGAGACCGGCCTAAGGTAGATCGCTACCTTTTTATCACGTGATCGGGGACCGCTCAACAAGGCCACCCGTCACGTCAATGCTCCAGGCTCTCGGCGACCATTGGTCGCCGGGAGCAAGGAGATTTTAAGTTTCCTGGGCTCCCCGACTCCTGCGCATGTGTTCGCTGTTTTGTCGGCGGTCGCATGTGCAGAATCCGGGTAAGTTCATGGAGGAAGATTGCGTCGGGGTGCAAATACGGAGGCCTCCGGTAAAAAGTTTCATCTCCTCTCACCGATCGCATCGGTGAGGGGAGATGAAGCTTCACCTTTTTTTTACTTTTACGTAATCGCCTTTATCCATTTGATAACGGCGAACACGTGATGAGGAACCACTCACCGCGGCCCCCGTGAAATCTCCAGGCTCTCGGCTAAGTTTTGTAGCCAGGAGCAGGGAGATTTTAAATTATCCTGGCAATCCACGGCTTTTGCGCATGTGTCCACTATTTTGGCGACGGGCGCGTGCGCAGAAGCTGGGGTAAGGTCTGCGGATAAATCCGCGGGCCTTAGGTACGTCATTTCATCCTCCCTCACGGATATGATCCGTGAGGGGGGAAATGAAACGCAAGCTTTTTAAACTTTTTTTAAACTTTTTAAAACTTTTTTTTTTACTTTTACACTTTTTTTGTTTTCACTTTTTTTTAAACTTTACATGATCACTGTCATCCATTGGATAACAGTGATCATGTCCCCGGTATAATCTCTCTGTTCCTGGCTACACATGGTAGCCAAGAGCAGAGGGATTTTAAATTTCCCGGGGCTCGAGCCCGTCTGTGCACGCGCCCGATGTCAATCATCGGGTGCGCATGCGCAGACGGGAATTCGTGTCCCGGGACATCGGGGAGGACTTAGGTGAGTATTTTCAGCTCCCCTCATGGATCCGATCCATGAGGGGAGGTGAAACTGACTTTTTTTTAAAAACTTTTTCGCGATCGCCGCTATCCAATGGTTAGCGGCGATCGCGTGCCCGGGGACCGCTCACTGCGGTCCCTGGTAACACCTCCTGGTTCCCGGCTACCTTCAGGAGCCGGGAGCCAGGAGATTTCAAATTTGCCGGGGGCTCCTGGGCCTTCTGCGCATGCGCCTGACGTCATCGTCTGGCGCGCATGCGCAGAAGACCGCCAGCGGGTCCGGGAGGACCCGATCTCCGGGGGACACCGCCGACAAGCCAGGTAAGAATTTTCAGCTGCTCTGATGGATCCGATCCATCAGGGCAGCTGAATATCTAACTTTTTAGGCACTTTTCTTTACTTTTTTTGCGATTGGCGCTATCCATTGGATATTGCCGATCGCAATACCGGGGGGGACTGCCCGCATCCTGGGATGACAGCTCCATGCTGTCGGCTACCTGCGGGCACCGACAGCATGGAGCTGTCACGTCCTCAGGCCAGTGGGCATTAATCCAAAGAGGATGCATAAAACTACGTCCTCTAGGATTAAAGCCCACTTTTTGAGGACGTAGTTTCCCGATGGGGCAGTCGTTAAGGGGTTAAGGCCCATTTACACGCAAAGACGATCACTCAAAATTTGTTCAAAAGATAGGCAGATTGACAGTTTTAGCAATCATTTTGCATCAACAGCTTATTACTTTCATTTGCATGTAAATGAGCCTCCGGGAACTGTATGCAAAGAATAGCAGGCGGTCTGTTCTCTGCATACAGCTCCTTTGTTCTGCCACGGAGCTGCAAGCTGAATAAAATCTAATCAATGCTCCTGTGGAGAACACAGCATACAGTCCCTGCTATTAGCTCTCCGATTAAATGATGGATTTTATGCTCACCTAAAAATCATCGTTCAGCCAAAAACTAAAAGATAATAGCATTTACACGCAACGATTATTGCTCAAAAGACATTGTTTGAGCGAATTTTGAGCAATAATCGTTACGTGTAAATGGGCCTTTAGTGAGATGTGGTATCATGGTGGGCCAAGCTACAAGGGTGGCTTATTTATACTTTGAATTGCTTTACAATTGGTTTAATTGTGTTAAGATAAGGGAATAATAGTGTTTTCATTCGTTAAGATAACTTTATGCACTGTTCTATTGCAATCAAGCTAAAATTTGCTATATGTGTATATCACTGGACAATGTAGGAGTATGGTTTAAATACCATTATCTGCCTGCGATTTGTATTTGGATACACCACTGTCTATTGCCTCAGTTCATTATGCCCCAGACAGCATAATGACCCTACAACACAGTGCTAGAGTGATTGCAAGTTATTACTAATATTTTTTTTATTTCCACAAAAATCTGAGTAACCCATTTTTGATATAAATTAAAGTGATTTTCCAGTCCCAGACAAACCAAGATGGCCACACTATTAGGGCTCATGTCCACGGGCAAAATATGATTTAAGATCCGCAGCGGATCTCCCGCATGCGGATCCGCATCCCATAGGGATGCATTGACCACCCGCGGGTAGATAAATACCCGCGGATCGTCAATAAAAGGGATTTAAAAAAAAATGGAGCATGGAAAAATCCGGACCATGCTCCATTTTCGTGCGGGTCTCCCGCGGGGACGGCTCCCGCGGGCTTCTATTGAAGCCTATGGAAGCCGTCCGGATCCGCGGGAGACCTAAAATAGGAATTTAAAGTATTTACCATCCGGCGCGGGCGGGGAAGGTCAGCTGTTCCTCACGGCCGCATCTTCCTTGCTTCGGCTCGGCGCATGCGCGCGGCACGTCGGCGACGTGCCGCCGGCGTCAGGAATTCATCCGCCGGCCGAAAATGAAGATCCGGCCGTGAGGAACAGCTGATCTTCTCCGCCCGCGCCGGATGGTAAATACTTTTAAATTCTTATTTTCGGCGCTCATGTCCGCGGGGCAGGAGGGACCCGCTGCAGATTCTACATGTAGAATCTGCAGCGGATCTGATTTTCCCCGTGGACATGAGGCCTAAGTCTGATCAAACCATAAAATGTGTTAAACAATAGTAGATAAAATTTGTGATGTACTTCTGATAACTAGAGGATTCCAGACATGCTATTTTAATCTTGCAGAAGTAGTGGAAATAACTAAAGATGAGCGAGCGTACTCACTAAGGCAAACTACTCGAGCGAGTAGTGCCTTATGCGAGTACCTGCCTGCTCGTCTCAAAAGATTCGGGTGCCGGCGGGGGAGAGCAAGGAGGAAAGGGGGGCGAGATCTCTCTCTCACTCCTCCCCCCCCCCCCTTCCCCGCTCACTCCCGCCACTCACCGCTCTCCCCCGCCGGCACCCGAATCTTTTAAAACGAGCGGGCAGGTACTCGCATAAGGCACTATTGCTCGAGTAGTTTGCCTTAGCAAGTACGCTCGCTCATCTCTAGAAATAACCATTGGTGATTAAGCAACTTGTGACAAGAAATCAAGCTTGGGTTCCTGGCGCCCAAAATGATGACCAGTACTTCATCTCCTTCTTTTATAATTTGAAACACCAAAATATACCTGGAGCGTAGGTATTGTGCTAACACAAGTCAAATTTAAATCTGGAGTTCACACGCCTTTTTTATGCTGCAAGTGAATGAGATTTGTTAAGCCCCATTCACTTACATCAGACTGTACTTTGTTGTGTTATTTTGGTGCGGTCTCAACCACAATTCCACAACAAATATGCAATGTGTGAACCCGGCCCTATAGTGTCACTATTAGGTCTCCTGTACATGGGCGGAATTTCCATGGTGGGATTTTCCGCAGAATTTTCGCCTGTGCCTGCTGCCATAGGATTGCATTATATAACGCAATCCTATGCAGACAGCCGCGATTTGACTGCGTGAAAACTCGTGCGGTAAACAAATCGCGGCATGTCCTATTTCTGTGTGAGCCTCGCAGAAGCCCGCATAGAAACGTCACTGGTGATGCGCCAGATCTGCACTGCGCACGTTGTGCATCAGCCGGCACGCTGCAGTACAGAGAGAGAAGACACCGGATGGGTGAGTATAAGGTGAATGCCGGGGCACTGGTCGCATCCCGCTGCGAGAATTCTCGCAGCCGGATCCGATCCAGCCGTGTGCAGGTGGCGTTAGAAGTAAGGAACTTTCCAAAAATATCATATTAAATATCCTAAATAGAGATGAGCGAGCGTACTCGGCCACGCCCCTTTTTCGCCCGAGTATCGCGATTTTCGAGTACTTCCGTACTCGGGCGAAAAGATTCGGGGGGCGCCGTGGGTGAGTGGGGAATTGTGGGGGGGAGAGGGAGAGAGAGAGGGCTCCCCCCTGTTCCCCGCTGCTACCCCCCGCGCCGCCACGCCTCCCCCTGCCCCCGGCGTCCCCCGAATCTTTTCACCCGAGTACTGAAGTACTCGCAAATCGTGGTGCTCGATCGAGTAATTACTCGAAGCGAGTACGTTCGCTCATCTCTAATCCTAAAGCTACTCTCCAGTTCAAGCTAAAAATTTACTTTGTATGGCAAATGTGTAGTGAACATACTAAGTGCCCTCCTCAGTAATGATCCTGCTTCTATTTCCCCCACATCGTTCTTCACAAAATGACCAGCACTATCTCAGACTCCCATAGGCAGAGATGTGTAGGAAAGTCTAAGATATCCCCCTCTTCTTAGAGGGACCACCGCTGTTGATAGCAGTGCTGTGTTCATCATGTCAGTGTCTTCTCCTGCAGGTCTCTTCATCTAAAGGCAATTACAATAAGCTCCATATGCTAATGGCTATTAGTTTATACTCTGCTACCTTAGCAGTAGTCATTGTGCAGATGTGCTTTTCAGACTAAGGGCTAATTCCCACGGCTGGATTTCCGCCGCGTATTAAGCGGCGGAAATCAGCCGCGTTGCCCTGCAGCTATTAGGTTCTATTGAACCTAATTGCGCAATGCTCACAGTGCGGAATTCCACAACGTGAAATCTCACGTCCTCATCCACGGCATATTCTATTTGCCGCAGGCGTACGCCCGACGGCTTCCATTGCAGTCAATGGAAGCCGTCCGTCACGCTATCTTCCGCTGTAGCACAGCGGAAGATAGCTTGAAAACGCTTCCTGCCTACCGCCATATCTGTCATGTGACGTTGTGGGCATGTCATATGACACGGCCAGCGCGTCACATGATGCTGCCGGCGTGTCATGCGCTCTATTGCGCGCCGAAGCGTCATGCGGGACGTCGGGCGGCGGGTCCGTAGGTAAGTATGGGGTCTCGGGGGGGGGGAGGGGGCGCCGTGACGGGCTCCGCTGCGGAATTCCGCTTACGGATCCCGTCCCGGCCGTGGGCACTAGACCTTTAGCTTCCCTCCTTGTGGCGTTATGGGGGAAGTGGCAGTTTAAGGTGATGTTCACATTTGGCAGATTTGTTGTGAAAGTCTCATTCTTCTAAATGGGGCTTTCATAAATCTATGTATATGTTGCATGAACAACCCTATGCAGATGTATAAAGAGGAATTTTCAATCACTGAATCTGCTACATGTGACTATAGCCTAAAACTAGGCTGATGATTCTAGTAGGTATGGGCACAGTCTGGTGATGTCATTTATTTTAATCCCACTACTTGTAAACAAAGTATATCTTAGTATTTCCTAGATTCACGCTGTATTCAAAAAAAAAGTTTATACTAGCATAGTATCCCAGGTGACTTTATAACATGGAGTTATATGAAGCTTCATTGCTTTGACTGTTTCCAGAACTCAGGATATGCTGTTTCTGTGGCAGCCGCGTTTTATCATCTGTGACGTTTCTCAGCTTTCTTTGTATTCGCAGGAATTCCTCGTTGTTCTCTGCCTTCGAGTTCCATCTTCAGTAGTACAGATGATGTCCTCAGTTTCTCCTATTTAAGTCGCATGGTTATTCATAATGCGCTACAGTGCAGTCAATAGTTTTCCTTTTGTATTTTGCTCAGTGACTGTTTTATATCAGAAGTCACATCTTTGGCTTTAGCTTTAAATGTAATGTATATCTATAAATCTTCGAAATGTTGGCTTGTATATAACTGTCAGCCGTTATCTGGGGATTTGTCATTTTCTGGTTGTTTTCTCTTCTATGTAGCTTTGGACAGAGCACAGATTAACTGTTCCAGGACATTTTTGTGTTCACCAGAGTATTATGTTCATAAGAAAATAAGGATTTTAATAGTGATACATTTTTGTTTGTTTTTCTTGGTGAGATGGTGATTTTTTTTTTGGCAATTATAACAATTATGTCAATCAAATAAAAGCCATTTACTCCTAATTTATTTAAATAAAAAGTTAAGTAACTTTGTAAATACATATAATTAGTTATTTTGTACTGATTCCGAGTTACAGCCTAATGGCTCTTTCACACGAGCGTAAATCAGCTGCCGTTTTCATGGCTGGCTGATATACGCTACGATGTGAGGAGTAAAAACTCGTGAATGGGCGCACAAATCTAACGTTTGTGCGCCCATTCATATGGCATGGGCCACGGCACATATACCCAAAGGCTGCCATGCCATTGAGCCTTCCCCTTTCCTCCCCCTCGCTGGCTTACCCTCTCTCTCCTCCCCATCGGCTGATTGCAATGGGAGGTGGTGGGATGGGGGTGGAGCTAAGTGCTGCCCCATCCCGCCTCCTCCCATTGATGGCTGCGGACAAGCGGCAGGAGCATAGCTCTGCCCCCATCCCGCCCCTTGTCCGCAGTCAGCAATGGGAGGGCGGGACGGGGCAGCGCTTAGCTCCACCCTATCCCGCTCCCTCCTGTTGGAATCAGCCGGAAGGGAGGAGAGAACAGGGAGGAAGTTTAGCAGTCATGCTGCTAAACTCCCTCCCACCTTCCTTGTCCAACTGCTGTCACTGGCTCTCATAGGAGCCCATGCAGCGGCCGACATATTCTGGCCCAAAAGATAGTTCCAGGACTATCTTTTGGGTTCGACGTAAAAACGCCTGGCGCTATATTGGATGACCAGGCGCTTTTACGTCGCAGGAATACGGCCATGTCATTTGATCCATTGGAATCCAATGCATCAGATCACAGCGTAAATTGGCGAACCGTGAAAACGGCGGGGTGATATATGCTCGTGTGAAAGAGCCTTTAGGCTGGCTTCAAGCGGGTGTATTAGAGCGCACAATATGCAAAGAATTGAACCCATTGATTTCAATGTTTGTTCACATTACCATATTTTGCTCGTGCATTTTGGTTGCAATAAGCACCATCAGATATACCTATGCCTGGCCACAAAATCATTGTTCATTCCACAAAAACACAAACGTAAGAACAATTGTTCGCATTTCAGCACTGCGTTTTTTGCACACTGAATGGGGCTTTATTTATTTATGAGGCTTGTGAAAATGAAACCATTGAAATCAATGGTTTTCTTTTGTTACATTTTGCATACATGATTTTTATGCCCACAAAACGTTCCGAAATCACGGCCATGGTTTTTAGCCCTGAATGAAATGTGCACGCAAAATATGGAAATGGGATTAAACCCACTGAACTCAAAGAGTTCTATTCCCTACGTATTGCGCACGCACATTTGAGCTGAAACACGTGTGTGAAGCTGGCCTTAAGGCTTATTCACACTGGCGTTAGTGAATTCCATTCCTCTTCCATTTTTGGACAAGTTAAATAAAACTGAATTAAACGTTTCAGTTTTTTTCCCTACTATTTTTCAATGGGTTTTTCCCAAAAAATAAATAAATGTTTCCATTTGATACCCTATTGTTTCATTTCTGTTTTTTTTAAAGGACATATAGCACAGCAGTCTGTAGTTTATGTTTCATTTGGAAAACGGAAATGAAACAGAACGAAATCAAATGGAAACATTTCTATTTAAAAAAAATACATTTAAGTAAATGGGGAAAAACCAGAAATGTTTAATTCAGTTTGATTTCCATTTCTCTGCATTAGCAGTAGATTATTTAAAGTCCCGTAAATTGTGAGCTGTGTCCTCCATAAATTCTACTTGTTTTTTTCAGTACATATCATAGGTGTTCTTCAATCAAAGTGATATATGCGGATTTAGGGGGCCAACAGTCAACATCATAAACTTTTTGTTATGTTCCTCAGACCATTTCTGAACAATTTTTGCAGTGTGGCTGCATTATCCTGCTGAAAGATGCCACTGCTATTAGAGAACACTGGTGCTATGGGGGGACACTTGGTCTACAACAATGTGCTAGTAGATGGCATGTGTCAAAGTAACATCCACATGAATGTCAGGACCTAAGGTTTTCCAGCAGAACATTGCCCAGACCTTGACACTTTCCTCACCAGTTTGCCTTCTTGCAGTAATGCATACTGGTGGCATTCCCATCCATATGATGTAAAGGACAATAATTCATCAGACTAGGCCATCTTCATTCATTGCTCCATGGTACAGTTCTGAGGCTGACGTCCACTTTAGGTGTTTCAGTGGTGGACAGCAGTCAGTATTGACACCTTGACCAATCTGCATCTATACAGTCCGATACACAGCAGTCTGTGATGCCCTCTGTATTCTGACACTTTTCAGTCATAGCTAGCATTATGTTTTTCAACAATTTGCCCTACAGTATCTCTTCCATGGGGTTGTACTATACAGGCTAGCCTCTGTTCCCACAGGCATCAATGAACCTTGGGGACCTGCAACCCTATTGGTGGTTGGGCCTTGGATTACTTTTGGTAGATATTAAACACTGCATACAGGGAACACCCCACTGGAATGGCCATTTTGCAGATGCTCTTACCCAATCATTTAGCTATTACAATTTAACCCTTATGAAGATTCTTATGCTTATCCATTTTTCCTGCTTCCAGTTTCATCAAATCCACTAAGGACCTACATCCAGTGCATGTGAGTGGGGTTTTTGTAACCGCATTCACATTCTGCAGAAAAATATCTGTTTAGTAAAAAACAATGGCTTCAATCCAATACTTTTTCTTAGAGGTTCTGTATAGAAAAGCCAGTGGATTAGCCTAACATAGAGTAGTCCTATTGTAAAATACAAGTGTCAACCTCCGGGTTCTGCTGCAAATCCTATAGAAAATATGTGTAAGATTTTCCATAGGGAAAGCTAACATGTGAATATACATTACCCTTACAGAAGGAGGACTACAGTTGAAATTTGGAATAACAATAGATACGTGGTGGTGCTAAACTATATCACAAACATAAATACTACTACGATACTGCACTTGTATATAGTGCCACCATACTGGACACTCACTGACTGACTCGCCACTAATTCTCTAACTTCCTGGTGTAGTACAAATTTGAAATGTGGCAGGAGCATTCTTTAGGTCATAAATAGGAAAAGTGTAGGGGTCACAACTTAATTATTCAATTTTAAGTGCAAAAGTAAGTGACCCTCTATGTTATGTATAGAGTGTGGCTCTTCTCAAGTAACTGCATACTCATCGGAGCAAATGCGGGGTGGGGCGTGGAACGGGGGGCTGGGGGTGGAAGAGTGAGAGAGATCTCTCTTTCCCTCCCCCACAACCCACCGCTCACCCCCGCTGCCCCCCCCATTTTCTCGGACGAGCATGCAGTTACTCGAGAAGAGCAATGCTCGCTCGAGTAACTGCCTTAACCGAGCGTGCTCGCTCGTCTTTAGTTATGTACCTAATAACACACATCTGTACCGCACAAACTTGAAATTTGGCAGGAGCATTCTTTAGGTCGTAAATAGGAAAAGTAAAGGGGTCACAACTTGATTATTGAATTCTAAGTGCAAAAGTAAGTCACCCCCTATGCTATGTACCTAATAACACACATCTGTACCGCACAAACGTAAAAATTTGGCACAAGCATTCTTTAGGTCCTAAATTAAAAAAAGTAAAAGAGTCACAATTTGATTATTTAATTGTAAGTGCAAAAGTATTTGACATCCTATGTAATGTAACAAATAACACACATCTGTACCGCACAAACATAATATTTGGCATGAGCATTCTTTAGATCATAAATAAAAAAGTAAAGGGGTCACAACTTCGTTATTCAATTCTAAGTGCAAAAGTAAGTCACCCCCTATGTAATGTAACTAATAACACACATCTGTACTGCACAAACGGGAAATTTGGCATGACCATTCTTTACATCCTAAAAAGGAAAAGTAAAGGGGTCACAACTGCAATATTCCATTCTTAGCATGAAAAACTGTGCGAAAATCCACAATACATGAGAGAGTTCTTTTCTTAGAAACCATAAAGCCTAGCGAAATTATTTGTGTACTGAGGTAACTGACCTCTGTGTGCATGTACTAAAAATAATCTACCTCACCTCTATGTGTTTCTACTGAGGAGAACATAACTGACCTCTGAGTGTATATACTGAGGAGACTTTAACGCTCCTCTATGTATATATACTGAGAAGAATCTAACTGACCTCTATGTGTATATACTGAGGAGAACATAACTGACCTTTGTGTGTATATATTGAGGAGAATACAACTGACCTCTGTGTGCATATACTGAAAATAATCTATCCCACCTCTATGTGTTTATACTGAGGAGAAAATAACTGACCTCTGTGTATATATACTGAGGGGAATCTAACTGACCTCTCTGTGCATATAATGAAATGAAGTGGCCATGGACTGCAGGGATGGAGCATGCCTTTAAGGCTAAGAAGTGGATGCAACCTCCAGTCTGGGGTTAAATTTTGAATAAAAATGGTGTTATCTTTAAGAGTAAAAAGTGAGCAGAGTGGGAGGGGTGGCACATTCTGCAGACGGACATCGGTACATGTAGTCTGAGGAGAATCTAACGCTCCACTATGTGTATACATATTTTATTCCTTACATATTTTATTAGGTTACAACAACAGGAGCTTCTTACCAGCTGTTGTAATTTGCACCGAGCATCTCTGTTAGAAGTAGCAGAAGAGAGAGGCGATGCAAAGAGTAGATCAGGAAAATAGGAGGCATTATTCTTTGCTTTTCATGCTCCCTCTTCACTGCTGTGATGTGAAAGGTCTGCCGGAAAAGTTAGTAGTGTTATAGTATATGTAATGTGCAGTGAGGATGATTTATCCTTTTAGTCTTTGCTGACTTTCAGTCACCTTGTGGATCAGCATACACCATGCTTCCCTGTCTTTGGCCGCTTCCTTCAGATTTTCCACAGTCATGTTCGTTTCAAACTTGATTGTATCAAGCCAGCGTGTTCTTTGGCGTCCTCTTTTTCTGGACCCACTGGCTGTTTCCAAACAATTGTTTTGTATGACATGACTAAAGTATGAAAGCCGTTACTTGGTCATTTTGCTTTCTAGTGATATTTTTGGTCTGACACTGTCTAGGATGATCTAATTTGTGACACCTGTGTCTATGGTATGCGCAGCATACGCCACCAGCACTACAAATGCCTTGATCCTTCTTTTGTCTACTTTCTTCAGTGTCCAGCTTTTGCCAAATTCCATGTTTGTGCAGTACAAATGTGTGTTATTAGGTACATAACATAGGGGGTCATGTACTTTTGCACTTAGAATTGAATAATCAAGTTGCGACCCCTTTACTTTTTCTAATTACGACCTAAAGAATGGTCATGCCAAATTTCAAGTTTGTGCAATACAGGTGTGTGTGTTATTGGATACATTACATAGGGGGTCACTTACTTTTGCACTTAGAATTGAATAATTAAGTTGTGACCCCTATACTTTTCCTATTTATGACATAAAGTGTGATCCTAGCAAATTTCAAGTTTGTACGACAATGGGAAGTTAGGGAATTAGTGGCGAGTCAGTCAGTGAGTGAGTCAGTCAGTCAGTGAGGGCTTTTGCCTTTATATATATATAGAGTGCAGTGCCTATATGTTGTGTAAACTGCATGATGTGGGAATTGTGGGCTGTTTATTTAGATACATTGTTATGGCAGCAAAAAAACTGTGAGTTTTGCAATAATTATTCAAAAGAACAGGAAGTGGTTTTTTGACATGTTGGTAAAATGCTATCTATTAAAAGCTATTATATCCTTAATGCAGAACATTACTGACTGTAGCAAAGTTTGTCAACGTAATGCACTTTTCTATTTCATGGTCACTTTTACATGATGTAATGTATCGGGCTTTCCCCTACATATGACATGGGAATAATTGCAAAACGTAAAGGTTCTATAGAGCATACAAGAACTGAACTTATTAAAGTTTTAAGCTTTAATGCAAAAGGTACGATGCGTACAAAAAGGTTACAGACAAAATAAAACAACAAAGGCGTATATGCTAGGCAAAAATTATAAAAAGGGAATATAATAAAGTGTCATTTAACCCTTTTGCTAATTAGATTGGGTTAGATTCAGGGAGAACCTAGCCGCATCATTATATTATCAACTAAACACAGCGTTTGGAACACAGCTATGTGCCAGTCCCAAGCCTGACAAATTGGGGTGGAGTGGAGAAGAACGTGGTGACCTACTTCACTCTATACTACCAAAATGCTTCATGAATTCACTTGAAAACACATTTGAAGATATGGTGCTGGAAGTTGGGTTACCCGGGCTGGAAAGCACTGACAATGTTACTGGGAAAAAGCAACGGCACGTTTCACTGGGGAAGGGCAAAAACCTTAAAACAACTGTATGTGCATGGAGTCTGGCTTTGCTTTCAATTCCCGGTCATTGTTACAAGGCTTGTATAAAGAGTCTAACTTTGACTTGAAGGAATGCTGTCTTCCAATAGGTGGCACTGTGGAGGTATTATTCCATTTCCCTTTTATTTCAAGTAACTCAGAAATTTGTGACTTGGACAAGGGAAACCGATCTGGATGCTAGCCTGCGGTGAAAAAGATCGCCCATGTTTTACTAAAATGCATAAAATTGGAACATGGAATGTACGTTAAATGAACAGTAGCAAATCAGACGTTATAAGGAATTAGATGCAGCAATTAACATCGACCTTCTGGGGATCAGTGAACATCACTGGACAGGGATAGTTTACTACTCAGAAAACATCCAAAGGAATGGTGTCGCCTTCATCACAAACAAAAGACATTGGTAAAATTTTCTATGGTTTCTGTACCATAAGCAAATCATGACTATCCACATCAATAGAAAACCTTGCACTATATCCGTAATAGACATTTATGCCACTATTACTGACACAATGGATGAACAAATTGGAAAATTTTATGCTGACATCCAAGAAACCTTGCAGCAAATCCCAGAAAAGGACATTATTTACATCATTGTCAATTTCAATTCAAAAATTGGTGAAGAAGAAGCAACACCAGAAGAAGGAGAATTAAATAATGCTGATGACCAACTTTTCCAATTTTGCTAAGAAAACCGATTAACGATTATGAATACTTTGCTCGCACAGCCAAAACTTTGCTTGTACACCTGGACGTTTCCTAACAGAGTCCATAATAATCAAATTGATTACATCTTGTGTCCCCAAAAGTGGAAAAGGTCAATTCTAGCAGCAAAAAAATTCCTGCACACAGATTGTGGTTCTGACCACCAAATCTTTGTTGCCAAAATCAAACTATATTTCTGCAATTGCAGAAAAACAGCATCAGCATTGAATTTCAACACTTGCTTGTGCAGCAGAATTAAAGAATTGTTTTGAATTGCTTAAGACCTTTAAAAAGAGCTAGATGAACTATGAGACTGAATTAATAGCATTACAATTGAAACTGCAAACAAAAATATACCACGCAAAAAAGCAACAAGAAAAACAATCTGGCTATCAGTAGACACTATTTGAATTGCTGACATGCGACAAGAAGCAAAAGCTACTCGAAACTGGGAGAATTTCCAGTGCTTAAATACCCAGTTTGGGCACAAAACAAGGAAAGACAAAGAACAGTTTTGGAATGCATGCTGCATGGAATTGGAGGAAGCAAACAAAAAAGGACACACCAGAGAGCTCTTCACTCATGTTAAGAAAGCTCGTGCTTCTTTTGCATTGCTCAATGCAACTTTAATTTTTCATCAGAATGGCAAGGAATTACATGATCCTGAACAAATCAGACATAGATGGTGGGAATCTACAGAAAAAAACTGTATGCAAATGATTGCAGAAACCATCAACCACAAACAGAAGAATTAACAGATGAAGTGGAGTTGGCATTGAATAAGCTATCAAATTGAAAAGCCCCTGGAATTGATTGTATGCCTGCCGAGCTGCTTAAGCCCCTGTCAGTACAGATGTTAACAACACTCTGTCTCAAGATTTGGGAAACCAAATCGTGGCCAAAAGATTGGGTGACGTTAGTTATTGTGCTGCTTCCCAAAAAAGGTGACCCAAGAGAATGCTCAAAATGTTACACGACAGTCCTAATATCTCATGCAAGCAAAATACTACTGAAGATTATACAAAAACGCATGACGGTGATAGTGGAATGGGAATTCCCTGATGGACAAGCCATTTTTCGCAAAGGAAGAGGAACAAGAGACCAAATTGGAAATCTATGGTGGATCATGGAAAAGGCCCGGGAATACCAGAAGGAGGTGTACACTTGCCTTAGCAAAGCCTTTGATTGCTTTTAACACAAGCTGTGGCCATTCCTAAGACAAATGGGAGTCCCGGGACATCTGGGGCAACTCATGCAGTTGTTATATGCGAATGAAGAGGCTGCAGTCAGAATCTCCATTGGTAGCGCGGAATGGTTCAAAATCATGAAAGGCATGCACCAAACCTGCATCTTATCCATTGCATTGTCCAACCTGTATGCAGAGGCAATCTTGAGACAATGCAATTTAGATGAACCCAACATCAGAGTCTAGATCGGTGGAAGAAAAATCAATAATCTCAGATATGCAATAATCTCAAGATCACAAACAAAACAGCCCTAGACCATATCATACCAAAGTTATCATTGGAGGGCAAAATTACAAAACACAGAGTCTCATACTTCAGCCACATAATGCGAGCTAATGCATTAGAAACGTTAAGAATGCTTGGACTGGTCAGTGGCAAAAGAAGACCTGGCCGCCAAAGAACATGCTAGCTTGATATTATCAAAGCCAACACCAACATGCAAATGATCGACCTGAAATTATCAGTATAAAACAGATCCACAAAGTGTCCGAAAGTTGACCCTGACTAAATGGATAAAGATAGATAGCTAGATGCAGTTCTACGAAGTTGGAATGCAATCCATTGCTGTCTAACATTAGTTGAGTGGGTATGGGATTATAATGGGTCCTTGTTGCCACATCCCCTAACACTCCTCATAGTCATGTGAGATGGGGAGGGCTAATAATATTCTCAATAACATAGTTTTGAAGATCTAATTCTTACTTCCAACATTTAGCTGCATAAGAAACTCCCAGTAAAAGGTTATGACTAGAGATGAGCGAGCACCAAAATGCTCGGGTGCTCGTTACTCGAGACGAACTTTTCGCGATGCTCGAGGGTTCGTTTCGAGTAACAAACCCCATTGAAGTCAATGGGCGACCCGAGCATTTTTGTATATCACCGATGCTCGCTAAGGTTTTCATTTGTGAAAATCGGGGCAATTCAAGAAAGTGATGGGAACGACACAGAAACGGATAGGGCAGGCGAGGGGCTACATGTTGGGCTGCATCTCAAGTTCCCAGGTCCCACTATTAAGCCACAATAGCGGCAAGAGTGGGCCCCCCTCCCCCCTCTGTGGCAGAGAAGAACGATGTTAGCCATTGAATTCAATGGAGCCGGCAATACAACAGGTTCCACTGAAAGCAATGGGCTGCCGGCGTGCGCGGGATGAATTGTCGGGAAGGGCTTAAATATATAAGCCCTTCCCTGCAATTCATCCAGAAATGTGTTACAATAAAAATATATACCGGCGTATAAGGCGACGGGACGTATAAGACGACCCCCCAACTGTCACCTTATACGCCGGTAATACAGCGGAGCAAAGAATAAAATTCATTACTCACTTCCCCTGGCGTTCTGCGGTGCTGCTGCAGGCTGTCGCTCCCTCCTGGTCCCCGGCAGAGCATTGCAGGGCTTTAAATCCCCGCCTCCAGAAAACACACGCGCCTTCAGCCAATCACAGCCATTCAATGACATCATTGTCATTGGCTGTGATTGGCTGAAGGCACGTGTGTTTTCTGGAGGCGGGGATTTCAAGCCCTGCGTCCAGAAAGCAATGCTCTGTCTGGGACCAGGAGGGAGCGACAGCCTGCAGCAGCACCGCAGAACGCCAGGGGAAGTGAGTAATAAATTTTATTTTTTGCTCCGCTGTATTCCCGGCCTATAAGGTGACAGTTGGGGGGTCGTCTTATACGCCCCGTCGCCTTATACGCCGGTATATACGGTATACATTTTTATTGTAACACATTTCTGGATGAATTGCAGGGAAGGGCTTATATATTTAAGCCCTTCCCGACAATTCATCCCGCGCACGCCGGCAGCCCATTGCTTTCAGTGGAACCTGCTGTATTGCCGGCTCCATTGAATTCAATGGGCAAACATCGTTCTTCTCTGCCACAGCTGTTACAGCTGTGGCAGAGAAGAATGATTTGTCTTCTATATGTTCTCAATGGGGTCGGCGCTGCTGCCGCCGGCCCCATTGAGCGCATATAGAGAAGAGAACAGGAATCGCAGATTGCACATAGGTGTGATCTGCGATTTCTATGGCCTAAGAAGGACCGTTGGGGTTCTTGAAGCCTAAAATCACTCCTAACGCTCTCCCTATAGCAGCTCCGGCACCAACAGCACTTTCCCTGAACTATGTCAGAATGCATCTGTGGCGAGCCGCGGGAGGGGCAGATTTTAATACTCGGGTGACACCTAATCTCGCCAGCCACTCACTGCAGGGGGGTGGTATAGGGCTTGAACGTCGCAGGGGGGAGTTGTAATTCCTTCCCTGTCTTTCTATTGGCCAGAAAAGCGCGCAAATTTCTCAGGGAAGAAAATGAAAGTGACTCGAACATCGCGTGGTACTCGTCTCAAGTAACAAGCATCTCGAACACCCTAATACTCGAACGAGTATCAAGCTCGGACGAGTATGCTCGCTCATCTCTAGTTATGACAGTTATGTTTCAGAACAAATTTTACTAGTCTATCAATATCAAACATGAGGGAGAAATATTAATAAATGGAGCTGATAGTGTGTTCTTGGGTTCTTGATGGCCTCCAATCCTAAAGCTTGGGTTGTGCAAAATCTATTGATCATTGCAATAATACATGTGTTATCTAAAAATGAGATTATGCCAGGGATGCCTTTGAATAATTATTTTCTTTAGTTTTTTTGTTGTGCATTGTTCACATCACATGGTGTGGCGCCAAGTAGACTGGCTTAGATCCTCTTTCATGTTTATATTCATTACCAATATTTTACAATCCAAAGGATGCTGTTTGGACAATCAATTCTATAGGCATTAAGTATATGGATGCAAAGTAGGTCCATTATGTATGTAGAGATAAAAAAACAGTATAGGAAATAGATATTCTGCCTGTTAATTTGATCCAGCCAGGGTCAAGCAGCTCATATCAACTGTAGTAGAATATCAAGATGACGATATGAAGTGTCTTAAACAAACCAGGCGAGTGGCCAAGAAAGCTGATTTGAACTGAAAAGAAAGGTTAATTATTTCACACAATTATTCTACATTCAGTTCCAGTTTCTGTTTTTTGCTCAAGAGTGATGACATAAAAAGAAGCATTTCACTAAATAACTATGTAGAGGTCTTGCATGTCCTTGTGTGTTGTATGCTATCTAAATCGTAAAGAATATTTTGTCTGTAATATTTCCATAAAACAGAAAATTAGATTATATGATTAGTCGTATTCTGGTTTTGTTCTACTCATGTACTATAATAGCTTTTAGCAGGAACTAAAAGTGAATAATAGTTGGCCTATAATCTGGTATAGCCAGCTGGCTGGTGATAGTGGTGATATTATTTATTAGGTTGGCTAGACTTAGTATTACGTCTAGCCAAGTCTTATTATTCTTCTCTGTTGTACTATAGTGCATCATAAGATTGCACTCTGAAAACAAAATTCATTGTAAAGCATTGCATACAGATATATTTTTCTTTAGCTTGACTCTTAACCCCTTAATGACAAAGCCTGTTTGCGCCTTAGTGACGGAGCCAAATTTTGGAAATCTGACATGCGTCGTTCAACGTAGCATAACTCCATAAAGGCTTTACATATCCAAGTGATTCTGTCATTGTTTTTTCGCCACATGTTGTACTTCATTTTGGTTGTAAAAAGAGACCGATATAATTTGTGTATATTTATTAAAAGTACCAATATTGGAAAAATTTTGAAAAAATTGTCATTTTTTTAAATTTTCAACTGTAATATCTCAAATATGTCCAAACATACTGTACAAATTTTTGATAAGATATACACTACCGTTCAAAAGTTTGGGGTCACCCAAACAATTTTGTGTTTTCCATGAAAAGTCACACTTATTCACCACCATGCGTTGTGAAATGAATAGAAGATAGAGTCAAGACATTGACAAGGTTAGAAATAATGATTTGTATTTGAAATAACATTGTTTTTACATCAAACTTTGCTTTCGTCAAAGAATCCTCCTTTTGCAGCAATTACAGCATTGCACACCTTTGACATTCTAGCTGTTAATTTGTTGAGGTAAGCTTGTGAAATTGCACCCCACGCTTCTAGAAGCATCTCCCACAAGTTGGATTGGTTGGATGGGCACTTCTGGCGTACCATACGGTCAAGCTGCTCCCACAACAGCTCAATGGGGTTCAGATCTGGTGACTGCGCTGGCCACTCCATTACCGATAGAATACCAGCTGCCTGCTTCTGCTGTAAATAGTTCTTGCACAATTTGGAGGTGTGTTTAGGGTCATTGTCCTGTTGTAGGATGAAATTGGTTCCAATCAAGCGCTGTCCACTGGGTATGGCATGGCGTTGCAAAATGGAGTGATAGCCTTCCTTATTCAGAATCCCTTTTACCCTGTACAAATCTCCCACCTTACCAGCACCAAAGCAACCCCAGACCATCACATTACCTCCACCATGCTTAACAGATGGCGTCAGGCATTCTTCCAGCATCTTTTCATTTGTTCTGCGTCTCACAAACGTTCTTCTTTGTGATCCAAACACCTCAAACTTGGATTCATCCGTCCACAACACTTTTTTCCAGTCTTCCTCTGTCCAATGTCTGTGTTCTTTTGTCCATCTTAATCCTTTTCTTTTATTGGCCAGTCTCAGATATGGCTTTTTCTTTGCCACTCTGCCCTGAAGCCCAAAATCCCGCAGCCGCCTCTTCACTGTAGATGTTGACACTGGTGTTTTGCGGGTACTATTTAATGAAGATGCCAGTTGGGTACCTGTGAGGCGTCTGTTTCTCAAACTAGAGACTCTAATGTGCTTATCTTCTTGCTTAGTTGTGCAACGCGGCCTCCCACTTCTTTTTCTACTCTGGTTAGAGCCTGTTTGTGCTGTCCTCTGAAGGGAGTAGTACACACCGTAGTAGGAAATCTTCAATTTCTTAGCAATTTCTCGCATGGAATAGCCTTCATTTCTAAGAACAAGAATAGACTGTCAAGTTTCAGATGAAAGTTCTCTTTTTCTGGCCATTTTGAGCGTTTAATTGACCCCACAAATGTGATGCTGCAGAAACTCAATCTGCTCACAGGAAGGTCAGTTTTGTAGCTTCTGTAACGAGCTAGACTGTTTTCAGATGTGTGAACATGATTGCACAAGGGTTTTCTAATCATCAATTAGCCTTCTGAGCCAATGAGCAAACACATTGTACCATTAGAACACTGGAGTGATAGTTGCTGGAAATGGGCCTCTATTCACCTTTGTAGATTTTGCACAAAAAACCAAGCATTTGCAGCTAGAATAGTCATTTACCACATTAGCAATGTATAGAGTGCATTTGTTTAAAGTTAGGACTAGTTTAAAGTTATCTTCATTGAAAAGTACAGTGCTTTTCCTTCAAAAATAAGGACATTTCAATGTGACCCCAAACTTTTGAACGGTAGTGTATATTCCCATCTGTTTACTTTATTCTGAATGCACACTTGAAAAACTTTTTTTTTTTAACATTACTTTTCAGCATTTTGAGGAACACTTTGTTTTCCTGCACCAAGACAAGTTTGCAAAGGCTCATGAGTGTCAGAATAATAGATACCCCCCAAATGACCACATTTAAAAAACTACACCCCTTAATGTATTCACTGAGGGGTGTCATCAATTTAGCATGAAGGTGATTTAGGCCCCATTGCCCACTTGTAGAGCCCTTGAGCGGCCAAAACGACAGAGAACCCAACAAATGACCCCATTTTGAAAACTAGACCCCTTAACAAATTAATCTAGGGGTGTACTGTGTATTTTTAGCCTACAATTTTTGAATAAATCTAAGCAAAGCAGTAGGAAAAAAATTACAATTTTCTTTTTTTTGGCATTTGTATCAATTTAAAAACAGGTTTTTTTGTACAGCACACATAGGAATGAAGACTTTCACCCCAAAATGGATACCCCTGTTTGTCCCGTGTTCAGAACCATACCCCTTGTGGCCCTAATCTACTTAAAGGACACATGGCTAGGCATATAATGGAAGGAGCACCCGTTGGATTTCAGGGTACAACGGAATAAATTCCAGGCCCCATTGCCCACTTATAGAGCCATTGAGCGTCTAAAACGATAAAGAACCCCCTCAAATGACCCCATTTTAAAAACTAGACCCCTTAATAAATTCATCTAGGGGTGTACTGCATATTTTGACCTCACAGTTTTTGAATAAATCTAAGCAAAGCAGAAGGAAAAAATTACGTTTTTCATTTTTTGGCAATTTTGTCAATTTAAAAACTGTTTTTTTTGTACAGTTTACATAGGAATGAAGACCTTCACCCTAAAATGGATACCCCCTTTTGTCCCGTGTTTAAAAACATACCCATTGTGGCCCTAATCTACTTATAGGACACATGGTTAGGCCTGTAATGCAGGGAACACCCGTTGGATTTCAGGGCAGAACTGAATAAATTCAAGGCCCCATTGTTCATTTGTACAGAATAAAAATTGACTCCCTAAAAATCCCCCGCCCCTCCCCCAAACACTCCGCGCCCTTTTCGGCATTCCGCAAATCTTAGATAAAAGTAATAATGTGAACTGTGTGGTATTTCCGAAGACAGGGGTAATTACGGAGGCTGGTTGGGATGGGTATATGGGGCAATAAAACCGTGTATCCCCCCTCCTCTCATGCTTTTTGGGGGTCATTTCTTGACCTCAGTGGTGGGTATAGGGTGTAAAAAGTGGCGCTCTGTGAGTCTCCGTAAGCTTGATGAGGTGCGGCGGTCTCGCACACAAGACGCTCAACGGATCCCAGCTGTGAGCCCGGCTGTGTCCCTGCGTACGGCCGCCTATTGTACTGCGCATAACTGCCTACTCACACGGGCGGTCATTCGCAGTACTTTTTTAAAATTTGTAGAGTAGATAAAATAAACTATCCGCGCTCCAAGGGAATAAAACGGCTTCAAAGTAGGGAACCGATGTCCTTCTTTATTAATATTCTTTGAGCAACGCGTTTCGGTAGATTAACTACCTTTTTCAAGCTCTGTACATTTAAAATAGCTAGCACATATAAATAGGCACTCACATGTCAGTCTATTTGTCTCCAGCCCTGTGAAATAGCAGGTCTGTAATTAGCGGGGGCGTGGTACACGCCTCCCAGGTAAATCCCACTTCATCTATGTTGATCACCTGGAACGCTCCGATCTGCGCTCCACAGTTTTCAATAAAGTTTTATTTGGGTTGCCAAAGAAAAAAAAAACAACCCTCTTACAATTTTTGTGCATTCCCGCTAAGCGCTGGCTATTGTTATGTTAAAATTTCAATAATTACACTCTAAATAAATCCATTCTAAACTCTATAATAATCAGTTTAAAAATTAATAAATAAATTTTACAATGATAAGTATTACACCCGGTATATTCCTATTCGCTGACAATATAAAATACATTCCTCGCTTAAAATAATACATTAATAAATTAACACAATTCTCCTCTATCTATACACATATATATTCATTATGCCCACACAAAACTGTTAGGTCATTATTTCTTGATAATAATTTTTAACCTTTTTCCTTTTTATTTATTTTTTATAATTTTTCTAATACCTCGTTTAAACCGTTTGGGCATAATGTATTTAGTCTGTAGATCCAGAACATCTCGCGTCTTCTCAAATCGCTAACCGAATCTGTCTCTATGCATTCCAGGGGGGTTACTGACATTTTTAAAAAATCAGCACCATGCACGTCATTGAAATGCCTTGATAAACTATGAGTGCGTAGATTGTTCTTGATGTTTAATCTATGGTTGTTAATTCTTGTTTTGAGTTTATTTTTAGTACGACCGATATATTTAAGGTTGCACGGGCATTCAATTAGATAGATCACTCTGATTGTGTTGCAAGATAAATATTGGCTAATGAAAAT
Organism: Eleutherodactylus coqui; assembly: GCF_035609145.1. Classification (NCBI taxonomy): domain Eukaryota; kingdom Metazoa; phylum Chordata; class Amphibia; order Anura; family Eleutherodactylidae; genus Eleutherodactylus; species Eleutherodactylus coqui. The sequence continues at coordinate 128,507,734 of NC_089843.1, read as the reverse complement.
TTTTTTACTATTATCGCTCTTATCGTGCTCAATTTCTATTCTTTTATTAGTAATTATTTGGCAACATTTACATTTGCTGTGTCCACATTTGTGTACTCCCACTATTTTATTACATAATTGTTTTTGTTTATGTCGAGTGCGTTTTTTGTCTGGATTGGAAGGGGATATAATGTTTTTGATAGTTTTATTTTTCCTGAAAATTAGTACGGGATTTTTTTCAAGATTCATGGATAAAAACGGATCTTGAAATAATATTGGCCAATGTTTTTTGACTATATTTCTAATTTTGCTGCTATCTGTACTAAATTTAGTTATAAACGATATATTTTGCTGATTCGTTTTTTAAAGGTATCCTTTAAACACTAATGGCCAGGATTGGAGAAAATTCCAATCCCATCCATTTAACTCCTTAGACACTGTGATCAATGTCCCTGTCAATTCAAACAACATGATCGCCAGGACTGATTAGTCAATCGAAAAAATTGTAGGACTAGCAAAGGCCTCCAGGGCTGTCTGTTCAGAGTGACTGTTGCTTGTACATTTTATTTGTACATGCGATAAAGTACTGTCATATAGACATATGACAGTATATTGGGGCAGATTATTGAAACTCTAAGGGTATGTTCACATAGAGCAGAAATTCTGCCATTCTTCTATGCTATTTAATCAATGTTGCAAAATGCATAAAAGATTTACATATTATATGTCTCCACGCTCATATTTAGCTATACAGTAAAGAAATGCTGCCAGTTAATTTTATTGGTGGGCGCTGAAAAAATGAAGGAAACTAAACAATGGTGGAATGTCTTTAGTCATGCATTCCTACACACAAAAGGGGAGAGAGCTGTCAATTCACGCAGAGGGTGGGGAGAGGACAGTTGCAGCATTTCACAATTAAACACCCACTGGGCAACAGACATCCCTGCCCTGAGTTCATGCTGCCCGTGGTTCGGGCAGCATGAACCTAATGACAGAATCCCTTTAAAGAAATCTTACTCACATGCTGAAGAAAAAACGTGCAATGCAAATATTAAATCTGCAATATATCGAATTGTGCTGCAGCTTTTCACCCCAGATTTCACCCCTTAACATGAGAAGCAAAATCTTCATTTACCACAAAAAATACATCCCATGTAAACATAACATCCCCCTCCCGCTTTACAAAAAATCTGGCTTAAGAGATGCAAGGAGGCAAAAAACTAAAAAAAAAAAAATTCTTAAGGCTAAAAATGGCTCCGTTATTCATGAGTGGACCAAAAGTTTTAACATTTCAAGAATTGCTGCAGTGATTACAGAGTGCAGCACCGGAACAGATTGAATTCCATACCCTGTTTCCCTGAAAATAAGACAGCATGATTTTCCAGAATTTTTAAGGATGCAAAATGATTTTTCAGGCTTTTTGAGGATGCTTGAAATATAAGCCCTACTCCAAAATTAAGCCCTGTAAACAGTAAATTAAAACAGTCAATTTAAATAGTGTCCAGGCAGCTATACATGTAAGAAAGTTAAAGCTTTTTGAACAAAATTAATATAAGACACTGTCTTATTTTGTGGGAAACACGGTAGTATATAATTGTATCATATAGATGTGAGACATAGAATTATAAATACAAGTATAACAACTGAAATGTAAAAGTAAACACCTGTGATGTGCAGTCACCGTCTATACCTTTAAATAAATGACAAGTAAAATATAAATATATGCATGCATCATTTTACACACTTACATGTTCATATGCATAATTGGTTACATTGCTTTCAAAATTTCATGTTTTCAGGGTAGTTTGAGGCTATTTTGCCTAATGACATTTATGCTAATGGAATTTATGCTAATGCAACAATTTAGCCAGCTGACAGTTATTAAACATGAATATTGAAACTTGCATGTACTGGTAAACACTGAAATGTTTATGTATTATGTATATGGAATTGAGACTTGGGCCAGTTTCTACATTTTTATAAATAGTTTTTATTTTCTACAAACTACTCCTATTAATTACAAGTTCAGATCAGATATTCATCATGGGTTAGCTCTTGGGCTGTCACCTTCAGCTTCGCTCATTAAAAATTGATGCAGCGTTTAATCAGCATAAAATAGTAAAGGTTAATATTCTTAGCAATCTATGAATTTCGATTGACTTGGCTCTGATTACTGTTGTAACTCAATTACCATCTACTCCAGCTTACATTTTCTTATACAGTTCATGAATGTGAATTATTAGCATATTTATAGAAATTACCAAGATTTCAATCAAAAATATATTTTTACCAATGTCAATAAATATACATTAAATGAATGCTGTAAATAGACTAAAGGCCTATGCATAAGGCTGAGCAGGATTGCGATCCATGACCTATACACCTCCCTTCAGTATACAGCGGAGTCACATGACTCGCCCATGTAGACGTCACTATGACGTTCGGACGCCGTCACGTGATGATTCTTTGTGGAACGCAGTGCTGCGGTCCACAATGTCACGTTGACGAGATAACGTCAAAGGGTTAGATCTAACAACATGGTCATGTGATCTTCTCAGACCACATCATCATTGACGAGGTCCCGCTCACGGAATAGCTCCGTGGAGCGCAGCGCTGTGTTCCACGGACTATGCTGTAGATGATGTCATCAAAAAAGGCCGAGTAACGTCCCCTGGACAGACGAGCCATGGAGCAAACACACCAATAGGAGGTATGCATTACATATAAATATTATGGCTTTCTGTATATACTTTTAAGGCTTGAAAAAGGCCTGTGATCAGGCCGAAACGCGTCGCACCTAATAAAGACTATTTCCTTATTGCATCTAACGATTTTGCCTGCCTTCTAGGATTCAGGGGTGCTGATTACAAGGCACCCCTGTGAAGTAAGTGGCCATTTTTATTTCCTCCTGCAAATATCCTTCCTATCATCTTATTCTCATCATTTTAGCACTGCAGCGCTGGTAACGTTTGTTTCATTTTTGCTGTTGTCTATGTCCATTCCGTGGTGATATTTTTACCTCTGGTATCTACCATAGCGCTCTCTTGAGGATGTCTTAACTGACCAGTGCGCAGCTGTATATTTGGATCTTGGTGGAAAAAAAAACAGATTATGGGAGTGATACGCAATCTTGGATTGTGACGTAGCGGTGCCTATTATACATTGGCCCGGCGTCGCTGAGTGAGTTCTTTTTCAGTCACTCCTTTCTTTCACCTTTCTCCCATCCTCTGGAGTGCAACCCACTTTTTCACTGTTTATTCTGCCTGAGGACTTGGTGATGGCAAAATCGATAGAGGAGTTTAAGAGGGAACTAGACGTCTTTTTGGAGTACTACGGAATTACAGGTTATAGACATTAAATAGTCAGAAGGGTTGTTGATCTGGGTATCTTCCCACTGCCAGACTTGGTGTCAGGAAAGAACTGAACTTTTCTCTGATGATTCTGACTGTCATTATGGAGTCAGTAAGGAATTCCCCCCCCCCCCCCCCCAAATTGGGGTAAATTGGATTCTACCTTATTGGGGCTTTTTTCTTTTTTTGCCTTCCTCTGCATCAACATGGGGGAGTGGTAACAGGCTGAGCTGGATGGACATTTGTCTTTTTTCAGTCTAGTATACTATGTTATGTTACTATGTTGCTCCTTTCCAAAAAGCTTTATAACAACGTTTGTAAGATTAATGCCAGACAGCTATACTTTTAGCACACTTTCACATACAATATATGTTGGAACGTTTTTGAAAGTGAATTGTTTATAACTATATTTTATGGTTCTTTACATTTTAAACTGTACCTCCAATTACAATAACAGTTTTTCTAAATACTGTAATACATATTGTAGATTTGGCTTCTAAATAGCAACGTAGACTAGCCGAGGCTTATATCTATGCATCCTGCTGTCTCCTAGGATTCTGTATCCAGTATGAGAGCTGGCGCTATAGAATCACATTACATTGAACAGCAATCGCTCCTATGCTGGATACGGGACGCTCTGTCTCCTAATGCATAGATATGCGCAGCCCAGAGTGCAGATCAGAGCCAGTTCATGCTTCTTTTTAGAAGCACAATCTACAATACATGTTATTTAGAAAAATTATTATTGCGCACACTTTTCCCCTATAATACTTTTTTCTATATAATTAGAGGTAGACTGTAACCTCTAAAAGAAGCAAGACATTTTTTAATGTTTTTTTCATCTCATCACTTTTTTATTTTCCAATCAACATAGCTGCACAAGGACTTGTTTTTGTAGGATCAGTTGTATTTTTAACAGCAACATTTTGGGATACATATAATGCATTATATAACTTATTAGTTTTTAGGGGGTGGGGGGAATGGGTGGAAAAATACGGTGCAGTATAGAGGGTATTCACATACAGCTTTTTGTAAAAAGACAGTTTTTTATGCATTTTTTTCAAGTCAAAGCCAGAAGCGGACTCGAAAGGAAGGAGAAATAAAAATATAAATCCTTCTTTTATACTATATTTTCCATTCATTTTGAATCCACTTCTGGCTTTGGCTCAAAAAATTGCATGAAAACTGCAACTTAAAGAAAAAAAAAAATATATATATATTATATATATATAAATATATCAGACAGACAACCCCTTTAAGCCTTCATTTTATTCAGTTTTTGGTGTCTGCTGGTAAAGTCATGCTTCTTTGTAAGAAAATGTGATGAAGTATATGTCTGAATGGTGAGGTAATAACTTCCTGTCACCGAGCCACACTCCCAAAGTCAGCATGATAAGGCGGGCTATGATTAACCAGTCCTGGCAGCAAGCTGCATATCAGAAAAACCAATGTTGCCATTTGACACAGTGGGTATTCTGTCAGCACAGATCCTTAGACAAGCATTGGTCAGGTTTATATATCACAGTTAATGTCAGAGCCATACATAAATTCACATTGTTCGGAGTTCAGAAGTTTACGGATTGTAGAGAGAAGAAATGAAAATCCCAGCAGATCCCAGTAAAAATAGAGCAGTGTTTTCCTAGCAAAATGAATATTAAGATATAAGTCTGGGCAGGGCATATGCGTCCCGAAACAGAGAAATGTTTTATGTTTGTTATTTTCATGTCTCCAAGGAATAAAACATACAGTTGTAATGGGTCAAAGCAAGTTTCTCAGAGATAAACCAGCCTAACTTGGCTACACTGAACATATAATGTGTAATGCAATCAACCTCCACAGTAATTATCCAGTAATCAAAGGGAGACTGTAGTCAGAATTGATATAATTAAAGGGGTATTCTGTTTTCAGAAAATAAATGATATTTTTCATGTATCGTGACAAATTAAACAATTTTTCTATATACTTTCTGTATCTATTCCTTATGGTTTAAAAAGAGGGATATTCCAGGCATTTAACCTCTTTCAGTACTGATGACTAGAGATGAGCGAGCACCAAAATGCTCGGGTGCTCGTTACTCGAGACGAACTTTTCGCGATGCTCGAGGGTTCGTTTCGAGTAACGAACCCCATTGAAGTCAATGGGCGACCCGAGCATTTTTGTATATCGCCGATGCTCGCTAAGGTTTTCGTTTGTGAAAATCTGGGCAATTCAAGAAAGTGATGGGAACGACACAGCAACGGATAGGGCAGGCGAGGGGCTACATGTTGGGCTGCATCTCAAGTTCACAGGTCCCACTATTAAGCCACAATAGCGGCAAGAGTGCCCCCCCCCTCCCAACAACTTTTACTTCTGAAAAGCCCTCATTAGCAATGCATAACTTTGCTAAGCACCACACTACCTCCAACAAAGCACAATCACTGCCTGCATGACACTCCGCTCCCACTTCTCTTGGGTAACATGCTGCCCAACCCCCCCCCCACGACCCAGTGTCCACAGCGCACACCAAACTGTCCCTGCCCAGCCTTCAGCTACCCTCATGCCACGCCACCCTGATGTCTATTTATAAGTGCGTCTGCCAGAGGAACCGCAGGCACACACTGCAGAGGGTTGGCACGGCTAGGCAGCGACCCTCTTTAAAAGGGGCGGGGTGATAGTCCACAATGCTGCATAGAAGCAATGAGAAATCCAATCCTGTGCCACCTCCATCTGGAGCTGCATACGTGGGCATAGCAATGGGGAACCTATGTGCCACACACTATTCATTCTGTCAAGGTGTCTGCATGCCCCAGTCAGACCGCGTTTTTTTATAAATAGTCACAGGCAGGTACAACTCCGCAATGGGAATTCCGTGTGCACCCACAGCATGGGTGGCTCCCTGGAACCCACCGGCGGTACATAAATGTATCCCATTGCATTGCCCATCACAGCTGAGGTAATGTCGTGCTTAATGCAGGTGGGCTTCGGTCCACACTGCATGGCCCCAGTCAGACTGGGGTCCTTTAGAAGTGGACACATGCAGTTACAACTCCCTGTGGACCCACGGCATGGGTGGCTCCCTGGAACCCACCGGCGTGACATAAATATATCCCATTGCAGTGCCCAACACAGCTGATGTAATGTCGTGCTTAATGCAGGTGGGCTTCGGCCCACACTGCATGCCCCAGTCAGACCGGGGTTCTTTAGAAGTGGACACATGCAGTTACAACTCACTGTGGACCCACGGCATGGGTGGCTCCCTGGAACCCACCGGCGGTACATAAATATATCCCATTGCATTGCCCATCACAGCTGAGGTAATAATGTCATGCTTAATGCAGGTGGGCTTCGGCCCACACTGCATGCCCCAGTCAGACTGGGGTTCTTTAGAAGTGGACACATGCAATTACAACTCCCTGTGGACCCACAGCATGGGTGGGTGCCAGGAAGCCACCGGCGGTACATTAATATATCCCATTGCATTGCCCATCACAGCTGAGGTAATAATGTCATGTTTAATGCAGGTGGGCTTCGGCCCACACTGCATGCCCCAGTCAGACCGGGGTTCTTTAGAAGTGGACAGATGCATTTACAACTCCCTGTGGACCCACAGCATGGGTGGCTCCCTGGAACCCACCGGCGGTACATAAATATATCCCATTGCAGTGCCCAACACAGCTGATGTTACGTCAGCTGTAATGCAGGTGGGCAAAAAATTAATTGGATTACACTGTAGGCGAGGGCCCCCAAAAATTGGTGTACCAACAGTACTAATGTACCTGAGAAAAATTGCCCATGCCCAACCAAGAGGGCAGGTGAAACCCATTAATCGCTTTGGTTAATGTGGCTTAATTGGTAACTAGGCCTGGAGGCAGCCCAGTAAAAATAAAAATTGGTTGAGGTGAAAGTTTCAACGCTTTAATGAGCATTGAAACGTATAAAAATTGTTTAGAAAAATTATATGACTGAGCCTTGTGGGCCTAAGAAAAATTGCCCGTTCGGCGTGATTATCTGAGGTTTCAGGAGGAGGAGCAGTAGGAGGAATATTATACACAGATAGATGAAGCAAAAAGGTCCCTGTTTTGGATGGTGATAGAGAACGATGCTTCCATCTGCGGGTGCAGCCTACGTATTGTTTAGGTATCGCTGCTGTCCGCTGGTGGAGAAGAGAAGTCTGGGGAAATCCAGGCTTTGTTCATCTTGATGAGTGTAAGCCTGTCGGCACTGTCGGTTGACAGGTGGGTACGCTTATCCGTGATGATTCCCCCAGCCACACTAAACACACTCTCTGACAAGACGCTAGCCGCAGGACAAGCAAGCACCTCCAGGGCATACAGCGCGAGTTCAGGCCACGTGTCCAGCTTCGACACCCAGTAGTTGTAGGGGGCAGAGGCGTCACCGAGGACGGTCGTGCGATTGGCTACGTACTCCCTCACCATCCTTTTACAGTGCTCCCGCCAACTCAGCCTTGACTGGGGACCGGTGACACAGTCTTGCTGGGGAGCCATAAAGCTGGCAAAGGCCTTGGATAATGTTCCCCTGCCTGCGCTGTACATGCTGCCTGATCTCTGCGCCTCCCCTGCTACCTGGGCCGCGGAAATGCGCCTTCGGCCACTAGCGCTGTCGGATGGGAAGTTTACCATCAGTTTGTCCACCAGCGCCCTGTGGTATAGCATCATTCTCGAACCCCTTTCCTCTTCGGGAATGAGAGTGGAAAGGCTCTTCTTATACCGTGGGTCGAGCAGTGTGTACACCCAGTAATCCGTAGTGGCCAGAATGCGTGTAACGCGAGGGTCACGAGAAAGGCATCCTAACATGAAGTCAGCCATGTGTGCCAGGGTACCTGTACGCAACACATGGCTGTCCTCACTCGGAAGATCACTTTCAGGATCCTCCTCCTCCTCCTCCTCCTCCTCTGGCCATACACGCTAAAAGGATGACAGGCAAGCTGCATCTGTACCCTCAGCAGTGGGCCAAGCTGTCTCTTCCCCCTCCTCCTCATGCTCCTCCCCCTCCTCCTCCTCCTCCTCCTCTGGCCATACACGCTGAAAGGATGACAGGCAAGCAGCATCTGTCCCCTCAGCAGTGGGCCAAGCTGTCTCTTCCCCCTCCTCCTCATGCTCCTCCCCCTCCTCCTCAACGCGCTAAGATATAGACATGAGGGTGCTCTGACTATCCAGCGACATACTGTCTTACCCCGCCTCCGTTTCCGATTCCAAAGCGTCTGCCTTTATGCTTTGCAGGGAACTTCTCAAGAGGCATAGCAGAGGAATGGTGACGCTAATGATTGCAGCATTCCCGCTCAGCATCTGGGTAGACTCCTCAAAGTTACCAAGGACCTGGCAGATGGCTGCCAACCAGGCCCACTCTTCTGAAAAGAATTGAGGAGGCTGACTCCCACTATGCCGCCCATGTTGGAGTTGGTATTCCGCAATAGCTCCACGCTGCTAATAGAGCCTGGCCAACATGTGGAGCGTAGAGTTCCACTGTGTGGGCACGTCGCACAGCAGTCGGTGCACTGGCAGATTAAACCGATGTTGCAGTGTCCGCAGGGTGGCAGTGTGCGTGTGGGACTTGCGGAAATGTGCGCAGAGCTGGCACACCTTTCCGAGCAGGTATGACAAGTGTGGGTAGCTTTTCAGAAAGCGCTGAACCACCAAATTAAAGACATGGGCCAGGTATGGCACGTGCGTGAGGCTGCCGAGCTGCAGAGCCGCCACCAGGTTACGGCCGTTGTCACACACGACCATGCCCGGTTGGAGGCTCAGCGGCGCAAGCCAGCGGTCGGTCTGCTCTGTCAGACCCTGCAGCAGTTCGTGGGCCGTGTGCCTCTTATCTCCTAAGCTGAGTAGCTTCAGCACAGCCTGCTGACGCTTGCCCACCGCTGAGCTGCCATGCCGCGCGACACCGACTGCTGGCGACGTGCTGCTGCTGACACATCTTGATTGCGAGACAGAGGTTGCGTAGGAGGAGGAGGAGGAGGAGGGTGGTTTAGTGGAGGAAGCATACACCACCGCAGATACCACCACCGAGCTGGGGCACGCAATTTGGGGGGTGGGTAGGACGTGAGCGGTCCCAGGCTCTGACTCTGTCCCAGCCTCCACTAAATTCACCCAATGTGCCGTCAGGGAGATATAGTGGCCCTGCCCGCCTGTGCTTGTCCACGTGTCTGTAGTTAAGTGGACCTTGGCAGTAACCACGTTGGTGAGGGCGCATACAATGTTGCGGGAGACGTGGTCGTGCAGGCCTGGGACGGCACATCGGGAAAAGTAGTGGCGACTGGGAACTGAGTAGCGCGGGGCCGCCGCCGCCGCCATCATGCTTTTGAAAGCCTCCGTTTCCACAAGCCTATAAGGCAGCATCTCCAGGCTGATCAATTTGGCAATGTGCACGTTTAACGCTTGAGCGTGCAGGTGCGTGGCGGTGTACTTGCGCTCGCGCTCAAACAGTGGCGCTAGCGACGTCTGGACGCTGCGCTGACAGACATTGCTGGATGGGGCCGAGGACAGCGGAGGTGAGGGTGTGGGTGCAGGCCAGGAGACGGTAGTGCCTGTGCCCTGAGAGGGAGGTTGGATCTCAGTGGCAGGTTGGGGCACAGGGGGAGAGGCAGTGGTGCAAACCGGAGGCGGTGAACGGCCTTCGTCCCACCTTGTGGGGTGCTTGGCCATCATATGCCTGCGCATGCTGGTGGTGGTGCCTCCCCAGCTGATCTTGGCGCGACAAAGGTTGCACACCACTGTTTGTCGGTCGTCAGGTGTCTCTGTGAAAAACTGCCACACTGTGGGGCACCTTGACCTCTGCAGGGTGGCATGGCGCGAGGGGGCGCTTTGGGAAATAGTTGGTGGATTATTCGGTCTGGCCCTGCCTTTACCCCTGGCCACTGCACTGGCTCGGCCTGTGCCCACACCTTGACTTGGGCCTCCGCGTCCTCGACCGCGTCCACGTCCTCTAGGCCTACCCCTACCCCTCAGCATGCTGTATTACCAGTAATGCAGAAACAGAACGCTGTAATTAAATGTGCCGCTTATTGGCCTGGGGTTGGAGGCTGACTTCGCTTACGGAACGCCAGGAAATAATTTGGCGGAAGCCTGCTGTAACACTTAGCTGGCTGCGTATGATTTTGTAGAACTACTACACCCAGCACAGACAGACCCAGAACACTGAGCACAGTCACAGGCAGGCCAAATAGATTTTTTGCCCCAAATTTTTTAGCAAAGGCCCACTGCCTATATTCAATCAATATGTCTTCTGTCCCTGCCTACGCACTTCTGTCCCTGGAGTATTACTGCAGGGCGCAATGCTCTGCACGGCCGATATACCAAAAAAAAAAAAAGTGCAACACTGCACAAAGCAGCCTCCACAGCACTGCACACGGTTAGATGTGGCCCTAAGAAGGACCGTTGGGGTTCTTGAAGCCTAAAATACTCCTAACACTTTCCCTATAGCAGCTCCACCAAGATACCACTTTCCCTGATCTCTGTCAGAATGCATCTGTGGCGAGCCGCGGGAGGGGCCGATTTTTATACTCGGGTGACACCTGATCTCGCCAGCCACTCACTGCAGGGGGGTGGTATAGGGCTTGAACGTCACAGGGGGAAGTTGTAATGCCTTCCCTGTCTTTCAATTGGCCAGAAAAGCGCGCTAACGTCTCAGAGATGAAAGTGAAAGTAACCCGAACATCGCGTGGTACTCGTTACGAGTAATGAGCATCTCGAACACGCTAATACTCGAACGAGTATCAAGCTCGGACGAGTACATTCGCTCATCTCTACTGATGACCTATCCTCAGGATAGCTTATCAGTAGAGATGAGCGAGCACACTCGGATACAGCAGTTACTCGAGCGAGCATCGCTCTTCTTGAGTAACTGCTTACTGGTCCGAGCGTGCTTGGGGGGGGGCTTGCGGGGGGGAGAGTGAGAGAGATCTCTCTCTCCACTCCGCTACCCCCCGCTGCCCCCCCCGAGCACGCTTGGACCAGTAAGCAGTTACTTGAGCAGAGCGATGATCGCTCGAAGAACTGCTGTATCCGAGTGTGCTCTCTCATCTCTAGTTATCAGTAGTTGATCAGTGGGAGTTTGCCACTCGGGACCCCCAGCGCTCATTATGTCAGCCCCCACACTCACTATAGCAAGCTGGATGTTGATGGCTCTGATTGCATTGGTGTCGGAGCCGGAGGTGTAACAGAAGGCTTTGCTTCCATTGAAATCAAAGGAAGCTGCACATTTTATAGCACTTACAGCTCCGACCCCAATGTGGACAGAGCAGTTAACATTTTTACCATTGCAGTGAGTGTGGGGCCTGAGATCAAGTGATTGCCGGGAGTCCCAAGTGGCGGACCACTGGCGATCAACAACTGATTACCTATTCTGAGGATAGGTCATCAGCACTGAAAGGAAATAGATGCCTGGAATACCCCTTTAAGATCTCAAATGACTTTTCTTTATTGGAAACCTTCTTTGATTACTCCTAGTGGGTAAAAGCTTCTCCTGGTCATATGATGAACACGCAGGTGCAGGTCTTGTTATCATCACCGTAGCTATCAGAGCTCTCTTTTGTAAAAAACCATGCATCTCTCAGTGACATGACCACAACAGATTTTAACACCCCGGAACTAAACAATGAAGTTTCTTTTTGAATAAATGGAAGCAAAGATTTTGAAAACTGTGAGGAATTGATCCATAAAATTCTATAACTTCATTACATAGAGAATTACATTCTTTGTTTGATGAAACTGGAAAACCATTATAAGATATACAGTACTTGCTAACCCTCTTTGAAATATCATTGAGACTCCCTGAAAAAGAGATCACCCCCCCCTATTGCTGTTGTAGTACAGTAGCCAAATGTCTAGTCAGACGACACAGCTCTGAGTAGACAGTTTAGCAGTGCAGATTGCAGTTTTGCAACTCCATGGCAAGTGGCTTTTGCGCTCCCTGTTTGCACCTGTTGTCTTGCTAACGGGTGCTTCCTTCTCAATCCATGCGGCTGCAAAGTTGGGTGAAGTTATGCGCTGAATGATAAAGCTGGTATTGTCTTCTTTTCTCCTCACTATCCACCTACAACCAGCCTGATGTGCACTGGGTGATTACAACGTTGACAGCACTGAGCCCTCTGCACACCAGAGAATAATGATGGTGTGCGGTTAATGAGGCAGTAAATACAGCACTACCTCTCCATCCCATTCATATAATTTTCCATAGAGTTTCCCTTTAAGAACCGATAGTGTAATGACTGTATTCTTAAAACAACAGATATTCTAAAGAATTCTGGAGGTGTGAATTCTATGGCTTTAGGGCGAAGTTATGTCAAAAACTAAATATAGAATGTCTGGCATTGTCATCCAGATGACATCTTTAAAGTGAGGTGAAGTCGTTTTTGTATTTCATCCCTTTTTTCCGTATGTGATAAAAGATATCTGGTATATTTACGTTTGCAGCATTATGATCCATGGAGTGATTTAGTGGAAAACACTGAAGAACAAGAACTTGCTTGAAATGTATTAATTCGATGCGGTTTATTGTTTTTATTACAAACATTTCCAGAATCGTTGAATAAGAACAATGATCCTTAGTTCTGCAGGTGGCTGTTTACCTAATGACATCACACTTCTAATTTTTGCACCGCTTAGATCATCAGGTACACAACAGGTCAGAGAACTGTGAAAGAACACAATATAGACCAGGATTAGCTCCTGTGTCACTTTCAATTCTTTGTTTCCATCAATGTAAACATGTCTATTTTTTAGACAATTTCAATAAGCCAACTTTTTATACCAACACCATATACTGTGGAGCTGTGGTGCACAATTTTTTTTGTTCAAGGACCACATTGTAACACTCAACAATTCTCAAGGGCCACAAAATTTAATGGGAATGTATCACCTGTAGTTTTTCTAATCAGTTTTCATTTCTGATCGTAGCTCCTCTAAAGATTGTAGATTGTAGCTCATCTAAAGTCACAAGTGCAGGAAAGAAAGGGAGTCCAGGGATGGCTCTAATGATGCTTTATTGGCAACACATTTCAGTGCCAAAGTGGCATCTTCCTCAGGCCGGTTTCAAAACAGCTGTGCCAGATACAGCTAGTGGTGGCATCCTGTTACATGATTACTCACAGTGACCAAATGACAAAACACAAACAATAAAAGCAAGTAAATTTATACAGTAAAATACAGCAGTTGGCACAATATTATTAACAGAAGAATAAGCAAGTAATTGAAGATTTAAAAAAAACAAACTCATTCGCGTATGTAAAGTATATGCAAATTACACTGGCTGCTTTCTCAAGCCAATCTCAAAATTGATTAGAATGCAACAATAACAAAAAGGACAATGAATCTATAAATACATAAAACATTGTGATAAAATATTAATAATAAAATAGTACCTAAAATAGGTGGACATAAATTGAATAGACATCAATACCATAACAAACTTACTTAAATATATACAATAGAGGAATTCTACTTCTATCCATCAGAATAGTGATTAATGTGGAACTTAGAGACTACAACCCAAAAGAAGAAAAGAAAATTAACAAATGCACTCAAAAAGTAGTCTCAATGGTTTGAAAATAAAGGGAATAGATTGTATATTCAGAAAGATTCCCCTCACCTTGGTTTCTGAAATCTACAGAACAGGAAAAGTCATTATTTTAGACTTAGTGGTCAGTAGTTAACTGCATTAGCATTGTTTTAAAGTATAGATTGTGTCATGGAAATGATTACGTGTCATATAATTTTATGAACGACCCAAACTGCCGGAATCATTGCAGGTGAGCTTTGGGTCACTACATACTACATATTCATGCACCATTTACTATACTACTCGCTTGATAAAGGCATTTGTACACGCCGAAACGCGTTGCAATATTTCTGTATTTGCTGCATCATCTATATCTAAGCTTAAAATATCTGGAGTTACTGCCAGCAGCAGATTCATTGGTCCTGAGGGAGGGTTTCTTTTCTTAACAATTGTCTAGAGAAGCCCCCCCCTCCCTTGTCCAAGTAAGTGGCGAAACGTTATTCACTGTTTCACTACTGTTATACCACCGCACAAGCGCATAAGGATCTTTTTATCTTAATATACCCTGATTTTTCTACCCCCTTTTATCTCTAATTCGGGGTTATTCCTGTTTTTTGCTTTCCATACCTGTGGATCATTTGTGGGACTGAAAGACCTTATCAATAGAGCCTGCTGGGAGTTGTGGTTCTAGTGGGAAATTCTTTTTTTTCAACACGAGCCCCCGCTTGGCACCATGTAAGTCCTATTTTTATGTTTTATGAAGAAGAATTACTGGGATTTAACACATAAAGTGGCAACACTCGGCCGCAAAGACCCCACGCATGGGGGTATATCCAATTTTTTATGGACTACAGAAAAAAAAACAATGAACAAAAGAAATTTAAATTATGTACAGGGAATATTAAATATAGCCCTATGCATTGTACAAGGAAGGTATATATCAGAATGTCTCCATTATCTGAGCATTGTAAATCGTGTAGGTCCAGTTCTTCTTATATAATATCAGTAATCTCTGGGTATTTTACTCGTTCATTTTCCTTTTTCGAGTCTCACAAAGTAATGCAGGGTTGGGACATCAACAAACGCTATCCAAGGATCCCATATCTTTTCAAAATGAGTGATTTTATCTAGACATAATGTGATTGTTCTCAGTAAGAGAAACGACGTAATCTTGTAGATATGATACCTTTTAATGGCTAACAAAAATACATGATGTAATAATAGCGAGCTTTCGTACCAACGCAGGGTTCTTCTTCAGGCTTAATGGATTGGATCTGAAGAGGCATGGATATTTAGACACACTTATAACATACATACTTATGACAAGGCACTGATATGGATGTGATTGGTTCGCACTTAAAAGGAATTCTGCAACAGCAAACAAACTTTTTTTGTCTAGGCACTGATAGCGGAGTGAAAGTTTTATGGTCCCTAAATTACTGTTGGAGGGGGGGAGGTCATCAGGCTTGACTTTCTACAAGAGATACACAAACATTTTTAGCTAAATACTGATAAGGCAGTGAAAGTTTATGGTCCCTGAATTACTGTTGATGGGGGTCTTATCTGTGCAATAAATATCTCACACTTCCCATTCACACATAAATCCTGGGGAATAATTTAACCCAGTATTCAGCGTGTCAAAGGTTGTTATCAATTTATATTCCCAAATTCTTCTGTGGTTTTGTGACTTGAAACCACCCTTCAATATCAAAACTCTCATATCTCCTATGTTATGTCCATGGTTAGAGAAGTGCTCGGCCACAGGTAATTCTCTTTTTCTGTGTTTAGTCGTGTGGCGATGAGATCTCATCCTGGCTTTCAGTTTCTGTCCTGTTTCCCCAACATAAAGACCCCCAACAGTACATTTACTGCACATGATCAGGTACACAACATTGGACGAGGAACATGTAAATGTCCCTGGGATCTTATAGTCCTGCTGTGTGTTGGGGATCCGTATCCTGTCCATAGTCAGTATATGTGAGCAGGTCTTACAGCTCCTTACATTACAGGGATAAGTTCCTTTTTGTGTGTCAGAGGGTAATGCACTCCTGATTATAAAGGAACTTAAGAAGTACCCCTGCGTTGGTACGAAAGCTCGCTATTATTACATCATGTATTTTTGTTAGCCATTAAAAGGTATCATATCTACAAGATTACGTCGTTTCTCTTACTGAGAACAATCACGTTTTGCTCTACTGGCTAACACGGTACCAGATCTTTGTTATCTAGACATATAGATGTAACTTTTTTGTTTAATGGGATTTTATGCATGCGAGACATAAGCGGTTCAAATGGGAGTGTTGGTTTCCGCCACTATTGTGCTATTGAGATACGTGCTGGCATAGTAATGTATTTCAGGGGTTTAAAGGGAGCGTTGTGAATACCCGCAGATTTGTCTCCCAGTAGTAAGACTATAGGGTTGAGTCCAAGACTCTTTCCAGTAAACGAGGCTATGAGGTGGGAAACCCTTTTACAAAAAGCCTGTGCGATTGGGCAGGTCCACCAAATATGGTGATGTGAGCCTATGTCATCACAGCCACGAAAACATAAACTGGAGATCTCCGGATTAATAGCATGGAGCCTCGCGGGAACTAGATAAGCTCTGTGTAATACCTTTAAGGATGTCTCGGTCAGGGAGATTTGCCAGCTATTTTTGCTCAAAGTCTCACAACAGTGGTGCCAATGATTTAATGTCAGTGAGGAGTGTAATTCTGACTTTCATTGAAGCATGAATGGAAGCTTGAAATTCTGTAACGTCTCATTCAGGATATTATGGAAGTGAGACAGGGTGCCTGGGTGTATGGGCAGATTTTACATATGGCTTTCATGCGGTTCATCTCTACCTTAGCCGATGGTGGCATAATAGAGGACCAATAATGGAAGACCTGCCTTATTCTTCAATATTCTTCCAGAGGAGGTTTATATTGGCTATTAACCCTTTCCAATCAAATTATTTTTTCTCATTCATTCTCCCCAGCTCCAAATAAATTGGAGCTGGTGAGAATGGGTGAGAAAAAATACATTTCCCTGCACCCTCCTGAACTGACAGAGTTCAGGAGGGTGCAGGTGCTCACTGCACCGTGGGGGGACCTGCTTACCTGTACGGCGTCTTCCACATTCTCCCTCTGCCTCCCGTCTCAGCGATCATGTGACCGCTAGGGTCAGGTGGCACCCAGCGGTCACATGATCGCCGAGCCGGGAGACAGAAGGGAGAATGCGGAAGATGCTGGACAGGTAAGCAGGCCCCCCCACGGTGCAGGCTCCCGGCTCAGCGTTCATGTGACCGCTGGGGGTCAGGTCTCACCGGCGGCCCCAGATCGCCGGCCGGAATCTCCGTGCATTACATAGCGCTAATTGAGCGCTATGTAATGTGTAAAGGAGAAGGCAGAAAGGGTTAAAAACTAGAGATGAGCGAACGTACTCGTCCGAGCTTGATGCTCGGGCGAATATTAGCGTGTTCGGGATGCTCGTTACTCGTAAACGAGCACCACGCGGTGTTCGGGTTACTTTCACTTTCCTCTCTGAGACGTTAGCGCGCTTTTCTGGCCAATTGAAAGACAGGGAAGGCATTACAATTTCCCCCTGTGACGTTCAAGCCCTATACCACCCCCCTGCTGTGAGTGGCTGGGGCGATCAGATGTCACCCGAGTATAAAAGTCGACCCCTCCCGCGGCTCGCCTCAGATGCGTTGTGAGTTAGCTGAGGGAAAGTGCTATTGTGTTGGAGCTGCTGTAGGGAGAGTGTTAGGAGTGAGTGTAGGCTTCAAGAACCCCAACGGTCCTTCTTAGGGCCACATCTACGTGTGTGCAGGCTGCTGTTAGCAGTGGAGAATTTTTTTTTTCTTCTCAAAATCGGCAGTGCAGAGCATTGCAGCCGACATTAGGGACAGAAGTGGTGCTTAGGCAGGAAGAGTGTTAGGAGTGAGTGTAGCCTTCAAGAACCTCAACGGTCCTTTCTAGGGTCACATTTAACTGTGTGGAGTACTGTGCAGGCTGCTGTTAGCTGTGTTGCTTTTTTTTTCTTTCTCAAAATCGGCGGTGCAGAGCATTGCACCCTGCATTGATACTACAGGCACAGAATTGTGTAGGCAGGGCCACAGCACAGTTATTAGTCATTGAATAGGCACAGTGGGCCTATCCTTTTAAACAAAAGGGAAAAAAGTATATTTGCCCTGCCTCTGTCAGTCCTAAGGGCTCTGGGTACGTGTGTGCTGCGTGGAGAACGTAAAAAAATCAGACGCAACCAGCTACGGTTGAGTGCAGCCTTGCACCAATTTCTTTCCTGCCTGGGAAATACCTGCTCTGCCACAGTTAATAACTCTGCAACAGTAAAGTTCTGTGACACTTTTGCAGGGCCGCAACACAGTGTCAATTATTAAACTTATTATTCAGTGAATAGACGCAGTGGGCCTATCCTTTTAAACAAAAGGGAAAAAAGTATATTTGCCCTGCCTCTGTCAGTCCTAAGGGCTCTGTGTACGTGTGTGCTGCGTGGAGAACGTTAAAAAATCAGACGCAACCAGCTACGGTTGAGTGCAGCCTTGCGCCAATTTCTTTCCTGCCTGGGAAATACCTGCTCTGCCACAGTTAATAACTCTGCAAGTAAAGTTCTGTGACACTTTTGCAGGGCCGCAACACAGTGTCAGTTATTAAACTTATTATTCAGTGAATAGACGCAGTGGGCCTATCCTTTTAAACAAAAGGGAAAAAAGTATATTTGCCCTGCCTCTGTCAGTCCTAAGGGCTCTGTGTACGTGTGTGCTGCGTGGAGAACGTTAAAAAATCAGACGCAACCAGCTACGGTTGAGTGCAGCCTTGCGCCAATTTCTTTCCTGCCTGGGAAATCAAATCACTGGTAATACAGCATGCTGAGGGGTAGGGGTAGGCCTAGAGGATGTGGACGTGGCCGAGGACGCGGAGGGCCAAGTGAGGGTGTGGGCACAGGCCGAGCTCCTGATCCAGGTGTGTCGCAGCCGACTGCTGCGCGATTAGGAGAGAGGCAAATTTCTGGCGTCCCCACATTCATCGCCCAATTAATGGGTCCACGCGGGAGACCTTTATTAGAAAATGAGCAGTGTGAGCAGGTCCTGTCCTGGATGGCAGAAAGTGCTTCGAGCAACCTATCGTCCAGCCACAGTTCTGCGCCGTCCACTGCTGCAAATCCGAATCCTCTGTCTGCTGCTCCTCCTTCCTCCCAGCCTCCTCACTCCACTACAATGACACATGCTCAGGAGTGGAAAGACTCCCAGGAACTGTTCTCGGGCCCCTGCTCAGATTGGGCAGCAGTGGTTCCTCTCCCACCAGAGGAGTTTATCGTCACTGATGCACAACCATTGGAAAGTTCCCGGGGTCCGGGGGATGAGGCTGGGGACTTCCGCCAACTGTCTCAAGAACTTTCTGTGGGTGAGGAGGACGATGACGATGAGACACAGTTGTCTTGCAGTGAGGTAGTAGTAAGGGCAGTAAGTCCGAGGGAGGAGCGCACAGAGGATTCGGAGGAAGAGCAGCAGGACGATGAGGTGACTGACCCCACCTGGTGTGCAACGCCTACACAGGACAGGTCTTCAGAGGGGGAGGCACGGGCAGCAGCAGGGCAGGTTGCAAGAGGCAGTGCGGTGGCCAGGGGTAGAGGCAGGGCCAGACCGAATAATCCACCAACTGTTTCCCAAAGCGCACCCTCGCGCCATGCCACCCTGCAGAGGCCGAGGTGCTCTAAGGTCTGGCAGTTTTTCACAGAGACGCCTGACGACCGACGAACAGTGGTGTGCAACCTTTGTCGCGCCAAGATCAGCCGGGGAGCCACCACCAACAGCCTCACCACCACCAGCATGCGCAGACATATGATGGCCAAGCACCCCACAAGGTGGGACGAAGGCCGTTCACCGCCTCCGGTTTGCACCGCTGCCTCTCCCCCTGTGCCCCAACCTGCCACTGAGATCCAACCCCCCTCTCAGGACACAGGCACTACCGTCTCATGGCCTGCACCCACACCCTCACCTCCGCTGTCCTCGGCCCATCCAGCAATGTCTCGCACCGCACAGTCCAGCCGTCGCTAGCGCAAGTGTTGGAGCGCAAGCGCAAGTACGCCGCCACGCACCCGCACGCTCAATCGTTAACCGTCCACATAGCCAAATTTATCAGCCTTGAGATGCTGCCGTATAGGGTTGTGGAAACGGAGGCTTTCAAAGCTATGATGGCGGCGGCAGCCCCGCGCTACTCAGTTCCCAGTCGCCACTACTTTTCCCGATGTGCCGTCCCAGCCCTGCACGACCACGTCTCCCGCAACATTGTACGCGCCCTCACCAATGCGGTTAGTGGCAAGGTCCACTTAACTACGGACACGTGGACAAGCACAGGCGGGCAGGGCCACTACATCTCCCTGACGGCACATTGGGTGAATTTAGTGGAGGCTGGGACAGAGTCAGAGCCTGGGACCGCTCACGTCCTACCCACCCCCAGAATTGCGGGCCCCAGCTCGGTGGTGGTATGTTCGGCGGTGTATGCTTCTTCCACTAAAGCACCCTCCTCCTCCTCCTCCCCCTCAACCTCTGTCTCGCAATCTAGATGTGTCAGCAGCAGCAGGACGTCGCCAGCAGTCGGTGTCGCGCGGCGTGGCAGCACAGCGGTGGGCAAGCGTCAGCAGGCCGTGCTGAAACTACTCAGCTTAGGAGATAGGAGGCACACGGCCCACGAACTGCTGCAGGGTCTGACAGAGCAGACCGACCGTTGGCTTGCGCCGCTGAGCCTCCAACCGGGCATGGTCGTGTGTGACAACGGCCGTAACCTGGTGGCGGCTCTGCAGCTCGGCAGCCTCACGCACGTGCCATGCCTGGCCCACGTCTTTAATTTGGTGGTTCAGCGCTTTCCGCAAGTCCCACACGGACGCTGCCACCCTGCGCACCCTGCAACATCGGTTTAATCTGCCAGTGCACCGACTGCTGTGCGACGTGCCCACATGGTGGAACTCTACGCTCCACATGTTGGCTAGGCTCTATGAGCAGCGTAGAGCTATAGTGGAATACCAACTCCAACATGGGCGGTGCAGTGGGAGTCAGCCTCCTCAATTCTTTTCAGAAGAGTGGGCCTGGTTGGCAGACATCTGCCAGGTCCTTCGAAACTTTGAGCAGTCTACCCAGGTGGTGAGCGGCGATGCTGCAATCATTAGCGTCACCATTCCTCTGCTATGCATCTTGAGAAGTTCCCTGCAAACCATAAAGGCAGCCGCTTTGCGCTCGGAAACAGAGCCGGGGGAAGACAGTATGTCGCTGGATAGTCAGAGCACCCTCCTGTCTATATCTCAGCGCGTTCAGGAGGAGGAGGAGGAGCATGAGGAGGATGAGGAGGAGGGGGAAGAGACAGCTTGGCCCACTGCTGACGGTACCCATGCTGCTTGCCTGTCATCATTTCAGCGTGTATGGCCTGAGGAGGAGGAGGAGGAGGAGGAGGAGGATCCTGAAAGTGATCTTCCTAGTGCGGACAGCCATGTGTTGCGTACAGGTACCCTGGCACACATGGCTGACTTCATGTTAGGATGCCTTTCTCGTGACCCTCGCATTACACGCATTCTGGCCACTACGGATTACTGGGTGTACACACTGCTCGACCCAAGCTATAAGGAGAACCTTCCCACTCTCATTCCCGAAGAGGAAAGGGGTTCGAGAGTGTTGCTATACCACAGGACCCTGGCGGACAAGCTGATGGTAAAATTCCCATCCGACAGCGGTAGTGGCAGAAGGCGCAGTTCCAAGGGCCAGGTAGCAGGGGAGGTGCGTAGATCGAGCAGCATGTACAGCCCAGGCAGTGCAACAGTCTTTAAGGGCCTGGACAGCTTTATGGCTCCCCAGCAAGACTGTGTCACCGCTCCCCAGTCAAGGCTGAGTCGGCGGGAGCACTGTAAAAGGATGGTGAGGGAGTACGTAGCCGATCGCACGACCGTCCTCCGTGACGCCTCTGCCCCCTACAACTACTGGGTGTCGAAGCTGGACACGTGGCCTGAACTAGCGCTGTATGCCCTGGAGGTGCTTGCTTGTCCTGCGGCTAGCGTCTTGTCGGAAAAGGTGTTTAGTGCGGCTGGGGGAATCATCACAGATAAGCGTACCCGCCTGTCAACCGACAGTGCCGACAGGCTAACACTCATCAAGATGAACAAAGCCTGGATTTCCCCAGACTTCTGTTCTCCACCAGCGGACAGCAGCGATACCTAAGCAATACGTAGGCTGCACCCGCGGATGGAAGCTACGTTCTCTCTCACCATCCAAAACGGGGACATTTCTGCTTCATCAATCTGTGTCT
Source organism: Eleutherodactylus coqui (assembly GCF_035609145.1). Taxonomy (NCBI): domain Eukaryota; kingdom Metazoa; phylum Chordata; class Amphibia; order Anura; family Eleutherodactylidae; genus Eleutherodactylus; species Eleutherodactylus coqui. The sequence goes on along the minus strand of NC_089843.1, from coordinate 128,485,617 downwards.
AATATTCCTCCTCCTCCTCCTGCTCCTCCTCCTGAAACCTCACGTAATCACGCTGAACGGGCAATTTTTCTTAGGGCCACAAGGCTCACTCATCTAATTTTTCTAAACAATTTTTATATGTTTCAATGCTCTTAAAAGCGTTGAAACTTTAACTTGAACCAATTTTTAGTTAAACTGGGCTGCCTCCAGGCCTAGTTACCACTTAAGCCACATTAACCAAAGCGATTAATGGGTTTCACCTGCCCTCTTGGTTGGCCATGGCCAATTTTTTGGATGTACATTAGTACTGTTGATACAGCAATTTTTGTGGGCCCTCGCCTACAGTGTAATCAAATGAATTTTTAGCCCACCTGCATTACAGCTGACGTTACATCCGCTGTGTTGGGCAATGCAATGGGATATTTTTATGTACCGCCGGTGGGTTCCAGGGAGCCACCCATGCTGTGGGTCCACAGGGAATTATAAATGCATCTGTTTCCACTTGTAAAGAACCCCAGTCTGACTGGGGCATGCAGTGTGGGCCGAAGCCCACCTGCATTAAGCACGACATTACTACCTCAGCTGTGTTGGGCAATGCAATGGGATATTTCTATGTACCGCCGGTGGCTTCCTGGCACCCACCCATGCTGTGGGTCCACAGGGAATTATAAATGCATCTGTTTCCACTTGTAAAGAACCCCAGTCTGACTGGGGCATGCAGTGTGGGCCGAAGCCCACCTGCATTAAGCACGACATTACTACCTCAGCTGTGTTGGGCAATGCAATGGGATATTTTTGTGTATCGCCGGTGGGTTCCAGGGAGCCACCCATGCTGTAGGTGCACACGGAGTTTAACCTACATGTGTCCACTTGTAAAGAACCCCAGTCTGACTGGGGCATGCAGTGTGGGCCGAAGCCCACCTGCATTAAGCACGACATTACTACCTCAGCTGTGTTGGGCAATGCAATGGGATATTTCTATGTACCGCCGGTGGCTTCCTGGCACCCACCCATGCTGTGGGTCCACAGGGAATTATAAATGCATCTGTTTCCACTTGTAAAGAACCCCAGTCTGACTGGGGCATGCAGTGTGGGCCGAAGCCCACCTGCATTAAGCACGACATTACTACCTCAGCTGTGTTGGGCAATGCAATGGGATATTTTTGTGTATTGCCGGTGGGTTCCAGGGAGCCACCCATGCTGTAGGTGCACACGGAGTTTAACCTACATGTGTCCACTTGTAAAGAACCCCAGTCTGACTGGGGCATGCAGTGTGGGCCGAAGCCCACCTGCATTAAGCACGACATTACTACCTCAGCTGTATTGGGCAATGCAATGGGATATTTCTATGTACCGCCGGTGGCTTCCTGGCACCCACCCATGCTGTCGGTCCACAGGGACTTCACAATAGGGAGTTGTACCTGCCTGTGTCTATGAATTAAAAAGCCCGGTCTGACTGGGGCATGCAGAGACACCTTGACAGAATGAATAGTGTGTGGCACATAGGTTCCCCATTGCTAGGCCCACGTGTGCAGCTCCTGATGGCGGTGGCACAGGATTCTATTTCTCATTGCTTCTGTACAGCATTGTGGGCTATCGCCCCGCCCCTTTTAAAGAGGGTCGCTGCCTAGCCATGCCAACCTTTGCAGTGTGTGCCTGTGGTTCCTCCTCATGGCAGACGCACTTCTAAATAGACATGAGGGTGGTGTGGCATGAGGGCAGCTAAAGGCTGCGCAGGGACACTTTGGTGTGCGCTGTGGGGGGGAGGGGGGCGGTTGGGCAGCATGTAAGCCAGGAGAAGTGGCAGTTGAGTATCATGCAGGCAGTGATTGTGCTTTGTTGGAGGTAGTGTGGTGCTTAGCTAAGGTATGCCATGCTAATGAGGGCTTTTCAGAAGTAAAAGTTTTTGGGAGGGGGGGGGGCCCACTCTTGCCGCTATTGTGGCTTAATAGTGGGACCTGTGAACTTAAGATGCAGCCCAACATGTAGCCCCTCGCCTGCCCTATCCGTTGCTGTGTCGTTCCCATCACTTTCTTGAATTGCCCAGATTTTCACACATGAAAACCTTAGCGAGCATCGGCGAAATACAAAAATGCTCGGGTCGCCCATTGACTTCAATGGGGTTCGTTACTTGAAACGAACCCTCGAGCATCACGATAATTTCGTCCCGAGTAACGAGCACCCGAGCATTTTGGTGCTCGCTCATCTCTATTAAAAACCCTTTCTGCCTTTTCCTCAGGGGTCCTCGATGAGGACCAGTGCAGAAGTGTATCTGCACCCGATGTGTCTGATGATCGGGTGCAGATGCACTCCTGCACTGCAGTGTCGGGCCTGCCCCGACTTCGGAGCTGTGGAGGGAAATTATGATGTCAGGGCAGGCCCGACATTGGATTGGAAAGGGTTAAAAGATGATAATGAGATCAGTTTACCATTTATGAGGAAATCATAGAGAGAAGTAAGTTTGCTTATTTGCCACCATATAAATTGTGCAACATCTAAGCCAGGGGGAAAAACAGGGTTGTATAGAAGTGGCAGGCAGGGAGTTTAATGGTTTGGTTAAAGTTAAGAGTAGGACATCTGCAAATAAGCTGAGTTTATTGTCTGTATTGCTAACAGATACCACAGTTATATTGGGATTTTTGTGAATTGCAATATCTAGTGGCTCTATTGCAAGTGCAAACAGTGCTGGTGAGAGCGGGCATCCTTGACGGGTGCCTCTGAGAATTTTGATTGGAAATGGATGGGTTGATGGGAGTTTAGTATATGCTGAAGGGTTAGAGTAAATGGCGGATAGTTCATTTAAGAATGGACCATCAAATCCTAGTTTGCAGAGGACTGAGTGTAGGTACACAAAGACATTTCTAGATAAGTAGTTCTCTGCTAGTTAGAACCGGTTTGACCAGTTTATGGACACAAAGCACTGCTCCTTCAATTCTTGTGGAGGTGGGGGGGGGGGGGGGGGGCGATGTTCCCTTCCCCCAGGGGTTTAGATTAGAGACACAATATAGCATCTTCACAGCTGACAACAGAAAATACAGACAAAATGGTGAACCTCTCAGCCATCTACCACAGGACCATGAGAGTAAAAGGCTTTTCCTATATCTAATGCTAAAACAGATAAGGGAATTTTGGTATTGTTCGCAATTTGAATTAGGTTAAAAAAGTTTCGTATATTATCGGGAGCCTGCCTACTTGGGATGAAACCAACTAAAATCATTCTATCTGATTACTATTGTTACCATCACATTAAATCAAGGCGTTGTCCTTCTGACACTGTGACTTCATTATGAACATTGTGGAAACAGCCTGACGTTTCACAACTCCCATAAACTAAAATGGAGAGAGACGCATGTTTCAATGGCCACTTCTAATTTATATATATCTTTCTGGAGTGCCAAACAAGGGGTCAATGGATTTCATAGACCTCATGATATATGGGGAACCTGGGGATGACTACAAAGTGCACCATAGCTTCTCCCCTATGTTGGGTTGTAAGCCATTCCTCTTTTCTCTCCCATGGAAAAGACATGTGAGTATATACCTAGAAACATCATCACTATATAGTGACCAATAGAGTATTTACAGTATACTTGCGTGTCTTTATAACCTTGTGCAATTTATTTGTAATTCGTAAACTACTGCATAACAGCTTAATCCAATATATTAGATATTAAATTAGGTTAGTGTGATGCACCAGTCATGTGGTGCTAAGCAGACGTGTAAATTAAGTTTGTAGAATAGACTAGACGATGTTAATATGCCAGGATTCTCTATTACAGTTAAACCACCCGACTCTTTTTATATTTCAACTTCATTCATGTATCTTTAGTAAATTGATGGTTACTGATTCAGAGCATTGCTTTACACGTGATAAGGTTGTCCACTTATAAATGAAATCTCATTATATTATCTAAGTAGTTCAGAATGGAGCAATGGGACTTTAACCCCTTAATGACGCGGGCCCTTTTTATTTTTTCCATTTTCGTTTTTTCCTCCCCCCTTTTAAAAAATCGTAACTCCTTTATTAATCCATCAATTTTTCTGTATGAGGCTGGCCTCAGACGGGCGTTTTTTCGCGCGATTTGCGCATCGCATGTCGCATGCGCATGCGCAAATCAAGTGACCGGCGAAAAATCGCGGGAAAAATCTGCACCTAGCCGCGTTAATTGTCGCAGCAAAACGCCCGTCTGACCGGAGAAAAATCGCCGTGCGCATCAAAATGCGCATGAAACTTCGTCTGACCGGCGAAAAAAATGATTTTGGTGCGCACATAAAACGCAGAACGCAGATAGGCGCGATCTGCGAATCGTCGTGTCCTATAATTTTTCGCATATGCGCATAAAAAGCGGACATGTGACCGATACCATAGCGAACCATTGGTTCTATATATGCGCAAATCGCATGCGCAAACCGCGCGAAAAAACGCCCGTCTGACTAAGGCCTAAGGGCTTTTTTTTGCTGAATGAGTTGTATTTTTGAATGGTACTATTTAATGTACCATATAATGTACTGAAAAACTTTTAAAAAATTCTAAGTGGAGTAACATGAAAAAAGAAAATGACATTCCGCCATCTTTCAGTGCGTCTTATTTCTACGGCGCGCAAACTGCAGCAAAAATGACACGCTAACTTTATTCTATTGGTAAGTATGATTACTACGATACCAAACTTGTATAGTTTTTTTTTTTTTGCTATACTACTTTTATTTTTTTCAAAGACATTTAATTTTTTTAAATTATATTCTGCCGCCATGTTTTGTGCGCAATTACCTTCTTATTTCTCTGTTGACGCAGTTGTGTCAGGGCTCAATTTTTGCAAGACATCCTGTAGTTTACGTTGGTGCATTTTTGAAGACGTATGACATTTTGATCGCTTTTTATTGCATTTTTCCTGGGAGACGGGGACTGAAAAAGTGTATTTCTGGTGTTCTTTATTTTCTTTTTCAGACGACATTCACCATGCAGGGTAAATAATGTACTACTTCGGTAGATAGGACTTTTATGGACGCGGCGATACCAAATATGTATTTTTGTTTTATGATTTAGATTTTTTATTATAGATATAACAAAACGGGAGTAATTAAAACTTTTAATTTTTTTTTCACAATTAGTAAAACTTTATTGCTCTTATTTTTCCTTTTTTTTGTCCTCTAGGCTCCCCTGGGGACCACAACAAGCGATGCTTTGATTGCTCCTGCAGTATGATGTAATTCCATAGCATTACATCATACTGCAATCTGACAGGCAGTCTATCAGGCCATCCCACAGGGACGGCTTGATAGGCAGACTACTAAGGCAGCCCTGGGACCTTTCAGAAGGCTCCCAGCTGCCATGACATCTGCACGTCTCTCTGCAATCTCACCGCGGGGGGCTGTATGGGACCCCTGAACATTGTTTGGGGGATTCAAAGGGTTAATAGCTGTGATAAGCCGCACGGCTGATTGCAGCTATTGCCCGCGGGTGTCAGCTGTAATAAACAGCTGACGCCCGCACTGTATGATGAGAGGTCGCCCCGCAACATACCCTTACGCTGCATGACGTAAATGTACGTCATATAGCGGAAAGGGGTTAAAGCAATTTTTCTACCATAGTGAGTGGTATGTCATGACTAGCATATGTGGTCACTCTAACAACAGTGGAATCTGGCTACTTGTTACTTGTACCACCAGCAATCCACAGAATTAAGGGGCCACAGGCCAAGCTAAGCACTGGGGCTTTTTCAAAGTTTTTCCTTGTACAGTTGTGCATCTGTGCAGAAAAATACCTACTGGAGCTACCGTCCATTTCTTCTTGTGATTGACAAGGATTCTAGAGGTCAGATGCTCGCTGATTATAATGTTATGGCACTGTATGTCCTAATATTATATGATAGCAAAACATATACAAAACAGTACATTGCAAATTGTTACACTATGTGACAAACTGATACATTATATGTAACAGAATAACATAGTAAAAGTATGTAAGGCCGAAAAAGACATATGTCAATCCAGTTTAGCCTATTACCTCTCCCAATGTTGATCCAGCTAAACGCTGTACAAGACTCCCATTCATGTCAATGGGACTACTCACACAGGGCTGAAAACGCAGCGCCTTCCAACGCTGCGCTTTGACAGCGATGCATGTTCTATTTTGGGGCGTTTTCAGCCCTGCGTTGCCCATTGAAGTGAATGGGCAGTGGTTTAGCACTGCTGAAAACGCGGCAACACTTGGTGCCGCGTTTTTGGCAGCGTTAACCGCTCGCAGATTTTCGGGGTGAGGGCTTGCAATAGAAGCCCTAGCCCGAAAATCGGTCCCAGTTAGATAGAGGAAAAAAAAGAAAGTAATACTCACCTAGCCGCTGCAGTCCGGGTCGCTGCCGCTGGTCTCTGCCGCTGATCCAGACTTCCCCTGCATTCACAAGTCTATTGCGTAGGCCAGGATTGAGAACCCCGCCTCCAGCAATAGAGTGCTGTGATTGGTTGTCGGCACGCTCGATGCCCAATCACAGCCCTTCATTGACTGTCTCAGCCAATCAGCGCCGGCAAGCGAGGAAGTAAGGGTGGCTGAGTTCTTAGGAGGCAGTGATCATGCTATCCTTAAATTTTGGATAAAAAGGGGAGGAAGACCTGAGAAGACTCGGACCTCAAGGTTGGATTTCAGAAAGGCAGATTTCAATAAACTCAGAAAGAAGGTAGGAAGAATCCAATGGCTGGATGTTCTTAAGGACAGAAATGTCCAAGAAGGATGGGAAATATTGCGAAATGAGATTCTCAAAGCACAGTCGTTAACAATCCCTAAAAGAAGGAAGAATTGAGAGCATTTAAAGAAACCAGGATGGATGAACACAGAATTGCACACATGTTAAAAACAAAGAAAAATCTGTTTATCAAATGGAAAGAGGGGGGAATATCTAAAGAAGAATATAGCGCGGTCTGCAGAAACTGTAGGGCAAGTGTCAGAAAAGCTAAAGTTAATAATGAATTGAGGCTTGCAACAGAGGCCAAAGGCAATGAAAAAAGATTTGGGGGGTATATCATAAGCAAAGGAAAAGTCAAAGATGCTATTGGATGCTTACAAGATGAAAATGGTGAATTGGTTAAGAATGATGTTGAGAAGGCCTAACTTTCAAATTCCTATTTTGTATATGTTTTCTCTCAGAAAGTAGATGGAACATCAACTGATCTTCCCTGTGCTATTAGGGGAATAAAAGAATGCAGGCTATCTGTAAGCAGAGAGATGGTGAGGGAACACTTAGCTAACTTAAATGAATTCAAGTCTCAAGGTCCAGATGAATTACATCCTAGGATACTAAAGGAAGCAGCGGAGGTAATTGCTGAACCACTCGCCATAATCTTTGAAAATTCCTGGAGAACAGGAGAAGTCCCAGAAGATTGGAAAAGGGCAAATGTTGTCGCTATCTTCAAAAAAGGGAAGAAGGTGGATCCAGGAAACTACAGGCCTGTAGGAATTGAGCTAAGCAGCAGCACATGTGAAAAAGACTTGGGTATACTAATAGATCATAGACTGAATATGAGTCAACAATGTGATGCAGCAGCCAAAAAGGCAAACGCAATTCTGGGATGTATTAAGAGAAGCATAGAGTCTAGATCACATGAGGTCATTATCCCCCTCTACTCTTCCTTAGTCAGACCTCATCTGGAATACTGTGTCCAGTTCTGGGCACCCCACTTTAAAAAAGACATAGACAAACTGGAGCAAGTTCAGAGAAGAGTTACCAAGATAGTAAGCGGTCTGCAAATCATGCCCTATGAGGAGCGGTTAAAGGATCTGGGAATGTTTAGCTTGCAAAAAAGAAGGCTTAGAGGAGACTTAATAGTGGTCTACAAATATCTGAAGGGTTGTCACACTGCACAGCGATCAGCCCTTTCTCATTTGCACAAGGAAAGACTAGAAGGCTGGAGCTGCTGCCAGATTTATCTGACATTTTTTGTTTTGGTTTACTTACTACTCTCTGTAGCCAGGCTTCCAGCGATTAGTGTTGTTTGCCTGAGCATAGATAGGGATAATAGGCTAGGTTTATTTGCTGTTACCCCTGGGTTTAAGAGGGAACGTAAACCTTCAGATATTATGGTCAGAAAGTGAGGTTAGGAAGTTGTCAACTTTCTTCTCGTTCAGACACATTTTGTTCTGGGACCCTTCATAGCCGTGATCTCGGCACTGGCAGATCATATCCAACTGATGAAAGATTGCCTGCGGATGTGTATCCCATTTGCATTTCATCAATTCTATAGATGATCAGATGATTTCTACATTACATAGCGCTATTCACTCAAATTTTATTGGGGAAGTACGAAACACTTGTAATTTATCTCTATACACTCAATCCGCTTAATTTAAATTTATGCTGCAATTGGGCATAAATAATTGAGTGTACGATCCTTGACAATTATCGGTTTCTATCTGTATGATACTTTTGCTCCTGATGAATCGCGTAAGCGAGGAAACGCGTTGAGCCTGACAAACGAGAGCTTGATGTATAACGGAATCGATATTGATTCCTTTTATATTGTCTGATACTAAATGGGACAACAAGGATCATAGTTACCAGAATATCACTATTGTGACAACTATAGCAGTCCACCACTACTATACCTGTGTGACTGCTTGAGAAGAAACGTATAAGTAAATACATCATCTGAACACATATTCAGTTTTCTTTTATGAAGCCTTCACCTTTCCTTGTAGGATTTTATAGTAAAATTAAATAAAAGTTATATTTTATTTTAGGATTTCAGTCTGTGAATAGAATAGATATATACTGATCCCCTGCAGCGGTGATTTTAGGAAAGACTAGAAGCAATGGGATGAAACTGAAAGGGAGGAGACACAAATTAGATATTAGAAAAAACTTTCTGACAGTGAGGGTGATCAATGAGTGGAACAGGTTACCACAGGAGGTGGTGAGTTCTCTTTCAATGAAAGTGTTCAATCAAAGGCTGGACAAATATCTGTCTGGGATGATTTAGTAAATCCTGCACTGAGCAGGGAGTTGGACCCGATGACACTGGAAGTCCCTTCCAACTCTACCATTCTATGATTCTTTGAGAAGTCAATTCAAGGAAAAATATTTCTTCCTGACTCCAATCTGGCAATCGGAATAATCCCTAGATCACCGACCCTTCTGAAGTTATTAGTGATTATAACATGTAATATTGTAATGCTCAAGAAAGGCGTCCAGGCTCCCCTTGTACTCTTTTAGTGAGTTCACCATCACTATGTCCTCAGTCAGAGAGTTCCATAGTCTCACTGCTCTTACGGTAAAGAATCCCCTTCTATGTCTGTGTAGAAACCTTCTTTCCTCTTGACACAGAGGGTCCCCCCTTGTTACAGTCACAGTCCTGGGTTTAAATAGATGATGGGAGAGATCTCTGTTTTGTCCATAGATATATTTATACATAGTTATTAGGTCGCCCCCCAAACCATCATTTTACTAAACTAAATAATCCCAATTTTGATAAATTCTCTGGGTATTGTAGTCCGACCATCTGATTTGTTTCTTTAGTTGTCTGCCTTTGAACCAGCTCAAACTCTGATATCCTTCTTGACCACCGATGCCCAAAACTGCCCACACTATTCCATGTGTGGTCTGACCAGTGACTTGTAAAGAGGAAGAACAATATTCTTGTCATGTGCCCCTATACCTCTTTTGATGCACCTCATGTTCCTATTCGCCTTGGTGGCAGCTGCCTGACACTGGTTGCTCCAGTTAAGCTTACAGTTAACTAAAATCCCTGAGTCCTTTTCCATGTCAGTGTTACCCAGTGATTAACTATTTAGCATATAAGGGTGACATGTATTTCCTCTGCTCATGTTTATAACTTTTCATTTATTAGTATTAAACCTCATTTGCCACTTTTTTGCCCAAGCCCCGAACTTATCCAGAACCCTTTGCAACCGCCTTGCGTCCGCCCTTGTGTTAATTTCTGTACATAGTTTTGTGTCATCTGCGAATATTGATATTTCACTGTGCAATCCTTCTACCAGGCCATTAATAAATATATGTATTTAATGTAGAGTACAAAATCCACTTCAGAAGGGAAGATAGTGCAAAGATATTCCTCCCCTGCCACACTGTTCAGTTGAGAACAAGCCCTATTCATGCATTTAGCATGTTCAAAAGACAATGCCAGAACAACATGCCAGAATTGGAAAATAGGGTACACTCTACATGACTTTCCTCCCTGTCCACTTTTTAAGACACATTTGAAAGACCATTTTTAATGTATTTGCTTCTGCCCCAATGTATATACAGATGAAACTATTGCCGTCTTTGGTATTATGTCAGAGTAAATTATAACTTTTCACTTCTTTGGGTTAGTAACACAGGCAAATGGAATATGAAAGTGTTGGGTTAAGTAGCTCTAACTATTAACAATAACAGTGTTAAACACTTTTATTGTATAAAGTCTGGGCTGTTTTACCACTAATTTATTTCACGTGTTAATGGCTGGCTATGTTGATTGTATGAATATGATTAAAATATCATTTATATTAGCAGTCCTTTTTTGGAAAACTTTATAAATATTCTAATTAATTCAGTGCAACAATAAAGATGACAGAATTGTCATTTTATTAAATAAAGGAAAGAGAGCGGACTATCATCTTTCATCTTTTGCCATGGTCAATATCCACATTGCACAACTGTTGTGGAGCATGTGCTTACAATTACAGTTGGGTCTCCTTCAGTTTTTAAATATTCTTTTCTCTTCTCTACAAGGTGACTATCTCCATGCATTGTGTTCAGTGTGGCCTTGTTCACACAATTCAGTTTTGAAGTAGTTTTTTGTACATATTTATCAAAACTAAAACTGAAACTGGTTACAAAAAATAGGATTATTTCCTCTATTATATTCCTCCCAGTAGTTTTTATTACTGGCTCATTATCAACCCCAAACTGCCCTGTCTGAACCAGGCCTGTAGGTGATTTATTCATAAAAGTGCAAGATTGCAATATGTCTATTCACTTACAACAATTACAATTTGTATATATGTGCTTTTGAATGTTGTTTGTGAAGAAATGTATGCACTTCATGGGGAAATTGTTATGGCATCTGTTACTGTAGGTCTAAATATAAGAATGTAGTTATACAGAACTAGCTTAAAGAGACTCTGTCACCATCTTTTTGCATCCATCTCTGAGGGCACCACAAGGTAGCAATAGCCACACTGATTACAGTGATATGGCTGCTGTGTGGATCTGTGCAGTAGTATTGGAGAAACTTCCCTAGAGGATTACTTAAAGTAGTCCTGCATATTCATGAGCTGCTGGCTAACTACACCCACCCGCCCTCCAGCCAGTGATCAACTTCTGTCTACCTATTGTTGTGCAGAGAGAGAGAGAGCTGCCAATCATTGGCTGGAGGGCAATGAAAGAGTTGTTCAAACTCGGGACTTCACCCCAGTACTGTCCTGAAGTTATGGCTGCACTAGCCACACATGCACTCTGCTATTATATTCACTTTAATTGGAATGCCAGGCATAGCTGCGCACTTGAACTTGACAATTTCTGCTGTTCCATTAAAGTAAATGGAACAGTGGGATGCATCCATCACCACTAGTGTCCAAACTTCGAGAAATGCTAGGGGTGACAATGTGGAACCGATGGGGATCCCTGGGGTTGGACCTCTGCCAATCAGAAAGTTATCCACTGTCCTATGGGTAGGGGATAATTTGCTCAGAAGTTAAACCTTAATCACCTCAGCATGCCAATGATATATGTCAAGTATATGGCATGTAGAGTTGTTGGCCTTTGCTTATGTTCAGGTTATAGCAAATCTCAAAATTGCGTACAACATTTTCAAATTGAAAGGAAAATTAATGTGTTGAACAAAGAAAACTTTTATTGACTTTCTTTTTCAATAATTTTTATTGAGATTTGGTTAGCATAAAAGTATGGTTGTGATTGCAAACATAAGTATACGTTAAGATATGCAATGGGTACAGTTATATACAGAAGTTGGTCCATACAGGATACAGAATTGCTTTGTGGGTCTAACTGTAACCTATAAGCTGATTCTATCTCCCATTAAAACCAATGAGAGAAAAATTGGCATGTTCTTTCTTGAATGTGGCTCAGTTGTTAGCAACCTTTGCCTTTTAGTGCCGGGGTGCTAGATTTAAATCCCTCTAAGGATAACATCTGTTTGGACTTTGAAAAACTCTATCCAAAGGTTGTCTATCACAGAAGGCCTGACAGTCTAATATCAGTTGTGCTACTAGGGAAGTGACGTCAGACGCCAGGTAACAGGCGCCAGAAGCAGGAGCGAAGGAGCTAACTGGAAGCAGGGAACACTGGAGTGGCGCAGGAGCTGGCGCCGGCACCACCAGGAGTTGCGCATAGGCGGCAGCATGTGAGCAGTTGCGCATAGGCGGCAGCGTGTGAGTGGTTGCGCATAGGCGGCAGCGTGTGAGCAGTTGCGCATAGGCAGCAGCCTGTGAGCAGTTGCGCATAGGCGGCAGCGTGTGAGCGGTTGCGCTTAGGTGGCAGCATGTGAGCAGTTGCGCATAAGCGGCAACGTGTGAGCGGTTGCGCATAGGCGGCAACGTGTGAGTGGTTGCGCCTATGCGGCAGCGTGTGAGCGGTTTGACGCATTGCCAATGTGGTCCCAATTTACAAAAAGGGGTCCAAAAGTGAGCATGGTAACTACAGGCCAGTAAGTCTCACTTCAGTAACTGGAAAAATATTTGAGGGGTTTCTGAGAGATGCCATCAAGGAATACCTCAAGGAGAACAACGGAATAACTCCTCAATAGCATGGATTCATGAAGGGTCGATCATGTCAGACCAATCTGATCAGCTTCTACGATGAAGTAAGCTCTAAGCTGGACCAGGGAGAGTCTATTGATCTTGTATATCTGGACTTCTCTAAAGCATTTGACACCGTGCCGCATAATAGGCTGATATATAAAATGAGACAGCTCGGTCTGGGTGAAAATGTGTGTATCTGGGTAAAGAACTGGCTCAGAGATAGAAGGCAGAGGGTGGTAATAAATGGTTCCTACTCTGATTGGGCCACCGTCGCTAGTGGGGTGCCACAGGGCTCAGTATTAGGCCCCATTCTGTTCAATATATTTATCAACGACCTAATAGAAGGGCTGCACAGTAAAATATCAATATTTGCAGATGACACAAAATTATACAATATAATCAATGCAACGGAGGACAATGTACAGCTACAAACGGACCTAGATAAGCTGGGGGCTTGGGCAGAAGAATGGCAAATGAAGTTCAATGTTGATAAATGTAAGGTTATGCACATGGGCAGGAGAAACAGATGTCACCAATATACACTGAATAGGGTACTGCTAGGGAAAAGTGATATGGAAAAAGACCTGGGGGTACTAGTTGATTGTAGATTAAACTGGAGTAACCAATGCCAGTCAGCTGCTGCAAAAGCCAATAAAGTCTTGGGGTGCATTAAAAGAGGTATAGGGGCGAGCAACGAGAACATTATTCTACCACTATATAAGGCACTTGCTAGGCCCCACATGGAATACTGTGTACAGTTCTGGACACCGGTGCTCAGGAAAGATGTTACAGTGCTTGAGGGGGTTCAAAGAAGGGCAACTAAACTAATACATGGAATGAAGGGACTGGAATACCCAGAGAGGCTATCAAAATTGGGATTATTTACCCTGGAAAAAAGAAGGTTAAGGGGCGATCAAATAACTATGTATAAATACATGAGGGGACAATACAAGGATCTCTCCCATGATCTATTTATACCTAGGACTGCAACGGTAACAAGAGGGCATCCACTACATCTAGAGGAAAGCAGGTTTCATCGCCAACACAGAAAAGGGTTCTTTACTGTAATAGCAGTGAGACTGTGGAACTCTCTGCCTGAGGATGTGGTAATGGCAAAATCCAGGGAGGAGTTTAAAAGGGGACTTGATATCTTTCTAGAGAGGAAGGCTATTACAAGATATAAATCTTAGGTCAATTGTTAATCTGGGTATACAGGCAGGTAGGAACTATTAGGGGTTGATCCAGGGATTAGTCTGATTGCCATTAGGGAGTTGGGAAGGAATTTTCCCCCAAATGGGCTAATTGGCTCCTGCCTCTTGGAGTTTTTGCCTTCCTTTGGATCAACAACATAGGAGGATAAACAGGCTGAACTATATGGAAATACTATGTTACTATGTACCGTGTTTCCCAGAAAATAAGACAGGGTCTTATATTAATTTTTGCTCCAAAATATTTCCTTTTGACATGTATAGCTGCCTGGACACTATTTAAAAATCATGCTAGGGTTTATTTTCAGGGTAGGTTTTATTTTCAGGGAAACGGGGTAATTATTAGACCAAATCACTGAAGTGGACCAAAACAAAAGGAAAAAAAAGAAATAAATTCCCTAAAATGTAACTTTTATTAGTATTCCTAAAATTAAGGCACTCGAAACAAAATAGTCAATAGATAGCTGGAATGTGCGGCTACCCGGCCATGCAGTATCTCACAGTTTGGCCAGCTTTTATGAGAAATACTCCACTTTCAGCTCTAGACACAACAAAAATAGAAAAGATTTTGTTTTCTTGAACTCAAATATTCTGAAAAAGACTTAACTTGTTTCTGTGTCAATGTAGTGACACGCTATCAGGAGTCATTTAAATAACCTGTCACCTAGTAAATATGGTGGACAGTAAAGACCAAACAATTCAGAGCAAATCTATTAGAATTCAGACTGTTATTTGCCGCTTGTCAGGGGCGTCAGCCCATGTACTGGAAACCACCAGGTAAGTACGGTAATCTGGAGGCTTACATGGGGTCCACCTTGGAATTTACTTAGACAATCACTGGTCTCAGTATTGGTACAACATATGTTTGAGAAAGACTGATAAAGTTAAAACACTGCATAATGGAGGATATAAAGTTGAATTTTTTTTAATGCATCCAGGAAGTTCTTATTTCAGGCCAGTGATTGGTTGAGGTGTTCACATGCTTAGAAAGCACATGACTGTCTAAGTAAGTGGAGACTGTCGGGATCTGGAGAGATAGTGACCTGAGTGGAGAGGCAGCAGAAAAGGTAATGTGATAGCGAAAATTATGCTTAAAGGTATATTTTGGGTGTTTCAAATCTTATAAAAATGGACTACCCCGAGAACAAATGACCGCGCTCGTTGTCCTAGTGTAATTAAGTAAGTTATTTTGTTTATTTTTTATTATTAAGCTGAAGTACATATACAAAGACATTTGCAATGAGGCTTGAACATGCCTCACTTGTAGTAATTATAATTTATTATAATTCGTTTACTATTATTGGTTATTAAAACTAAACAAGAAAAATGATGTCCTAGTTGACAGGCAGACTTCTCTCCTGCAGATTGGCACTATGCCTCATGAGTGCCCTGTAAAATGGCCTTCTCATGGAGAACAGACACTGATATCATCCAAGGTTGTGTAGTCTGGTCCTCTTGTCTCAAAACATGGAAAGTATGGGATGTTCTGACCAAGCAAGATTATACTCGATGTAGTAACTGCAAAGTTCTCATGAAGAAAAATGTCAACAATGTAAATATGACAGGCTGAAGCATACCAGATAGAAGATTGATACAAAATGGATACAAGATGCAAAATGGAGTCATATTTTTTTAATCCCCCGTGTAATTTTAAAGACGGGTGCTGAGCTGGGGCCATGCAGGAGGCATTAATACTAAAAAGGGCCAAGCAGGGGGAATTAACCTCTTCACTCCCTAGGAAATATATTTACATCATGGGGTGCAAGGTTTGTATAGATCGGGATATGGGGTGGATCCCACCCAATACATGGTGGGTTTTAGCTGCCTTTGCCAGCTTACACCCGCCTGCAATAGCCACGATCAGCTTGAATGCTGATTGCAGCTGTTGCTGTTCAGTCGTCATAACAGTCTGGGGTCTTTTGAAAGCCTATAGGGCTGCCATGGCTGACTACCTACCAAGGTATGGCTGTGGCATAGCTAGATAGACTGCCTCTCAGAAAGTGCTCTAATGCAATACTCTATTTGTCATTACTGCATCCTTAAAAGTCTGATCTATCAAAGTAATGTATTATTTAACCCACATAGAATAAAGTCATTGGAAAGAAAAAAATACACAATGCCAGAATTGCGCTTTTTTTGATCAATCCCAACTCCAAAAAAATGTAATAAAAAGCAATCAAAAAGTCGCACATATTCTAAAATGGCACCAATAGAATGTCCCACAAAAAATAAGCCCTAGAATTGTGGTTTTATTTAATTTTTTTTATAGTTTTTCAGTATATTATATGCAAAAGGCAAGCCCTCAGATGGCTACGTCAGTGGATAAGGGACTTGTTAGGGTAAGAGAAAGGGACTTCTTCTTTGTATAGCGCCATCTTATTCGGCAGTGCTTTTAGGTAATTTTTTTATTTATTATCCCCCACCAAACTGGATATTCATTTTACCAACCTCGGAAGGATGAGTCCACCTTGAGCCGGCTACCTGAAACAAGCGGGGATTGAACTTGCAACCTTCAGGTCATGAGCTGTCTGCTGTCTTAACACTCTGCAGCATAATACTTAACTTAAAAAAAAACGGCCACACCATTGAGCGGTTAATACTGAGTGGGATCACACAGACGCACTGCTAATCAGTGGTTTTATGCAGGGGGCACTACTGGTATTACCCCATGCCATAGCCCAGCAGTTGATAGATATTAGTGTAATGTGTCCTTTATTTTGATGGAGTTCCGAAACAAAGGTTCTGAACTTTATCTCCCACACTGATGTGAACAGGCGCTAAAACAATACCAAGACCAAGTGCCATTAAATGGGCTTTACCTTGAAAATTTATTTAAACCACACCTGACTTTTTAGATGACTTTGCAGAATAAGCTGCAATGTCTACATGTGGAATAAAAATATTTCTGGCCATTATATGACTTCTAAGCTTTAGATACATCTATGTATTGATATCTCTCCCCCTCCTACTAATACCTCCCTATAGACTCCTATGGGCAGGCAACAGGAAGCCATCACCCTCTTGCACTTTCTGATGCCTGTCTTATCTCTTTTACTAGAGATGAGCCATACTTGATAACAATCAGTGGACAGCAAATTAGAAGTACTTTAGATGGATTTTAAAAGTGTCATTCTCGGTCAATAAAGTGATTTGCAATTTTGCTAGTTATCACATTGACTACTACATAAACAAAAGTTGTTTGAAAGGTCAGTGACTATTTAAGTTTTAGTGTATACTTACTAATATTTCTATTAAAACAACAGTAAATAAGTGTGAATCATCACAGTGGACATCCAGTTGGATCCAACTATTCCAATGGATGTAATAATTCAATTATCCTTTTGAATTCATAAAAATGTATCTAAGGTATTTATTAGAAATGAGCGAGCTCGCTCATCTCGAGTAACTGCTTTCTCCTCTGAGCTTGCTTGGGGGGGCGGCGGGCGGCTGGGGGTAGCGGGGGGAGAGAGAGATCTCTCTCACTCTCCACCCCCTGCTCCCCTCCGCTCTCCCCCTGTTGCACGCTTACTGAGCGTGCTCGCTCATCTCTAGCAGTTACCAGTATTATAGAATAGCAAGATGTGTAATAATATTTCCTACTGTCAACTGACCAAAATATCTGTGACTATATGTATAAAGACCTTAGGCCAACATTCACATAGATATCTATATTTCCACTTGAGCAGAAATACGTTTTCTTCATGTAAGCCTTAATTATTCATATTGCGGGTATTTTTATTGGGCCACCAGGTACTCCAAACTGCTACTCAATTGTACAATTGAATACACTGTCCTACCAAAAGTATTTGGATACCCCTATCAGTAGAATGGATTGTGTCTTATTAGTATGTCATGTGTCCTAGACCATGGTACATAACATGCAGACCCTTGGAGATGTCAACCGTAGTTTGTGACGGGTTCGGCAGACTATTGGATATACAGATTATGTTGCTGCACACAAGCTCTCCATCAAGAAGCACAATGCATCAGACCATCTACAGTGGTTCAAGGAGCATCATTATTTACTAGTTAAGCAGTGGACGAATGTTCTATGAAGTAATAAATCACGCTACTCCATGTTCACATCAGATGGACACACCTTGTTGTGGAGGATACCTGAGGAATTCCTTTTACCTGAGTGTGCTGTGCCAACAGTTAAAGAGACTCTGTTTTTGCACCCCTCTCTCAAGACAGTATAAGGTAATGACAGCCATACAGATTACAATGATATGTCTGCTCTCTCACTATGCACAGTAATAGACAAACAGCAATCAATCAATGACTGGAGGGCAGAATGGGTGTAGCTATCCTGCAGCTCATAAATATCCAGGACTACTTTAGGTAGTCCTCTATGCATGGGCTGCTACTAGAGATGAGCGAATGTACTCAGCTCGGGTGTTTTTGGACCCGAGCACCGCTTTTTCCGAGTAACTGACTACTCGGACGAAAAGATTCGGGGGGCGCCGGGAGTGCGTGGGGGGTTGCAGAGGAGAGTGGGGGGGGGGGGGGGGGGGGAGAGAGAAAGTGTGGTCCATTTGGGTTCCAACAAGGTGACTGTTGGTTTGACCATAAGAATAGCACAACCTGAAGTACTATTCCTCCTGACAGAATTTGCAACAGAGTCTTTGAATGGAGACTGATGTAACTATGAACAGAACCTTCGAAACCCTCATTTTTTTATTTTACCTTGCACAGAGATTTGGCAAGGACAATCTTCTACAAAATGTTATTAGAAATTATTAAAAATGCATTACATATAGCAGTAATAATGCCATTGTATTTCTAATACCTCAGTGTATATGAAACATAGGGCTCTTCCTCACTTACCCTTGGTCCACTGAATACTATTGATTTGTTCCACCTTAACCCCTTGAGTGGCACGCCCGGAAATTTTCCGGGACGAGCTCCACTGCTCATAGTGACATAGCCCGGAAGATTTCCGGGCTATGTATCACTATGGGAGCTGCAGAGCACAATGCCACAAGCTGTGACAGTGTGCTCTGCCTGCACAGACCCACAGAGAGCAGTGCAAGGGCTTTGAAAAACCAGCAGAAGATATTGCCGGCATATCGGCAATCTCCTGCGTTGTTTACAGGTTGCCATAGAGACCATCGGCTTGTCAGAAGCAAGCCGATGGTCTCTGTGACAGGGAGAGCTGGTTGTTAGCTGTCAGAGGACAGCTAGGTTCTAGCTCTTACAGCAGAGATCAGAGAAAACCTCCGATCTCTGCTGTGTTAACCCTTTACATGCTGCAGTCTAGGTGACTGCAGCATGTAAAGGGCTGTCACTGCAGCATGTAAAGGGCTGTCCCCATCGGACCCCCAGAATGTGATCAGGGGGTCCTGATGGGTCCCTGTGGAAGTCCCCTAAAGGGACAAAAAAGAAAAAAAAGTTAAAAAAAAAAAAAAAGTTAAAAAATTATTTAAAAAAAAATTATAAAAACACTTGTCTCCCTTTACTTTGTAAAAAAATCAAAAATACAATTACACATATGGTATCCGTGTGCGTCGTAATGACCCAGAGAAGGAAGTTAATACATTATTTAACCCCTTAATGACATGGCCCCTTTTTTTCTTTTTTCCCCATTTCTTTTTTTCCTTCCTCCTGTTTAAAAAATCACAGCTTGTCCCGCAAAAAACAAGCCCTTATATGGCCATGTCAATGGAAAAATGAAAAAGTTATGGCTCTTGAGACGCAACTGCAAAATTAGTTGAAATTCAATGATTAGACCATTTTAAAAAACCTGCCCTGGTGGGCACGACAGGGTGGTAGGAAACCCGCCACTCAAGGGGTTAAACCACTTGTTAGTATATATAACCATAGCTGCATATAACCGGTATCATGCATAAAGTTCTAGTAAATACCCTATGTGTATTTACTACTTGTTTTTCTTAGTCAAGTGTATGTTTTAACACGTTCTAACCTTTATTTCTCTAGTTAAATCATCAGATGGAACAATTTATCCCAATCAAGCATGGCGCTTATACTGTAAGATCAGGTAACGGCTCCAGGGCCATTCAAACTTGTGTATGATATCACAGTTAAGTTATGTCGTCCCAACCAATAACATCTGCTAAGCTGTTCTACCATGTGTCAAATTTGGAAAATGTCTGCAAGCATCTGCTAATACTTGACAATTCTATTTTTCAATGTCACAACTTATAAATCATAAAAATCTTACTATAAATGGAAACAATATTATGTATCTGATCAATGCATAAATGGATCCATTAGTATCTGCAGGTTTTGATCAATGAAATCTGTTAAGTCGTTTCCATAAATAACTTTTCCATTGTAATTTTAAAATAGTTTTAGTGTTTTTTAGATTTACAAGCAAATGTTACACATTGGAGAGCATGTGCTTTATAGTTTAGTCATGCTAAGCGCAATAAATATTAAAGTCACTAATTAAAGCCATATTCTGCTCTGTGCCTGTTTACCAAGGACTGACAGATCATTGTGGCATTTTTAAATGAGACTTTAGTATCATAGTAAGAGACCCCTAGATACTTTATGACAAGTTCTTCCATGGTTGAACCATTACCTATTAATGGGAGTATTGGGGGTCAAGGGCAGGCATATTGTGCGCAACTATAGTACATAGCCCTCTATGTACAAACTGGTTGGATAATATCCGTCCCCCCCCCCACCCCCCCAAAAAATGGTAATACCTATTGCTAATTTCCTCATAAACTACTAAGAGGAGTAACAAAATAGTGGTACAATGTTATAAGAGTTATAAGAAGAAGTGTTCCTGAATTGGTAGTTCTTGGGCAATACATTTATATACTAAAGCAGACATCACCTGATAATAATGATATAATGATGTATAAATATCACTAAAAAAAACTTGCATTTTTAATGGGAAATTTATAGGTTAAATATGTTTAAGTTACAAAAGATGGTATAGCATAAAATGACATTAGCAATGATATACTGTATAACGGGTTCATGGCCTAGTAGACATTGGTAAATGGCCACTGACTTCAATTTGTGGTAAAAAGGAGTAATAAGTAGCCAATACATTTTAATTAGAGATGAGCGAACGTGCTCGGCCACGCCCCTTTTTCACCCGAGTACTGCGATTTTCGAGTACTTCCGTACTAGGGTGAAAAATTCGGGGGGCGCCGTGGCGGCACGGGGGTTAGCAGTGGGGAGTGGGGGGGAGGGGGAGAGAGAAAGGGCTCCCCCCTGTTCCCCGCTGCTACCCCCCGCGCCGCCACGCCTCTCCCTCCCCCCCGGCGCCCCCCGAATCTTTTTATCCGAGTACTGAAGTACTCGGAAATGGCGGTACTCGTCCGAGTAATTACTTGAAACGAGTACGTTCGCTCATCTCTAATTTTAACCCATCTTCTTTATGGTTTTGAGAACATTTGGTTTTTTAATTCTAAGAATTTTATTTGACTTTTTGAAATAAAGGTTACAAAGTCTTTTAAAGAAAAACTATGTATATGACCCTACAAAGATTGGTTAGCATTGCTTGAGAAAGGCCGATATAACGGCCGAAACGCGTCGCAATAAAAAGGAATTACTATATATACCTTCTGAATTCTGCCTGCTACCTTGGATTCAGGGGTGCTTAACCACTAGCACCCCTGCGAAGTAAGTAACATCCACATCATATACACCTCGTTTGCACTACCTTGCATCATCTGCCATTTTCCAAAGCACCGGAGCGCTGGTTAATTTTCTGTTTTTCACATTGATCTATCTCCATCCCGTGGTGGTTTTTTCATCGCCGGGAGCAACCAAGACGCTCTCCTCAGGATGTCTCGTGAGACCGGTGCGAGGAATTTCTTTCTGGATTGACACGCCATCTTGGATATTGACGCACGGGCACCCCACAGTTGGGCCCGGCGTCACGGGGTGAGTTACCTTCTACATACGATTGCCCCATATTTATTTACGTATATTCTCTGTATTTTTTGACAACCACGTCTTATCCATTTCTTGGAGCGCTATCCATCTTTATCTTCTTTTAGATTACTATATGTAGGAGCGTTGCACAAGTGCAAGATACTGATAAACAACCACTCAAACACCTACCCCATATTGAGGGTGAGGCTGCTTAGTATTATACTTGCACATAGATATGGCATACAAAGGGTGCCAGGTCTCACTGATATGTGTAGTGCACCATGCATCTATTACTGACGCTACATATGATTCAGCCCTGCAGGTTAAAGGGAACCGTACCGGACCAAGGTATTAGTGTATCTTGTCGCCACCAGAAGTGTGGGTGGTGACAAGATACAGCCTGCTTGACAGCCTGAGCAGGCCCCCCATTTCTCATTGGCTGCAGGCCTGCCTCCCCCTGCCCGGGCTCTCGGGTCCTGCCACAGACTAAGAGTGGCTTCTACGTTGTATCCGGTGGTTGTGACAGCGGCTGCAGAGTGCAGTAACAGTGGGCCATGCCGTGCCGCCACTCCCACACAGTCCGGCGGTGCTCTGGGGTGCCACGTGTGCTGGCAGTGCAGGGAGACCGGCAGGGAAGCCGCTGTCGCTGCAAGATAACAAGCTGCTGTTCGGCCAGGAAAGCCATGGGGGACCCTGAGGCTGCGCCTGCGGCGCGGGAGAGTCCGCACCAGCTCTACAGTCCCACCTTCTGGCCTGCTGTTGCCCGTCCTGCTACTGATGGTGTGGGGGAGAAAACACCAGACACAGCCCTTGGCCAGCACATGTCTGCTCTGCAGAGCTCCAGGGGTGCGCCTGATGCAGTGGCGGAGAAGCCACCGGAGAGCCGCAGAGTACTGCAGGGAGCCCATACAGCACAGGGGGAACATTCACTCACTGCTGCTGCGAGGCCCCAGCAGCGGGGAACAGTCAGCGACAGGCGGTGGCGGCTGCGATATAATTAATCCTAGGACCTTCCAAGACCTTCATCTTGCACCTATCGGAAGCTAGGGGTGTGACAGGGGGTTTCCTCCAAGGAAGCCCTGTCAAACCCCTAGCTTCCGTTGGCGTCAAGATACACTAATACCCTGGACCAACACCCTGGGCTCCCCCAGCATCTAAAGCCAGATTACACAGAGGTACATTGCATAGCTGTCTCTCTGGGTTCATACTGTTTCGTACAGCATGACCCCAGTGATAGATTCCCTTTTATGAGAGCTTTATGAATTGATATGCCATAAGCCCTCCTAGTGGTGGCTGCAAGTTGTTAAATGCTATAATTGTGGGAAAGGAATCAGAGTATATGGGTATATTAAAAAAACATAAAATGTTAATTATCCCCAGAACAACTTTGTTTTACTACTGCAAACCTGAGCAAATACTTTGCAGCTACTTCATTGAAATAGCAATATGGTAAGTTGCCTGGCAATATGAAACATTGCTATCTTCTATTTTTGGCTCGAACGAAACAAATTATTCCAGTGATATGTTTTTATAAGTAAGTACATAGCTAAATAAAAACAACGAAAACAATATCAACAGTATAATGTGATATAAGAATGAAGGCATGGACCTGGGCACAGCCAAGTAAAAGCTGGGAATAGGATTCAAAAGAGAAAAGCTTTTGAACTCACAGACTATATTTATCTTATAGACAAGAATTAACCTGAAAAAAAGGAAACCACACCCAGGGCACATTGAAATAAAACTGAATGATAATACACCTTCCTCACAATATCCATGTAGATTTAATGATATCTTGGGAATTTATTCTATTACATTCTCGTAGTTGGTGGCCTATTTGGCTGGAAAACAATGGATAACTTCAGATTTCTGTTTTGGCAAAAACGTGATCAATGATATGTTGGAACAAGTATACAGGAAAGTAATAAAATGTTACAAAAGATATTCTTGGCCAAGTGTAAATGTCCTGGAGTGCAGTATCAGGATATGTTTAACTACTCAATTAGCCAGAGTTGTATGAGGGTGCATTTACACAGGCGAGGGCGAGTCACTTCTGACATTGTCGGGCACAACTGGCATTGCACAGCACACAGATACTCTGTCCATGTGCTATGCAATGTGTGAGAGACCGCACATCTGACATGTTCTATCCTCGTGCCAGACTCGCACACAAATAGAACATGCTGCAATCTTTCTGTTTCGTAGCACTGCTGCGAGAGAAAACATGTAAATACATCCATTACAAATGTTGGGTTGTATTTTCGTGCGAGTTTTGTGCATCTTGCAATGCACAAAACTCACATGATTTCTTGCTTATGTGAACCCTGAAAGTGATAGTACTTACAGACACATTTTCTAATGAGGTCTATTAATAAGAATATATATATATTTTTAAATGCAAATCTTTATGAAGCGGATACACATTTAGGGCTTAGTCACACGGCCGTTCTTTTGCCCGATTTGCAGATGCGCTTGCGATCTGCATATATATACCCAATGCTTTGCAATGGGATCGGTCACATGTCCGTTTTTTATGCGGATGTGGCGAAAATTATATGACACAGCGATTCGCAGAACGCATGTAACTGCGTTCTGCGCAATTCGGTGTTCCTGCATGTGTGCTCAATGGGGCTGGCGGCAGCAGCGCCGACCCAATTGAGAACATATACTAAAGATCCTTGTCCTCTGCCACACCTGTCACAGCAGATGAGAACGATGTTCGCCCATTGAATTCAATGGAGCCGGCAATAAAGCCGGCTCCATTAAAAGCAATGGGCTGCCGGCAATTGCTGTATTAATTTTTGGGGAAGGGCTTCAAATATAAAAAGCCCTTCCCTGAAAAGCATCCAAAAAAAGTGTAAAAAAAAATTATATATATATATACTCACCTTTTTGCAGCTGCTGAAGATCAGCCACGTCCACCCCGCTCTTCTCCTGAACTGCTTTCTGTAGTATTCAGCAGGCGGGGATTTAAGCTATTGAATGACAGCTGAGAGCTGCCTCTGATTGGTCACAGTGCTCAGCCAATCAGAGGCAGCACTCACTCACCCATTCATGAATAGAGTGTGAACAAATGCTGCAATGCTTTATAGTCATGGAATTTTTTGTCAATATTTATGTTGCCTTGGATATACTCATCTCTTTAAAATAATTGCAATTATTCAGTATTTTACAACAGCTGCCACAAACTCCCAGTTTTTATTTCTTTTTACCTGTTTTATATATGGTAGATGTAAAATCTCTGGTTTTGAAAATGTTACCTGCTGTATGAAAGTAACATGGATCTTTTATGATTCATAAACTAGACGTGAAATTCTAATATGTGATTTTACAGTGTATTTATCGTGATCTGATCATTTCCTTTTGTAAATGCCTGCACGTAAATCAAAGGCCTTCATAAGGCAGACTTTGATGTAAGGGTAAAGTTTATATATACAATTATCAGATTAAAACTTCAAATAGCACCAAATATTAAATATCACTCGCTTAAAGCTTAAGTAAGGTGAGTTAATTCAATGATTAAGACCATATGGAGGAAAATTTTCATTTCAATAAGGTCAATATTGCATGCAACGTGTTGGTTTTCATTTAGCAATGATCAAAATCAGGCCTGGCTTTTTCACAAGTGCCCAAATTTCTCTAACCACGTATGACTATAAACAATTAGAGTCAATTGTGGTTCCAGTTTGATCCAGAAATAAATGTGTCCTCGGCAGTTAAATTGTTCGGAGCCTGGTTTATATCATTTTTAAGGTTACATTATAACATTGTTATTTAGTTAGGGGAAAAAAACATGTGTCTATTGACATTAAACCCTCATTCTTGAAATCTCCGACTGATCCAAAGGATCAACTAGGCCTAAACATGGTTTTATTTCAAAAGATTCAAGCTTTGAGTCTTACCCTTTGTCAGCTATCAAAGATTTTAATGTTAGGATTTAATTGATAGCTGATGGACATCTGGAAGCTTTTCCATTAGTTACAATGAAGAGAAAGTCATTCATGTAATGTTTTCTCTTGTCATTTCGTACTGTACAGCCAAGGAAGGTGAAATGTATCTGCAGTGTTATTATAAATATTTATGTATTTCAAGAAAAATAATATTAGGCTATTCCAACATTGACCCTTCTCCAAGTACCTTCTTAAATAACAATTAATTGTTTACATCTAACTTAACTTTTTTTTAATTAAATACATTTAATTATAATTAAGAATTATGTGTCCACATATTTGACTGGTAAATCTTGAATCTTTATGTCTTGAAGAGTTCTCACCATTACTCTATTCCTGTTTGTTTGGAATATACCGAATTCTTGAGGGTCAGTTTAGGTATTTGTTTCACTCAGGGGATTGAAAAGCTTATCTTATCAACTTGATCTTCATTGACATCTTCAGACACCAATATGTGTGTTCTTAAGTCTCAGCTGTAAGTATATTCTTTGCACAATTAGTTGCTACCCAGTGTTGAGTGATGGGCTGAAGAGCATAGAGGTCAATCGAGGGGTTTACAAAGTGCTTTTCTTTTGCAACCACTTACTGCCTAAATGTTCCACTTCATTTGGACTCCAAAGATCACTTAACAGATTAGTTGTCTAGCGACATTGGAAAATAAATTAAAAAGCAAGTACTCAAGCATGACCTATAGAACTATTGAGTTTGTAAACTCTATTGAGTTAAAAAAATGTGTATAGAGCCAAATAATGGTTGGGTAGAATTGAGCCAATGGTATAGAATCCAATTAACGTTTTGTTTCGTGAAATCAAACCAGCAACGTAACATGTTTCCAGGTACGCAGACCTCTTCCTCAGACAGCTGGGTAATTTCTTAGATGCTAAATCATCTTATCCCAGAATAGGAAAATGGAAGGACTATTGGTCCACCAGTTTTGTCCAGCAGAAAGCAAAATAGCTTTTTCATTTCTTTTCCAATTTCACAGATGCTGTAAAGACCAATGGTCCCCCAGCATACTAGGCTGGTAGCACCTGCTGTACCTATATCCACACTTTTTTGTCCATTCATCTCTACCCTTTTCTAATACACAAGCACACTAACTCCTTTTGACCTTTTGTCTCGGTGCTCTGTCCGTTTTTTCTCCACAATGAAATTTCGAAGTTATTTTAATAATATTATAAGTCTATAATCATTTAATTAGGTAAAAATGAAGCATTACATGAAGCTCATAGAAATTAATGGCCTGTCTGTGTAATACAAGAATGTTGAGAGTCCTCAATATTGAGACACTTTGTAGTTGCTTTCCAATCTAAGTAATTGATGAGGATTCTGTATGGGGTCTTCCATCTATTAGCCAAGAATTCCCTAATTAGGCATTTGCAAATTGAGTTTCTAAACCAGATGACCACTTTAAGAAAATTCTGATACAATACAAAATCCATGGTTCTTTTAGCAATGGTAAATTGTCCAGAGCAAAGCATCACCACCATATTTGATCATTAATTTAATGTTTTCGCAGCATGTTTTTTAGCATTTTACTCCTAATCTGAAAACTCTCCAAGGAACGTTTATATTGAGGACTAGTGTTAAACAAACCAGAGCCCCAGAACAAGTTTTCTAACAATTTGAGAGCTGATATAGTTCAACAGTATTTTCTACATTTTGACTGGCCTTTCCTTAGAAATCTTTCAGTGATTATATCATTCTTAGGCTTCATTCGAACAACAGTATTTTGCATCAATATTTGTAAGCCCAAACCAGGAGAGGACATAAATGGAAAGAAAAATTGTAATGGAAAGATTTGTAGCCCTGCCATGTTTTGGCTTACATTTACTGAAGCGAAATACTGAGCACATTTCTGCAATGTAAAAGTATCCTTATGGTAAGATGTAATATAGAGTGAGGCCTATATTCAATAGGGTTTGCTAAAATTATGTTTGTCAATATTCAATCAGCAGAATCAATTAAATATGGTTACTGGTTGACTATTGAGAGGTAGTTTCAATATGTGTTAGGCTAAGGCCTTAGTCACACGGGCGTTTTTTCGCGCGATTTGCGCATCGCATGTCGGATGCGCATGCGCAAATCGCGTGACCGGAGGCGAAAAATCGCGGGAAAAATCTGCACCTACCCGCGTTTATCGTCACTGCAAAACGCCCGTCTGACCGGAGAAAAATCGCCGTGCGCATCAAAATGCGCATGAAACTTCGTCTGACCGGCGAAAAAAATGATTTTGGTGCGCACAATAATCGCAAAACGCCGATAGCCGCGATTTGCGAATCGCCTTGTCCTATAATTTTTCGCAAAAGCGGACATGTGACCGATGCCATAGCGAACCATTGGTTCCATATATGCGCAAAACGCATGCGCATGCGCAAAACGCGCGAAAAAACGCTCGTGTGACTAAGGCCTAAGGCTTCATTGAGACAAAAAAAAATTCTTTGATTCATAGTAAAAATGTGTCATTACTGTGACTTATATTCAAATTCAATGTTTCTAAATGGGAAAAATGGCACAATATACATTATTTCAAAAGCAATCTAGTTGATGCTGTATAGAGCCTTTTGTAGTTCTTCAGCTTAAGGGTGCATTCCTACGAATGTATATCGACTCGGTTTTCACGCCGAGCCGATATACGTCGTCCTCGTGTGCAGGGGGGAGGATGGAAGAGCCAGGAGCAGGGACTGAGCTCCCACCCCCTCTCTGCCTCCTCTCCGCCCCTCTGCACTATTTGCAATGAAAGGAGGTGGGGCGGGGCTAAGTTCCGAGAATTCGCCCTGACCCCGCCTCTCCCCATTGCAAATAATGCAGAGGGGCAGAGAGGAGGCAGAGAGGGGGCGGGAGCACAGTTCCTGCCCCTGGCTCTTCCATCCCCCCCCCCCCCTGCACACGAGGACAACGTATATTGGCTCGGTGTGAAAACCGAGCCGATATACGTTCGTGGGAATGCACCCTTAGATGGGAAACTATTCAATGGACCAATATACAATAATTGGAGACATCACTGTATATAATACAAAAGAACAAGTCTGCCCAAGCATTTTACTCATCCTTCAGACTTCTGCTTTAAATATGAAACAAATGTTTTTTGATGTTATTTTTAATTTCTAAATCTGAGTCACATCAAGTGCTAGTATTAACAGAAGCAATGGATGCACACTATTAACAGACAGAACTTACGGCACTGTCAGTGTACCATAAGAAACATTCTTTTCTAGTATGTTGGCTGCATAATTAAGGCCTCATGCACACAGCTTCATTACCAATCCTGGTTATATGGATCCATGGCACTCATAGAAATCTTTAGGCCTATAAGATAACTCTGCATGCCTTGATGTCACACACATATTCTGGAGCTATTCTCCATATTACCAGGTATTCTCAAAAGTATTGCTCTCTCAAAAGGGGAGTATATAGTGCAGTACACGGTGCTGTCCCTAGTCCAGGAGCATAAGGATTCAGTATACCACTGAGCAGGCTCCATGTACATGGCTTTTTTCATGTGCGTGAGGTTTAAAACTTTACTCACAAAGTAATAAGTGGAAACAGTCATAGAGATACAAAGTCACAGAATTCTAAAGTGTAAAATTACATTTTCTTGCGTGCCAAAACCGATGGCTTTAGATCTCTTAGGCTTTTATTTTGCATCACTCAATTCAGGATTATTTAAGCACATTAACTTCCACAGTGGATTGGTGTAACATTAACCCCTCTTAATCCCTGAAGTTTGAAGAATAAATGAAGCGTTGAATTTAGACTGAACAAGAATGCTCTACTGAATGCTGGCGACTAAGCTTTTAAATGAATTGTCTATAGTGTTTACCAAGCAACAGATGTAATGCAAGACTTTTCAAGTAGTTTAAATTACTAATAAACTTCAGTTTATATGCCTAATCGGGCTTAGTGTATGTGTCATTTTCATGCAATTACTTAGGATATTTTAATCTAAGCCTTAAAGGGGGTTTCCAGTTATAACACCAGTTCCAAAGAAGCAGTGATGCTGTTCAATATGTAAATGTAGAGAAAATTAGAATGTAACTATTTGGAAATGTTATATAACCACATTTTATTCACAATAGAACATAGAACACACATCAGAAGGTGAAAGGGAGGCATTTTTCCATTTCATTTTAAAAAGTTAACTCATTTAGAAATTGATGGCAGCAACACATCTCAAAAATGTTGGGACGGCCATGTCTACCAATGTGTAGCATCCTCTCTTCATTTCACAACAGTCTCTAAATGTCTGGGAAGCAAGGAGACCAGTTGCTATCCCATTCTTGTCTGATGTAGTATTCTAGCTGTTTGACAGTTTTGAGTTGTCTTTGCGACATTTTTCATTTTATAATACACCAAATGTTTTCTATTGGTGAAAGGTCTGCACTGCAGGAACCCAGACATTACGTCTGCAAAGCCATGCGGTTGTGATTGATACAGTATGTGGTTTCGCATTGTTCTGCTGAAATATGCAAGACCTTCACTGAAGGAGACATTGTGTGGATGGGAGCATATTTTGTTCTAAACCTTTTATATACTGCTCAGCATTTTTAGTGCCTTCAAGATGTGTAAGCTGCCCATACCATAGGCACCAACACAACCCCATGCCATCAAAAATGCAGGTTTTTGAACTGTGCACTGATAACAAGCTAGATGGTCCCTCTCCTCTTGAGTCCTCAGAACACAACATCCATGATTCACAAAAAGAATTTCAAACTTTGATTTCCTCTGACTAGAGATGAGCGAGTATACTCACTAAGGCACATTACTCGAGCCAGTAGTGCCTTAGCCGAGTATCTCCCCGCTCGTCTCTAAAGATTCGAGGACCGGCGTGGGTGACAGGTGAGTAGCGGCGGGGAGCGAGGGGGAGAGAGGGAGAGAGAGATCTCCCCTCCGTTCCACCCCGCTCTCCCCCGCCGCTCCTCGCCCCCCGCCGGCCCCCGAATCTTTAGAGACGAGCGGGGAGATACTCGGCTAAGGCACTACTCGCTCGAGTAAAGTGCCTTAGCGAGTATACTCGCTCATCTCTACCTCTGACCATGTAGCAGTGTTTAATTTTGTCTCAGTCCATTTTAAATGAGCTTTGGCCCTGAGAAGACGCCGACATTTGTAGATTGTGTTGATATATGGCTTCTTCTTCACATGACACAGCTTTAACTTGAATTTGGGGATTGCACAGTAAACTGTGTTCATGGACAATGATCTATGGAAGTATTTCTAAGCCCATGCAATGATTTCCATTATAGAATCCCGCCTTCGTTTAACGCAGTGCCGCCTGAGGGCCCGTAGATCTCGAGCATTCAATATTGACTGTCAGCCTTGTCCCTTGTGCACATGCATTTCTCCAGATTCTCTGAATCTTTTGATATTACGTACTATAGATTTTAATTACAGGACCAGCTGTATAAATGTGCTACCATCATTAGATTAGTAAAACCAATTATTCGGATAGAAAACGTATTGAGAACTTGCAACGTAAAACAAACAAGTGCTACTCCATCTGATTTTGTTTTACATTTTAATAAGGCAAATATGATAATTATATGGTAAAGCAATGTATGTATTCAGTTATCCCCACTGTCTATGCAGCACAATCTTCAGATAACGGGTTATTCTATATTATATTCCCACAATGCAGAATCATTTTATTATCACTGTTAATGTACATAGAGAAATGACACGATGGGCAATTCATCTTCTTGAGGTCTATTGTTTACTTATTTCCTCTGCTACATATATTTGTATTGATTGCATTTCTCTAAGGAAAATGGCTACAGCCCTTTTTGCACAAAGCATCCGTCATGCATTAGAGCTTTATTTCTGCATGTCTGTGGGATCAGATATTGTGGTTTACTCACAATCGGCAATTGGATCAGTATGAATCTTTATTATGCAATTTTATTGTCAATCATATAGAGACCGTTGAGAGGTAAATGGAAAACGTTCATTAGCTACAGCAAGACATAAAACTGAAAAGGCTGAAGACAAGATAGTTAGCAATAGTTCCATAAAGAGGCTTTTAGAGTTGCTAATCGAAAATGTTAGTAAAAGGAGAAATCACACATTGTTGATGGAGCAAGTCTAATTTATAGCTAAAAACAAACCATATGTTGTACTCACAGTAATAAGATGCAGTAACCCTCTAATATACTGCAGTGTACAAACCACTAGAAGCAGAAGAGAGGGACTCAACACATAATATGTCAAGAATGAACTTCTCTGGGCTGAAAGTTGATCAATAACTCTTTGTGAAGAGTCTCAGATACCTAGGACCTCTTAGGGCTCATGTCCACGGGCAAAATAAGAATTAAAATCCGCAGCGGATTTTAACTCTTCTCCTGCCCGCGGATCCGCACCCCATAGGGATGCATTGACCACCCGCGGGGTAGATAAATACCCGTGGATCGTCAATAAAAGGGATTTTAAAAAAAATGGAGCATGGAAAAATCCGGACCATGCTCCATTTTCATGCGGGTCTCCCGCGGGGACGGCTCCCGCGGGCTTCTATTGAAGCCTATGGAAGCCGTCCGGATCCGCGGGAGACAAAAATCGGGATTTACTCACCCGCTCCGTTTCTTCTCTTCTCTGCGGCGCCATCTTCTCTCCGTCGCGGCCGGATCATTTTGCTTCGGAACGGCGCATGCGCGGGGCACGTCACCGACGTCATCATGCGCTTCCGCCGAGCCGAAGAAAGAAGATCCGGCCGCGAGGCAGAGAAGATGACGCCGCGGTGAGGAGAAGAAACGGAGCGGATGGGAGGTAAGTTTATTCTTATTTATTGTTATTTTCGGCGCTCATGTCCGCGGGGCAGGAGGGACCCGCTGCAGATTCTCCATGGAGAATCTGCAGCGGATCTGATTTTCCCCGTGGACATGAGGCCTTAAAGTAACAATATTATGCACAACAAATTTATATAGTTTCTTAGGTTTCCTCTACAAAATCGTTATATCCTGTACATCTCCATGCATAATCATTGTCCTTTCTTTAAACAGAATAAAATTATTTACTGTAAAAACATCTTATCATGGCAAATGTACCCAACTATGATATTCTCTACATGGCAAGTAAATAAGATTAGGATGTCTTTTACATTTCACAGAATTATCTGCACTTCCAAATAGTAAACCATAGTGGATATTTGACTTGTGCCTGCCAAGACTGATGTGTTTTGATGAGCACATGTTAGGCTAGCTGAATCAGTGGTACATTCAGTTTCATCCCTTCAGGACACTATCTATTTTGGCTATAAGGACACAACGATTTTTCGGGGTGATTTTCATCCCACTTTTCAAAAACTTTTTTTATTTTTCCGTCAACATAACCATATGAGGACTTGTTTTTTGCGTAGCGAACTGTAGATTTTATTGGTACCATTTTTGGGTACATATAATGCATTGTAAAACTTTAATACATTTTCTTTTAGAGAGCAGGAAGAGAAAATTCTGTCATAGTTTTTTTTATAGAGTTAATCAAGCAGCATAAATGATATGATGCATTTTTTCTGCAGGCTGGTATGATTACGAACGATGATGACAAAAAAAATTACTCAGATCTTTGCACTTTTGCACAATAAAATCCCTTTTTGGAATTGTTTTTTTTTTTTACATTGTTGCATTCAAAGTCCCATAACTTTTTAATTGTTCAATGGACAGAGCTCTGTGAGGGCTTGTTTTTTGTTTTTTTTTGAATGATGAGCTGTTTTTACCATATGGCATACATATGGCGTTTTTATCACTTTTCATTGCATATTTTTTTACAGGCAAAATGAACAAAGTAAGCATTTGCTGTTGTTTTTTAGGTTTTCTTTTTGTTTTTTTGCCCTACAGAATAAATGGGGTGTTAAATTTATTGCATAGGTCCTTATGGATACAATACCAAATATGAAGAGTTAACTTTTTCATCTTCCTTACAAAATTACAGCACAGGAGTAATGTGCATAGTGATGTCATTAGTAACATATTATGCTAGGGTGTTAAAAGTCCTATGTCCATCTAGTTTAGCCTATTACCTACTCAATGTTGATCCAGAAGAAGGCAAAACAAAAATCTAATTTGAGGAAAAAATTCCTCCCTGACTCCAAGTCTGGCAATCAGAATGATCCCTGGATCAACAACCATTCTGAAGTAATCAGTGACTATAACATGTACTGTTGTTACACTCAAGAAAGGCAACCAGGCCCCTCTTTTACTCTTTTATCAAATTTACCCTCACCGTGGTCTCAGCAGAGAGTTCCATAGTCTCACTGCTCTTACAGTAAAGAACCCCCTTCTATGTTGGTGTAGAAACCTTCTTTCCTCTAGACATAGAGGATGCTCCCTTGTTACAGTCACAGTCCTGGGTATAAACATATGATGGGAGAGATCTCTGTATTGTCCCCTGATATATTGATACATAATTATTAGGTCATCTCTAAGCCATCTTTTTTCTAAAGTGAATAACCCCAATTTTGATAACCTCACTGGGTATTGTAGTCTGCCCATTCCATTTATTACCTTAGTTGCCCGCCTTTTAGCCCATTCAAGCTCTGATATGTCCTTCTACCAGTATAGAAGGACCAGTACTCCAAACTGCACACAGCATTCCATGTGTGGTGGGACCAGTAGTTTGTAAAGAGGAAGAACAATGTTCTCATCATGTGTCCCTAAACATCTTTTGATGCATACCATGATCCTATTTGCCTTGGCAGCAGCTGCCTGACACTGGTTGCTCCAGTGAAGTTTATAGTTAACTAAAATCCCCAAGTCCTTCTCCATGTCAGTGTTTCCCAGTGGTTTCCCATTTAGTGTGCAATGGTGACATGTATTTTCCCTTCCCATGTGTATAACCTTACATTTATCAGTGCTAAACCTCATTTGTCCATTCTCTACCCAAGCCCCCAACTTATCCAGATCCATTTGCAACTGTATACTGTACTCTCTTGAGTTAATCATTTTGCATAATTTTGGAACAAAGATGTATGACATAGTACAGGTATAATGCATACCATGAGATTAGAATACAGCAATAACACCCATAAAACAGTATAATGTAGTGATGTCACAGCATGGGGATGGGACTCCAAAGTTAAAGAGGTTTCCAGAAAACCCCTTCAAACTTAGACTGGGGCTGCATTCAATTTTCAGCACCCCAGTCCATGTTCATAACTAGATTAACCCTCTCCAATCCAATTTGTATCCTGGTTTTCCTAGGGGGCTTACTTTTTCTGCTGTTATACAATGGCGTTATCTGCTGGCTAGAGCCAGTACTGCATGAGGTGACATGCTGGATAGGCTCCAACAGCAGGGAGGCCGGCAATATACAGTAAGAGAACCCCAACGGACGTCTTCCAACATCGGAGCTGTACAGCCTTAAATCATAATGTCTTCAGACATTAGACAGTGGATTGGAAAGGGTTACCTTTATTTCTGAGTGGAAATGGCCCCCCTAAATTGTTGGACCCCATAGCAGCTGCTGTGCCTGCTACCCTGGTAGTTGCATATATGCTACACATTAAAAGACCATTAAAATATATTAAATGTTTGGATCTTCAGTTTGCAACATTCCTTGTCCCCAAGCAACTGTCAGCATATGATGGACAGTATTTCTGTGACTGCTTATTACAAGTCCAGGTTTTCCCAGCAATGGAATGACTCTCTCAGTGATCCGCTTAATAGTTTTGTGTTATTTTAAGTTGCATTACTTTATTGTCCTTTCCCAGCACTATCAGTCTGCTGCTGTTATCTGCTCTGTGTAATTCAATATAGTTATGCTCAGTAGCCGAGGCTCTCTGGTGCTGTGTCCATATCACAGACAACAATGAATACATAAAATACACATTTTCCATGTGCTCCATATTTTACTGTCAGGAATGTGTAAGGGGGACTGAGTAATTAATGGGTTCTGGAGTTGTGATGCAATGTGAAGGTTAAATTGTGTGATTGCTACTATGCTATGCAATGCTATTTGTAAGGGCGCAACGAGTCACCAGGGGCAGTAAGCAAATTGTGCAAGTGTGATGAAACCTGGAGGAGACCTGTGAGAGTTGTGATAGTTGATGTCTACAATATCTGGTATCTCAGTAATGGAGACATGGCTCCTACTAGGTAAAAAGAAATCAGTCTAGGCAAAAGTTAGCAGTATCAATAATGGCCAACGACCAGTACATGTTCTCCAGGGGAGTTGTTGTGGCCCAGTCCAAGACAATTGTTCTATTATGCAGCGCTTAACGTTCTATGAAGCAATTTTCAAGTATTACGTATTCTCCAATGGAGTGAAAACTCTCTTTCACGTTCTTTAAGTAAAGTTCTGTTTTGCAAAAAAATGTGTGCCTCCTCTGTCTCCGTCCTGTCACCGCCGCGCCATACACATACTATCCACCTGGACTTCAAGTGACAGCAACAATTCTCTGTGTCTTGGCCATGATGTACTTACATTTGTGAAATTAACTATTATATGAGTTGTTCTACTTATTAGGGTAGGCTAACACAAGCGTAATTTAATACGCACGAAATGTATGCACGCATAATACGCAGAGAATGGAGTCAATGAAAGTACATTGATTTTCATTGATCCACTCACTCTTGCATATATTCATTGCGTATAATACGCACATGAAAAAGAATGCAGCATGTTCTGTTTTACAGCGTATTACACGAGATAGAGCCCTATTGTTGGGCATGTAATAAACGCTATGCATATGCAATATAATTGCATATGTGTGGTGTTTATACACAAGGTCACTAAGTGACAGAGGGGTACAATCTGCAGCAGACTGTTTCTGTAGGATGAGATGGGTAGTGTCTACATAGAGCCACTTATTTATGTACATTTAGCTGATTCTGACATCAGAATGTGATAATTGGTCAACTAGTTAAAGGTACAGTAAGGATTCTCCAAAAGACCACCCCAAGACAAGATTTTCTGTAACAGATTGCCAGTAACTATATATCTTATGCATATTTTCTAGATAACCATCCATCTAGAAACCCATTTGTCTATACACTTTTGGTTAACTTATTCAATTTGCATTATATAGTAACATAGTAACATAGTTCGTAAGCTGAATGAAGACAATGTCCATCTAGTTCAGCCTGTTTAGTCTCCTGTTTTGCTGATCCAGAGGAAGGCAAAAAACCCCAAGAGCAGAAGCCAATTAGCCCTTTTGGGGAAAAAATTCCTTCCTGACTCCCTAATGGCAATCAGACTGTTCCCTGGATCAACCCCTAATAGTTCCTACCTGCCTGTATACCCGGATTAACAAATAACCTTAGATTTATAGCCTATAATATCCTTCCTCTCCAGAAAGACATCAAGTCCCCTTTTAAACTCCTCTATGGATTTGGCAATCAGTACGTCCTCAGGCAGAGAGTTCCACAGTCTAACTGCTCTAACAGTAAAGAATCCCCTTCTATGTTTGTGATGAAACCTGCATTCTTCTAATCGTAGCGGATGCCCTCTTGTTACCGTCGTAGTCCTGGGTATAAACAGATCCTGGAAGAGATCCTTGTATTGTCCCCTCATGTATTTATACATAGTTATTTGGTCGCCCCATAACCTTCTTTTTTCTAGAGTAAATAGTCCCAATTTTGATAGGCTCTCTGGGTATTCTAGTCCCGTCATTCCATGTACTAGCTTAGTCGCTCTTCTTTGAACCCCCTCCAATACCGTAACATCTTTCCTGAGCACCGGTGACCAGAACTGTACACAGTATTCCATGTGAGGTCTGACAAGTGCCTTATATAATGGAAGGATAATGTTCTCGTCCTTCGCCCCTATACCTCTTTTAATGCATCCCAAAACTTTATTTGCCTTTGCAGCAGCTGATTGGCATTGGTTACTCCAGTTTAGTCTACAATCCACTACTACCCCCAGGTCCTTTTCCATATCACTTTTCCCTAGCAGTGCCCCATTAAGTGAATATTGGTAACATCCATTTTTGCTGCCCATGTGCATAACCTTACATTTATCAACATTGAACTTCTTTTGCCATTTTTCTGCCCAAGCCCCCAGCTTATCTAGGTCCGTTTGTAGCCGCACATTGTCCTCCAATGCATTGATTATATTGTATAATTTTGTGTCATCTGCAAATATAGAAATTTTGCTGTGCAGCCCCTCTATCAGGTCATTGATAAATATGTTAAACAGAATGGGGCCTAATACTGAACCCTGTGGCACCCCGCTAGCGACGGTGGCCCAATCAGAGTATGAGCCATTTATTACCACCCTCTGCTTTCTATCATTGAGCCAATTTTTTACCCAATTACACATATGTCAAGCAAAATTCTAGTTCATGTGCACTTTATTATTATAACATGCATGGATATAACTATTGGGGAAAAGTGGGCACAACAGCCCCATCCTAGTGACAATTGCTCCTGTGCTTTTACACTGGAACAAGAGTTGTTCTGTGAATGGAGGCAGAGTGGGCCGGAGAGCGTACTAGCCACCCACCTCCATTCACTGCAAACAAGCAGTCACTCGTCTGTTGGGCACATGTTGAGAGAGGAGAATGGAACTGATGTCAGAGAGTGGCGGAAGTGACGTCAGCCACGAGCCGTGAGCAAGGAGCGAGAGAGCAGGGGAATGTTGGGACAGCACCAGAGCCACTGCAAGGAGACTGAGGGAGTCGCCGGAGGATCCAGTCAGTGGGGAGGAGCAGGTCCAGGAGTGGCAGGAGACCAGAGAGTGACGTCTTGAGGCTGAGCTTACACTTGGTGGGAGACGACATCAGCTGCTGCAAAAGGCTGATAAGTATATTCTGTGTCTGGAAGTCAGTATGTGTCAGTCAGTGTGTGTGTATAAGTCAGGGTCTGTAAGTCAGCATCTGTCTGGGAGTGTGTTTGTAAGGTTTAAGTGAAGCAAAAGTGTGTGACTGAGTGAAAGAGAGCAGAGGAAAACAAAACCTGGAGCGGTTGCGGAGGCACGGTTAGAGTGTGATTAGTTAATCTTCGTAACTTCTGTAGGTAGATTTGTAGATCCCTGATAGAATGTCCTCTATGCTTGGCAATGCTGTCCAGTGTGCTACTTGTGCAATGTATGCAGTCGTTGATCAGCCGACTGCTCCAGTAAGAAGCAGACGTGAATCTGAATCTCAGTGAACGATGTCAATTTCCATTCCTTCCTCTGTGTCAAACATTTTGTGGGCCACTATAATTTTTCATTTGTCCAGCTGGTTGATGTCAACTATATACCCTATTCAATTCAATCCTCCTTATCTCGTTGCCATTTAGAATGCTTTGTTATTTCTATATTCTCCTTATATTTCTTACACATATCTTCCATCTTTTGCATAAATGCCAGATATTCTGTATCCGTCATCTGTTGTTTCATTTGACTTTCCAAGTTCCTGATAATCTCCAGGATCTTCTTTAATTCTATGTGTAGATGTTCTATATTCAAAAGTATAATGTCCAAAGAAAACTTGTTGAAGATCGCCTCAAACTTGGTGCAAAATACCATATCATCTGTCATCAGAGTCAGTTGGACAGTGGATCTTAGACCCCTCGGGATTCGTTTATGGTTAAAGTATTCTTTGAGAGTCACCATATGCAACCCATATGAAATCATTCTCTTTTTCTCCTTTTCGTATTTCCTTTGTAGTGAATTAATTGAAGGTGCCACCAAGAACTCACTTTCCAATGGCACCTCAGATAAAATCCTTGTAGCATCGGCCTCAAAATATGCAAAGGACCATGTGGATTCCAGAGCGTCGTCCCCCAGATCTAATGAAATATTATTGCTCACGTCCGGTGCTCACTGGATTGAATCCATATTCGCTAATCCAACAGTAAATCTCACCAGCAGCACTCATTTTATCAGGTTTTACAAAAAAACTGGTGGCACAATATAGCACAGCGGATGTCACGCCTCACCTTGGGTCGGATCCAAACCCACATTACAGTATCCAGATAAAGATGCAAAAGAAGGCAGCATCCACGACAGTAGGCAGGACAGACAGCAACGTTTCAATCCTCTCCGGGATCTTTGTCAAGCCTGTCTAAACCCTCTATAACACCCCTTTATATACAAACACACCATTACTCACTACTAGAGATGAGCGAACGTACTCGTTTAGAGCAATTACTCAATCGAGCATTGCTTTTTTCCAATAACTGCCTAATTGGGAGAAAAGATTCGGGGGCGCCGGGGTTGAGCGGGGCGTTGCGGTGGGGAGTGGGGGGGATAGAGAGAGAGAGCTCCCCCCTGGTCCTCCCTGCTACCCCCCGCTTCACCCCTCTGCTCAAGTGAGAGAGCATTCCTAGAATAGATTCCCATATAAGTCAGCAGGTCCCCTCCTGTTTGTTGCCTGGATGGCCCATGAAGCAGCTATGAAGCATATCTCTAAATGCTGTTAAATGTAGCTCAAAAAAGATGGCAGGCCCTATAGTCATGTACAGACAACAGAATAGAAAGTTCTACAATCAAAATAGAAAAATAATAATGTTTCTCTAACTGGTTTTAATTAATTAATTAAAAAATTTGGTGATATAGTCCCTTTAACATAAAAATAAAACTTATTCCAGTCACTTTAGGTAAAAAAAAACTAATAAAGACTGTAAAAAAATAACTTCATTCATAGTAAAATGGAGAAAAACCTGAACTTTAAAAGGGAAAAGGCATATACAAAAGCAAAATATTACATTGGAATCGAAAGAAATGTAACAAAGACAGACATTTCTTTAGCAGGGCTCCAATTTAAATTTCTTGATGCATATGTGCCTTAGGGAACAAAATGAGCAAAGTAAAAAGAAATCTGTTCATTTGACTAGAAGACATGTCAGGCTGTCAGCAGAGGTTGTTTGCCTAAGGCTTTCATACGATTCTGGGAAGTAAAAAGAACCTAAAAGCTGTGATAGGAGGTGTTGTAATTCAACCAATATTTGGATAGAAATCCTTGCCTTTCAATGTCCTGATCACAGAAGTTCTCTAGGAATCAATATAGAATTAAAAACTCTTTATAACTTACTATCCTTATGCCCCTTATTAATAGGGTGAAGAGTTTTAAATACCCAAGAGATCAATAGTTATTAGGGATGAGC
Source organism: Eleutherodactylus coqui (assembly GCF_035609145.1). Lineage (NCBI taxonomy): Eukaryota > Metazoa > Chordata > Amphibia > Anura > Eleutherodactylidae > Eleutherodactylus > Eleutherodactylus coqui. The sequence continues at coordinate 128,444,861 of NC_089843.1, read as the reverse complement.
GAACGTGTCCGTTACGGACACATCCGCACCCGGACACCGGCTTTGCCGAACACTGCAGTGTTCGCGCGTAAGTGTCCGGGTGCCACCGGGGGGCGGGGAGATGCGCGGCGGCGCGGGCGGCAGTAGCGGGGAACAGGGGGGAGCCCTCTCTCTCTCCCTCTCCCCCCCACTCCCCGCCGCACCCCCCCGCGCTGCCACGGCGGCCCCCGAACTTTTTCGCCCGAACACTGAAGTGTTCGCAAAGTTCGGTGTTCGGGCGAAAAAGGGGCGGAGCCGAACGTGTTCGCTCATCTCTAATAGTTATCTTTTGAAACATTATTTTACACTTTTTTAAGCAGAAAAAAAATGCATATAGAACTGATGATTTATTAATGCAGTGACAATGGAAATGCAAGGTTTAAAAAGTTTGCCCTCTATAATAAAAAACATTTTTTGTTACAGAAGTCAGTAGCTGGAGGCCTACTAAATAACTATAGACTTTCATAAAATGCTGCCAGCAGCCTATAGGTCTGCATGGTTTGGCAATAGGAATTACAAAATACTTTAGTTCAGTGGTTCCCAAAATTCTTTAGCACCACCATCGTCTGGAGACCCTTTTTCTCCACATGGCAGCAGTGTTTGAGTCATTGATTGTAATTAGCAAAAAAGAACCGCGGCACTCACTTGACCCCGCCAGAAAAGAAAACTTGGGGGGGGAAGGGACAGAGAGAAATTCAAAAAAAGTTTCCTTCTCTGTAGCAAAAAAATGTTCATGCAAAGCCAGCAATGGGGCTATGGACCTAAGCCCCTTCCACGATCCCAATACTATAGCAAAGCTGTGGCAGCATATAATGATGCAAAAAAAAAGGCTTCTTGATTAAAGGAGCATATTTTATTGTTTCACAGTTTTAAAAGAGGCGACGTTTCGACCTACAAACAAGGTCTTTTTCAAGCCTACAAAAACAATAACAAACATGTATAGCCACTGGGTATAAATATATACACATACAAACATATGTACAAACAAATGTAAAATCATGCAAATCACAATATAAAGGTTAAAAACTGTGATGATACGTACCAACAAACTAGTGAAAACACAGTTCAGACTCCATGTTCCGTATGCCCACTTGGTGCAGCAGTCTGCTCTTAAATAGCATGGTGGTGGAATGGTAATGTGTATAACCCCACCCATGTGATGTCACTTCCAGTTTTACCCCAGGTTGCCAGGCAACACACATAGCATGGTGGTGGAATGGTAAAGTGTATAACCCCACCCATGTAATGTCACATCCGGTTTTACCCCAGGTTGCCAGGCAACACACATAACATGGTGGTGGAGTAGTAATGTGTATAACCCCACCCATGTAATGTAACTTCCGGTTTTACCCCAGGTTGCCAGGCAACACACATAGCATGGTGGTGGAATGGTAATATGTATAACACCACCCATGTGATGTCACATCCGGTTTTACCCCAGGTTGCCAGGCAACACACATAGCATGGTGGTGGAATGGTAATATGTATAACACCACCCATGTGATGTCACATCCGGTTTTACCCCAGGTTGCCAGGCAACACACATAGCATGGTGGTGGAATGGTAATATGTATAACACCACCCATGTGATGTCACATCCGGTTTTACCCTAGGTTGCCAGGCAACACACATACAACACAATTCTGACCATATCAGGTCAGAAAAAAAACCATCCATTTTTATTATCTACACAAGGTGCACAGAACTGTAAAGAGAATGCCCACATCACATGGAGCAAGCTTCATTAAAAGTCCACTACTAATCCGTTAAGACTGGTAATATGTGGGTCCACCGGAGAACGTGAGGCCCGAACGCATCTTCACGTACTTGAATATGTCATCACGTCAGAGGGACGTGAGGGGGCCGGCCTGTGAGTGGTAGATGCGCGCCTGACGGATCTCGTCATGTCGCATCAACATGTAACGTGTGATGTCAGATGCTGTGCATAGCGATGATCGTGCGCGCACGACATTATCGCTTACGTCAATCACGCATGCGCATCGCAGGCAAAGAATCACCACCAGGCTCGAAACTTGTGCCACAACAAAGCACATCAGCGGGACTAGACTACTAGCCTATAATAGTGGTCAATTGCTGCATATACAGCCCATAGCACATGTTGTCTGATTATGGTCCCCACAAATATCACCGGGTTACTATCCAATGAACCAATACTGATAAGGAGAACTTTCATATGATCACAGGTCTCTCAAGGATCTAATAAACAATAAATGATACAATACCCGTGAACATATAATATACAAAAAACATAATAAGATATAAATAAATTTATTAGGTGAAATGACATATAAAGATAATATACTGGGATTCAAAATAACAAAAATATTTTTTATGTGCATATCAGTGTGAAAAAGGGAAAGAAAAGGAGAAAAGAGAAAAGAAAAGAGATAAAGGAAGAGAAACAAAAAAAGGGGGGGGGAGGGGGGAATCGGGAAGAAAAAAGGGAAAAACAAGAAAAAGGGGGGGTTTGAAGGGGAAGGAAGAGGAAACGTGCCCACCAGGGCAGGTTTTTTAAAATGGTCTAATCATTGAGTTTCAACTAATTTTGCAGTTGCGTCTCAAGAGCCATAACTTTTTCATTTTTCCATTAACATGGCCATATAAGGGCTTGTTTTTTGCGGGACAAGTTGTGATTTTTTTAAACAGGGGGGAGGAAAAAAAGAAATGGGAAAAAAAGGAAAAAAGGGGCCATGTCATTAAGAGGTTAAATAATGTATTAACTTCCTTCTCTGGGTCATTACGACGCATGGATACCACATGTGTGATTGTATGTTTGATTTTTTACAAAGTAAAGGGAGACAAGTGTTTTTATAATTTTTTACCTTTTTTTTTAAATTTTTTTTGTCCCTTTGGGGGACTTCCACAGGGACCCATCAGGACCCCCTGATCACATTCCAGGGGTCCGATGGTGACAGCCCTTTACATGCTGCAGTGACAGCCCTTTACATGCTGCAGTCACATAGACTGCAGCATGTAAAGGGTTAACACAGCAGAGATCGGAGGTTTTCTCTGATCTCTGCTGTAAGAGCAGGTACCTAGCTGTCCTCTGACAGCCGAGCACCAAGCTCTCCCTGCCACAGAGACCATCGGCTTGCTTCTGACAAGCTGTTGGTCTCTATGGCAACCTGTAAACAAAGCAGGAGGTTGCCGACATATTGGCAATATCTTCTGCTGGTTTTTCAAAGCCCTTGCTTTGTTCTCTGTGGGTCTGTGCAGGCAGAGCACAATGTCACAGCTTGTGGCATTGTGCTCTGCAGCTCCTATAGTGATACATAGCCCGGAAATCTTCCGGGCTATGTCACTATGAGCAGTGCGTGCCACTCAAGGGGTTAATTAGCTGCAACAATCATGTGATCTCTCATCAATCCAGATGATACATCAAGATTGAATCAAAAAATAACGGTTGGACCAACGTTTTTATGTGTCCTCGTCTCCTTTCTACAGGCAACCAATCATAAAGATGTTTCCAGCCAAATGCTCAGGTTTTGCACATTACCCCTTTATCAGACTCAAAAAATTAATTAAACCCCCAGACTTTAGACGCCCCAAAAATCTATTCAGACCTTAGGCTACAGATTACAAAATATATAGCATGCAAATGGGAGATACAAAAAATACATCTGTAGGTAGGTGCCTTTGTGGAAAGTTGCTGCATTTACCTGGAAATGCTGGAGAAGAAAAGAAGCAGACTTCTCTCTCTCTCTAAAGTTTCTTTTCCTTGTCTCCAAACTCTCTAAAACAAAAAAAAAATTGGTTTGGTACCGTGTTAGCCAGTAGAGTAAAGCGGGATTGTTCTCAGTAGGAGAAACCAAGTAATATTGTAGATATGATAGCTTTTAATGGCTAACAAAAATACATGATGTTATAGCGAGCTTTCAGATCTTGGGAGTATAAATTTATGGCTATTTTTGATACCCTTATTAATAGAATAAACCTAGGCGTGAGATTCTTGCATAAGTGGAGAATATGAAAAGTCAGAAGGGGGTCAAGAGGAATGTCCTCTTCTCAATCATTGTTTTTTTTTGTTCGCTTGTTTTTTAAACTTCATAAAAATTCTGAAAAATTCTGAAATTGATCCAATAGATCGCAATGCAAAGGTATTGTTCCATCTACTTTTATGTGCAGGTTTAAAGGGAAGGTAACGCACATCATAAAACTGTCACATTCCTTTGCTCAGTGGGCTGATTAAGTATTTATTTCTCTGCTCAGCTTGTCTGGTACTTTTTAAAATTTTGAGTGCAAATCAGTCTCAAATTTCTATGTGGGAACATTTGTATTTAGATCAAGAGGGGTGTCGTCTCTGAATTTGTATGTGTATATATATATATATATATATATGTATATATATGTATACACCCCATCCAAATCATATAAACAAAGAAAAAAGGTCAGCTTCAACGTCTTTTTACGTATTATACAAAATGTATATATGCAAGAGTGAGTGGATCAATGAAAATCAATGTACTTTCATTAACTCCATTCACTGCGTATAATGCGTGCGTACATTTCGTGCAGAATATGCTATTAAATTACGCTTGTGTGAGTCTGCCCTAATTAGTAGAATAACCCATATATTACATCATGGCCAAGACACAGAGAATTGTCCAATGATATAGTTTATTTTATATTCACCCCTGCACTTAACTAACTTCATCCTTTTAGACGTTGAAGCTGACATTTTTTCTTTGTTTATATATTGCTATTCCACTGAAGCTTATGGTTTTCTTCTGGTCTGGGCTCCGTCTATTATCATCGACTGGCTGTGGGGTCCCTGCTATAGAGGTTGAGCTCTATTTTTTCTTACCTCACACTCCCATTCAAATCAGTTTCATTTAGCCTGATGAAGGGTCCATAGAAGATCCGAAAGCTTGCATTAACATCATATATTTTTTATTAACCACTGAAAGGTATTGTATCTACAAGATTACTTGGTTTCTCCTACTGAGAACAATCGATCACGCCAAACCCTCTAAAAATGGTAGTAGTGCATGCATAGTGCAAACTAGCTGACCATATCAGAAATCAGATCAAAGAACTTACAAGATCTTGCCATAGACCCTTGGATCCTTGATTACGCAGATTGGGACATTAACCCCTTAGTGTCGAAGCCTGTTTGCACCTTAGTGATGGAGCCAAATTTTGACATATCACTTTAACATAGAAAACTCTGTAAAGGTTTTGCATATCCAAGTGATTCTGACATTGTATTTTCGCCACATATTGTACCTCAAAAATAGACCAATAGAATTTGAGTATGTTTATTAAAAGTTCCAAAATTGGGAAAACCGGAAAAAAATGACATTTTTTTCACATTTTCAATTGCAATATTTCAAATATGTGCAAACATACTGTACAAATTTTTGAGAAGATATATTTTTCATCTGTTTACTTTATTCTGGATCCACATTTGAAAAACTTTATTTTTTTTAACCATTTAGTAGACGTACAAATTTAACATTGATATTAACATTTCAAGGAACATTTTGTTTTCCTACACTAAGCCAAGATTGCAAAGGCTCATAGGTGTCATTTTATAGGACGGAGGTGAGTTCTTTCAGTTCCCTTCATGGATCAGACCCATGAGGGGAGCTGAATTTTAAACTTTATTTAACTTTGAATTCACTTTTATGCAATCGCAGTCATCCGGTGGATAGCGGCGCTTGCGTGACCAGAGGTTGGTTCCCGTGGCCACCCGTGATAGCTCCAGGTTGTCAGCTACCTTTGGTAGCTGATAGCATGGAGCTGTCACATCCACCGGCCCCGTGACTTTAATCCTCAGAGCGAGCAGGTTTTTACAGCCCTGAGGATTAAAGCCAAGCCAGCCAGGATGTAAAAAGGCAATGGAGCCGTCACTTAGAGGTTAAGTTTGTATTTATTAGTGATCACACAACTTTTTACTATCTTCTTACTGGTGTATTCGATTAAAGGGTTTGTCCGGATGCTATAACATTTTTAAACAGAGATCCAAATGTGTAAAAACAATAAAAGTAGTGGTAGTTACCCGTCTGCCCCAGCGATCCAGCACTACAGCCCTATAGTCTTCCTGGTCTTTGTTATGGAATTTAAACCATCTGATCACTGCAGCTAATTAAAGGCCACAGCCATCAAATACCATTCTCCTGGCATCACCGCTCGGATGCTGGGAGCCAATGCTAAGAGAATGCCACCTGGTGGCTACAGCCTCTGATTAGCCACAATGGTCAAGTGGTTTCCATTCCAAAACAAACACTGTGAGGAACGTGGGGTTTCAGCACTGGCTTGCCGGAGCAGAGGGTAGGTAAGTATCAATACTTTTATTGTTTTCACACATTTAGATCTATGTTTAAAGGGGTTGTTGTACTTGTAGATGTTTTACTTCAGGAAGCAGACAGCTCTGTACATTGAGTAGTGGTCCGGATTGGCACTACAGACTGAGTCCTAATGAGGTCTGAGCCTGCAGTACCAACCCAAGTATAGAACTGTCTGCTTCCTACAGCAAAACAGCTATAAGGGGGACAAACCCTTTAAAAATAGAATAGCATTCAGGCAACCCCTTTAAATTTTTAGGAGCCTACTAACATACTTATATGGTCTGCCTTTTGAGACAACTTGCATTAATATAATAGCCTGTGTTCATGTCTGTTTTGAAGTCCATCTCCAGTAACAGAGAAAGCCCTTTTACACACAATGATTATCACTCAAAATTTGCTCAAAAGCCATCTTTTGAGTGATAATCATTGCGTGTAAATGTGCCTATCTTTCACTTTTCTGCCGAACGATGGTTTTATGTCTGGCATAAAATCCATCCTTCCGCAGAAGGCCTGATAGCAGAGACTTCACTCTGATAACATTCTCTCAGCTGTAAGCCCCTGGCAGAACAAAGGGGGTATATTCAGAGAATAGACCACCCGCTGTTCTCTTAATATAGCTCCTGGTGGCTCACAGCATTAATAAGCTACTAATTTGCATTAGTACCAATTAGTAGTTTATGCAAAATGATCGCTCAAAAGGGCCTGAAGTAGAGAAGACTGATGATTCATAATGCCCATAAAAGTCTATAAAGAGGGGAAGGGGAGGAGGAGGAGGGAGAGAGACTAAAGGCCCTTTTATACTAGATAATTATTATTCAAAAATCATTTAAATGAGCAAAAATGAATGATAATCGTTGAGTGTAAACAGAGCCAACGATTGAACAATAAATTATTATTTTTTTGTTCATTTTATGCAAGCATGAAAACCATTGTTGGCTCGTTCACATAATTATTCAGTTTAAATAACGATGGGTCAGTCATTCCCATTCATAACAAAATGATTTCTCATTTGAATTCGCCAATGATGTATCTGCCTGTAAAAACAGGCTGCACAAGCGAACTTTGACACCATTTGCCTGTTCATGCCTACAAATGAATAATAATTTGGAGTAAACAGACCCTAAGGCTGGCTTCACATGAGCGTAAGCATATTTGCAGAATAAAAGTTGTATATTCTTGCATGCAACTGCATTTTTTATTGTACTTTTTGTATGCGCAAGTCCTGCACAATTGCATGCACTGCAATAGAATACGCACTGATGCTCCCAACCATTGCAATGGCCAAAATTCTTTAATGAGTGCCAACTATGTTCTTTTCCTGTGTAAATGCACAGTACAATAGAGCATGCTGCTGTTTTTTTGGCGCTAGGCAATTGCGCATGCAAAATATGCGCTTATGAATGAACACATTGAAATATGCAAATACGCTCATGTGAATCTGGCCTAACACAAATACTGCTGCAGCAAACTAAAAATTAGAGAAGAGACCGGCAGAAGGGAAAAATTCCTAAAAATGCCGGGTACAAGTCATAATGGCCAGAAAGTGTTTTTCCTCATGTACACATTGCAGCGTATTCTGAAAAGTCCTCTGAAAGTGCAGATATGCTTTACACATGACAAACTTTCTGAAAAAATGCAGGGTTTGGGAGCAACCAGTTTGATAGATTTTTGAGCACTCTGTACTTTAGCATAATTTTTGTCATGATCCTAGTTAGGATCACAGCATTTGCCAACTTTGAAAGCTCTGCTGCAGTTAATGAGAATAAGACATATTGTTTCAGATTGAAAACAGCGCAGACAACAATGCACATTCACTGTGGTTAACTTTATGAAAGTTAATTTATAACAGTAATGAGAAAATGTTGACCTTTTATGGAAATATTGCGCTAGTAATAACTCTTCAACAGTAAATATGACCATTGTTTAAAAGCAAAATTGGCTTACACACCAATATTCCTCATTAGAATTCTATTGATACTGCTAAAAATACAAATATTCATGTCGCTTCAATGTGTTCAGAGAATTTTATTTTCAGAAACACTAATTGAAAATGCACACATACGTGTCAGTAGAGGAGCAATTGAACCTCTCGAGATTGTGTTTAAGGCATTCATCAAAATTGTAGTTTCTTAGAAAATAGACATAATAATTTCATACAGATTTGTAAATTGTTTTTGATGAATCTACCCAACTATGTATGGAGGAACGCTTAATTTTTCTTCTCTAGAGCTTATTCACTATATGTTCTGTTTTTAAGCCTTACACAATGATATAAGTCCTGAGTACCACACTTATAATTTGGTAAAAAGGAAGGAAAGTTCACCAAACATTGCCTTCAGCTGAATTTAGTTTTAGGTAGAAATACCCTTGAATGGTCATTAACTTTTCAAAGACCTTGTGGTCAGAGGATAGGCAATCTGTTGATTAGGAAAAGTACAAGTCCCTTTACCTACCTAAAATGACATCTTTGTACCGAAAAATTACTCTAAAGTCCTAAGCACGGCGGGGTCTTACCTATTTCTTTCTTTTAATCATGTAGTTTTTATTGAAAGTTTTAGATTACACAGAACTAGAAAGGCACAAAAAAAACAACCCTAAGAAAACCCAACCCACAAAGTGCATCAAATTAATTGTCCAGTGGGAACCAGAACATGTTGATTATTCCAAATTTCTACAGACCATAACAGTAGACGTGATTAAAGAACCTGCATATCGTTCTAAACCAACACATGGTTTAGGTATTCAGATCGGAGCCTAAACCCTCACATTCCACCAATTCTCTGGGGAAGTCCCAAAGGAAACAAGTGGTCTTGAAGCAAGGAAGGTGACGCCAAATTGATTTGTTTAACCACGGAAATCATAGCTCCTCATATTCTCTTAATCTAGACAGTTTAGGACAGGCTAACATCATATGTATAAGGTCTGCAGAAGTCATCGTATACCTATCACTAGAGATGAGCGAACACCAAAATGTTCGGGTGTTCGTTATTCGGAACGAACTTCCCGCGATGTTCGAGGGTTCGTTTCGAACAACGAACCCCATTGAAGTCAATGGGCGACCAGAGCATTTTTGTATTTCGCCGATGCTCGCTAAGGTTTTCATGTGTGAAAATCTGGGCAATTCAAGAAAGTGATGGGAATGACACAGAAACGGATAGGGCAGGCGAGGGGCTACATGTTGGGCTGCATCTCAAGTTCACAGGTCCCACTATTAAGCCACAATAGCGGCAAGAGTGGGCCCCCCCCCCCCTCCCAACAACTTTTACTTCTGAAAAGCCCTCATTAGCATGGCATACCTTTGCTAAGCACCACACTAGCTACAACAAAGCACAATCACTGCCTGGATGACACTCCGCTGCCACTTCTCCTGGCTTACATGCTGACCAACCGCCCCCCCCTCCCCCCCACAGCGCACACCAAAGTGTCCCTGCGCAGCCTTCAGCTGCCCTCATGCCACGCCACACTCATGTCTATTTAGAAGTGCGTCTGCCATGAGGAGGAACCGCAGGCACACACTGCAGAGGGTTGGCACGGCTAGGCAGCGACCCTCTTTAAAAGGGGCGGGGCGATAGCCCACAATGCTGTACAGAAGCAATGAGAAATAGAATCCTGTGCCACCGCCATCAGGAGCTGCACACGTAGGCATAGCAATGGGGAACCTATGTGCCACACACTATTCATTCTGTCAAGGTGTCTGCATGCCCCAGTTAGACCGGGCTTTTTAATTCATAGACACAGGCAGGTACAACTCCCTATTGTGAAGTCCCTGTGGACCGACAGCATGGGTGGGTGCCAGGAAGCCACCGGCGGTACATCGAAATATCCCATTGCATTGCCCAACACAGCTGAGGTAGTAATGTCGTGCGTAATACAGGTGGGCTTCGGCCCACACTGCATGCCCCAGTCAGACTGGTGTTCTTTAGAAGTGTACAGATGTATTAAAAACTCCGTGTGCACCTACAGCATGGGTGGCTCCCTGGAACCCACCGGCGGTACATAAAAATATCCCATTGCATTGCCCAACACAGCTGAGGTAGTAATGTCGTGCTTAATGCAGGTGGGCTTCGGCCCACACTGCATGCCCCAGTCAGACTGGGGTTCTTTAGAAGTGGACACATGTAGGTTAAACTCCCTGTGGACCCACTGCCTGGGTGGGTGCCAGGAAGCCACCGGCGGTACATAGAAATATCCCATTGCATTGCCCAACACAGCTGAGGTAGTAATGTCGTGCGTAATACAGGTGGGCTTCGGCCCACACTGCATGCCCCAGTCAGACTGGGGTTCTTTAGAAGTGTACAGATGTATTAAAAACTCCGTGTGCACCTACAGCATGGGTGGCTCCCTGGAACCCACCGGCGGTACATAGAAATATCCCATTGCATTGCCCAACACAGCTGAGGTAGTAATGTCGTGCTTAATGCAGGTGGGCTTCGGCCCACACTGCATGCCCCAGTCAGACTGGGGTTCTTTAGAAGTGGACACATGTAGGTTAAACTCCCTGTGGACCCACTGCCTGGGTGGGTGCCAGGAAGCCACCGGCGGTACATAGAAATATCCCATTGCATTGCCCAACACAGCTGAGGTAGTAATGTCGTGCGTAATACAGGTGGGCTTCGGCCCACACTGCATGCCCCAGTCAGACTGGGGTTCTTTAGAAGTGTACAGATGTATTAAAAACTCTGTGTGCACCTACAGCATGGGTGGCTCCCTGGAACCCACCGCGGTACATAGAAATATCCCATTGCATTGCCCAACACAGCTGAGGTAGTAATGTCGTGCTTAATGCAGGTGGGCTTCGGCCCACACTGCATGCCCCAGTCAGACTGGGGTTCTTTAGAAGTGGACACATGTAGGTTAAACTCCCTGTGGACCCACTGCCTGGGTGGGTGCCAGGAAGCCACCGGCGGTACATAGAAATATCCCATTGCATTGCCCAACACAGCTGAGGTAGTAATGTCGTGCGTAATACAGGTGGGCTTCGGCCCACACTGCATGCCCCAGTCAGACTGGGGTTCTTTAGAAGTGTACAGATGTATTAAAAACTCCGTGTGCACCTACAGCATGGGGGGCTCCCTGGAACCCACCGGCGGTACATAGAAATATCCCATTGCATTGCCCAACACAGCTGAGGTAGTAATGTCGTGCTTAATGCAGGTGGGCTTCGGCCCACACTGCATGCCCCAGTCAGACTGGGGTTCTTTAGAAGTGGACACATGTAGGTTAAACTCCCTGTGGACCCACTGCCTGGGTGGGTGCCAGGAAGCCACCGGCGGTACATAGAAATATCCCATTGCATTGCCCAACACAGCTGAGGTAGTAATGTTGTGCGTAATACAGGTGGGCTTCGGCCCACACTGCATGCCCCAGTCAGACTGGTGTTCTTTAGAAGTGTACAGATGTATTAAAAACTCTGTGTGCACCTACAGCATGGGTGGCTCCCTGGAACCCACCGGCGGTACATAAAAATATCCCATTGCATTGCCCAACACAGCTGAGGTAGTAATGTCGTGCTTAATGCAGGTGGGCTTCGGCCCACACTGCATGCCCCAGTCAGACTGGGGTTCTTTAGAAGTGGACACATGTAGGTTAAACTCCCTGTGGACCCACTGCCTGGGTGGGTGCCAGGAAGCCACCGGCGGTACATAGAAATATCCCATTGCATTGCCCAACACAGCTGAGGTAGTAATGTCGTGCGTAATACAGGTGGGCTTTGGCCCACACTGCATGCCCCAGTCAGACTGGGGTTCTTTAGAAGTGTACAGATGTATTAAAAACTCCGTGTGCACCTACAGCATGGGTGGCTCCCTGGAACCCACCGGCGGTACATAGCAATATCCCATTGCATTGCCCAACACAGCTGAGGTAGTAATGTCGTGCTTAATGCAGGTGGGCTTCGGCCCACACTGCATGCCCCAGTCAGACTGGGGTTCTTTAGAAGTGGACACATGTAGGTTAAACTCCCTGTGGACCCACTGCCTGGGTGGGTGCCAGGAAGCCACCGGCGGTACATAGAAATATCCCATTGCATTGCCCAACACAGCTGAGGTAGTAATGTCGTGCGTAATACAGGTGGGCTTCGGCCCACACTGCATGCCCCAGTCAGACTGGGGTTCTTTAGAAGTGTACAGATGTATTAAAAACTCTGTGTGCACCTACAGCATGGGTGGCTCCCTGGAACCCACCGCGGTACATAGAAATATCCCATTGCATTGCCCAACACAGCTGAGGTAGTAATGTCGTGCTTAATGCAGGTGGGCTTCGGCCCACACTGCATGCCCCAGTCAGACTGGGGTTCTTTAGAAGTGGACACATGTAGGTTAAACTCCCTGTGGACCCACTGCCTGGGTGGGTGCCAGGAAGCCACCGGCGGTACATAGAAATATCCCATTGCATTGCCCAACACAGCTGAGGTAGTAATGTCGTGCGTAATACAGGTGGGCTTCGGCCCACACTGCATGCCCCAGTCAGACTGGGGTTCTTTAGAAGTGTACAGATGTATTAAAAACTCCGTGTGCACCTACAGCATGGGGGGCTCCCTGGAACCCACCGGCGGTACATAGAAATATCCCATTGCATTGCCCAACACAGCTGAGGTAGTAATGTCGTGCTTAATGCAGGTGGGCTTCGGCCCACACTGCATGCCCCAGTCAGACTGGGGTTCTTTAGAAGTGGACACATGTAGGTTAAACTCCCTGTGGACCCACTGCCTGGGTGGGTGCCAGGAAGCCACCGGCGGTACATAGAAATATCCCATTGCATTGCCCAACACAGCTGAGGTAGTAATGTTGTGCGTAATACAGGTGGGCTTCGGCCCACACTGCATGCCCCAGTCAGACTGGTGTTCTTTAGAAGTGTACAGATGTATTAAAAACTCTGTGTGCACCTACAGCATGGGTGGCTCCCTGGAACCCACCGGCGGTACATAAAAATATCCCATTGCATTGCCCAACACAGCTGAGGTAGTAATGTCGTGCTTAATGCAGGTGGGCTTCGGCCCACACTGCATGCCCCAGTCAGACTGGGGTTCTTTAGAAGTGGACACATGTAGGTTAAACTCCCTGTGGACCCACTGCCTGGGTGGGTGCCAGGAAGCCACCGGCGGTACATAGAAATATCCCATTGCATTGCCCAACACAGCTGAGGTAGTAATGTCGTGCGTAATACAGGTGGGCTTTGGCCCACACTGCATGCCCCAGTCAGACTGGTGTTCTTTAGAAGTGTACAGATGTATTAAAAACTCCGTGTGCACCTACAGCATGGGTGGCTCCCTGGAACCCACCGGCGGTACATAGAAATATCCCATTGCATTGCCCAACACAGCTGAGGTAACGTCAGCTGTAATGCAGGTGGGCTAAAAATTAATTTGATTACACTGTAGGCGAGGGCCCACAAAAATTGCTGTATCAACAGTACTAATGTACATCCCAAAAATTGGCCATGGCCAGCCAAGAGGGCAGGTGAAACCCATTAATCGCTTTGGTTAATGTGGCTTAAGTGGTAACTAGGCCTGGAGGCAGCCCAGTGTAACGAAAAATTGGTTCAAGTTAAAGTTCCAACGCTTTTAAGCGCATTGAAACTTATAAAAATTGTTCAGAAAAATTATTTGAGTGAGCCTTGTGGCCCTAAGAAAAATTGCCCATTCAGCGTGATTACGTAAGGGTTCAGGAGGAGGAGCAGGAGGAGGAGGAGGAATATTAGACACAGATTGATGAAGCAGAAATGTCCCCGTTTTGGATGGTGAGAGAGAACGTATCTTCCATCCGCGGGTGCAGCCTACGTATTGCTTACGTATCGCTGCTGTCCGCTGGTGGAGAACAGAAGTCTGGGGAAATCCAGCCTTTGTTCATCTTGATGAGTGTTAGCCTGTCGGCACTGTCGGTTGACATGCGGCTACGCTTATCTGTGATGATTCCCCCAGCCGCACTAAACACCCTCTCCGACAAGACGCTAGCCGCAGGACAAGCAAGCACCTCCAGGGCATACAGCGCTAGTTCAGGCCACGTGTCCAGCTTCGACACCCAGTAGTTGTAGGGGGCAGAGGCGTCACCAAGGATGGTCGTGCGATCCGCTACGTACTCCCTCACCATCCTTTTACAGTGCTCCCGCCGACTCAGCCGTGACTGGGGAGCGGTGACACAGTCTTGGTGGGGAGCCATAAAGCTGGCCAGGCCCTTAAAGACTGTTGCACTGCCTGGGATGTACATGCTGCTCGATCTACGCACATCCCCTGCTACCTTGCCCTCGGTACTGCGCCTTCTGCCACTAGCGCTGTCGGCTGGGAATTTTACCATCAGCTTGTCCGCAAGGGTCCTGTGGTATAGCAACACTCTCGAACCCCTTTCCTCTTCGGGAATCAGAGTGGGCAGGTTCTCCTTATACCGTGGATCGAGCAGTGTGTACACCCAGTAATCCGTCGTGGCCAGAATGCGTGCAACGCGAGGGTCACGAGAAAGGCATCCTAACTAGAGATGAGCGAGCACCAAAATGCTCGGGTGCTCGTTACTCGAGTCGAACTTTCAGTGATGCTCGAGAGTTCGTTTCGAGTAACGAACCCCATTGAAGTCAATGGGTGACTCGAGCATTTTTGTATATCGCCGATGCTCGCTAAGGTTTTCATTTGTGAAAATCTGCAAAACACAAGAAAGTGATGAAAACGACACAGAAACGAATAGGGCAGGCGAGGAGCTACATTTTGGGCTGTATCTCAAGTTCCCAGGTCCCACTATTAGAAGAACGATGTTAGCTCATTGAATTCAATGGAGCCGTCAATACAGCCGACTCCATTGAAAGCAATGGGCTGACGGCGATCGCGGGATGAATTGTCGGAAAGGGGTTAAATATATAAGCCCTTCCCTGCAATTCATCCAGAAATGTGTAAAAATAAAAAATATATATATATACTTACCTGGTCCCGGCAGAGCGATGTTAGCCCATTGAATTCAATGGAGCCGTCAATACAGCCGACTCCATTGAAAGCAATGGGCTGCCGGCGATCGCGGGATGAATTGTCGGGAAAGGGTTAAATATATAAGCCCTTCCCTGCAATTCATCCAGAAATGTGTAAAAATAAAAAATATATATATACTCACCTGGTGCCGGCAGACGGAGTTCAGCGCGGCAGGCTGCAGTTCTCCTGAACTGCTCTGAACAGCTGTGAGTAGTATTCAGCAGCCGGGGATTTAAAATCCCCGCCTGCTGAATAAGATGCCTCTGATTGGTCACAGCCTGACCAATCAGAGGCCAGCCCTCACTCACACCCATTCATGAATTCATGAATGGGTGAGTGAGGGCTGCCTCTGATTGGCTCAGGGGCAGGAGAGCTGCCCCTGAGCCAATCAGAGGCAGCCCTCACTCACCCATTCATGAATTCATGAATGGGTGTGAGTGAGGGCTGGCCTCTGATTGGTCAGGCTGTGACCAATCAGAGGCATCTTATTCAGCAGGCGGGGATTTTAAATCCCCGCTGATGAATACTACTCACAGCTGTTCAGAGCAGTTCAGGAGAACTGCAGCCTGCCGCGCTGAACTCCATCTGCCGGCACCAGGTGAGTATATATATATTTTTTATTTTTACACATTTCTGGATGAATTGCAGGGAAGGGCTTATATATTTAACCCTTTCCCGACAATTCATCCCGCGATCGCCGGCAGCCCATTGCTTTCAATGGAGTCGGCTGTATTGCGGCTCCATTGAATTCAATGGGCTAACATCGTTCTGCCGGGACAAGGTAAGTATATATATATTTTTTATTTTTACACATTTCTAGATGAATTGCAGGGAAGGGCTTATATATTTAAGCCCTTCCCGACAATTCATCCCGCGTACGCCGGCAGCCCATTGCTTTCAATGGAGTCGGCTGTATTGCCGTCTCCATTGAATTCAATGGTCAGTGCTCGTTTAATCGAGACGAGTATCGCGTGGTGCTCGTCTCGAGTAACGAGCATCTCGAGCACCCTAATACTCGAACGAGCATCAAGCTCGGACGAGTATGCTCGCTCATCTCTAATCCTAACATGAAGTCAGCCATGTGTGCCAGGGTACCTGTACGCAACACATGGCTGTCTTCACTAGGAAGATCACTTTCAGGATCCTCCTCCTCCTCCTCCTCAGGCCATACACGCTGAAAGGATGACAGGCAATCAGCCGGTGTACCGTCAGCAGCGGGCCAAGCTGTCTCTTCCCCCTCCTCCTCATCCTCCTCATGCTCCTCCTCGTCCTCCTGTACGCGCTGAGAAATAGACAGGAGGGTGCCCTGACTATCCAGCGGCATACTGTCTTCCCCCGCCCCCGTTTCCGAGCGCAAAGCAGCTGCCTTTATGGTTTGCAGGGAATTTCTCAAGATGCATAGCAGAGGAATGGTGACGCTAATGATTGTAGCATCGCCGCTCACCACCTGGGTAGACTCCTCAAAATTACCAAGGACATGGCAGATGTCTGCCAACCAGGCCCACTCTTCTGAAAGGAATTGAGGAGGCTGACTCCCACTGCGCCGCCCATGTTGGAGTTGGTATTCGACTATAGCTCTACGTTGTTCATAGAGCCTGGCCAACATGTGGAGCGTAGAGTTCCACCGTGTGGGCACGTCGCACAGCAGTCGGTGCACTGGCAGCTTAAAGTGATGTTGCAGGGTGCGCAGGGTGGCAGCGTCCGTGTGGGACTTGCGGAAATGTGCGCAGAGCCGGCGCGCCTTTACGAGCAGGTCTGACAAGCGTGGGTAGCTTTTCAGAAAGCGCTGAACCACCAAATTAAAGACGTGGGCCAGGCATGGCACGTGCGTGAGGCTGCCGAGCTGCAGAGCCGCCACCAGGTTACGGCCGTTGTCACACACGACCATGCCCGGTTGGAGGCTCAGCGGCGCAAGCCAGCGGTCGGTCTGCTGTGTCAGACCCTGCAGCAGTTCGTGGGCCGTGTGCCTCTTATCGCCTAAGCTGAGTAGTTTCAGCACGGCCTGCTGACGCTTGCCCACCGCTGTGCTGCCAAACCGCGCGACACCGACTGCTGGCGACATGCTGCTGCTAACACATCTTGATTGCGAGACAGAGGAGGAGGAGGAGGAGGAGGAGGGTGCTTTAGTGGAGGAAGCATACACCTCCGCAGATACCACCACCGAGCTGGGGCCCGCAATTCTGGGGGTGGGTAGGACATGAGCGGTCCCAGGCTCTGACTCTGTCCCAGCCTCCACTAAATTCACCCAATGTGCCGTCAGGGAGATGTAGTGGCCCTGCCCGCCTGTGCTTGTCCACGTGTCCGTAGTTAAGTGGACCGTGGCAGTAACCGCGTTGGTGAGGGCGCGTACAATGTTGCGGGAGACGTGGTCGTGCAGGGCTGGGACGGCACATCGGGAAAAGTAGTGGCGACTGGGAACTGAGTAGCGCGGGGCCGCCGCCTCCATGATACTTTTGAAGGACTCCGTTTCCACAACCCTATACGGCAGCATCTCAAGGCTGATGAATTTTGCTATGCGGACAGTTAACGTTTGAGCGTGCGGGTGCGTGGCGGCGTACTTGCGCTTGCGCTCCAACAGTTGCGCAAGCGACGGCTGGACGGTGCGCTGAACTACACTGCTGGATGGGGCCGAGGACAGCGGAGGTGAGGGTGTGGGTGCAGGCCAGGAGACGGTAGTGCCTGTGTCCTGAGAGGGGGGTTGCATCTCAGTGGCAGGTTGGGGCACAGGGGGAGAGGCAGGGGTGCAAACCGGAGGCGCTGAACGGTCTTCGTCCCACCTTGCGGGGTGCTTGGCCATCATATGTCTGCGCATGGTGGTGGTGGTGAGGCTGTTGGTGTTGGCTCCCCGGCTGAGCTTTGCGCGACAAAGGTTGCACACCACTGTTCGTCGGTCGTCAGGCGTCTCTGTGAAAAACTGCCAGACCTTAGAGCACCTCGGCCTCTGCAGGGTGGCATGGCGCGAGGGGGTGCTTTGGGAAACACTTGGTGGATTATTCGGTCTGGCCCTGCCTCTACCCCTGGCCACCGCACTGCCTCTTGCAACCTGCCCTGCTGATGCCCTTGACTCCCCCTCTGAAGACCTGTCCTCCTGAGTAAGCGTTGCACACCAGGTGGGGTCAGTCACCTCATCGTCCTGCTGCTCTTCCTCCGAATCCTCTGTGCGCTGCTCCCTCGGACTTACTGCCCTTACTACTACCTCACTGCAAGACAACTGTGTCTGATCGTCATCGTCCTCCTCACCCACAGAAAGGTCTTGAGACAGTTGGCGGAAGTCCCCAGCCTCTTCCCCCGGACCCCGGGAACTTTCAAATGGTTGGGCATCAGTGACGATAAACTCCTCTGGTGGGAGAGGAACCGCTGCTGCCCAATCTAAGCAGGGGCCCGAGAACAGTTCCTGGGAGTGTTCCCGCTCCTGAGCAGGTGTCATTGTAGTGGAGTGAGGAGGCTGGGAGGAAGGAGGAGCAGCAGACAGAGGATTCGGATTTGCAGCAGTGGACGGCGCAGAACTGCGGGTAGACGATAGGTTGCTCGAAGCACTTTCTGCCATCCAGGACAGGACCTGCTCACACTGCTCATTTTCTAATAACCGTCTCCCGCGTGGACCCATTAATTGGGCGATGAATGTGGGGACACCAGAAACGTGCCTCTCTCCTAATCGCGCAGCAGTCGGCTGCGACACACCTGGATCAGGAGCTCGGCCTGTGCCCACACCCTGACTTGGCCCTCCGCGTCCTCGGCCGCGTCCACGTCCTCTAGGCCTACCCCTACCCCTCAGCATGCTGTATTACCAGTGATTTGATTTCACAGGCAGCTAATAAATTGGCGCAAGACTGCAGGCCAAATATAATTTTTTCCCTTTTTTGAAAACGAAAGGCCCCACTGCCTCTAGTGAATGTATAATCTAAGTTTAATAACTGTGCTGTGTCCCTGCTAATGTGTCACAGAACGTGAGGGTAGCAGAGTTATTAACTGTGGCAGAGCAGGTATTTTTTTTCCCAATTAAGGAAAGCAAATGGCAAAGCCAGGAGTAAAACGTAGCTGGGTGCGTCTGATTTTTACAGGTTGCACACGCAGCCGACACGTGTCCACCGCCCTTAGGACGGACAGAGGCAGGACAAATAGAATTATTTTCCGTTTTTTTGCACCAAAAGGCAGCACTGCGTATATTCTATGAACATGAGAAGTTTAATAACTGTGCTGTTTTCCTGCTAATGTGTCACAGAACGTGAGGGTAGCAGAGTTATTAACTGTGGCAGAGCAGGTATTTTTTTTCCCAATTAAGGAAAGCAAATGGCGAAGCCAGGAGTAAAACGTAGCTGGGTGCGTCTGATTTTTAAAGGTTTCACACGCAGCCGACACGTGTCCACCGCCCTTAGGACGGACAGAGGCAGGACAAATAGAATTATTTTCCGTTTTTTTGCACCAAAAGGCAGCACTGCGTATATTCAATGAATAATAACTGTGTTGTGGCCCTGCCTATACAATTCTTTCCCTGCAGTATCAATGGAGGGTGCAATGCTCTGCAGAGGCGATTTTGAGAAGCAAAAAAAAATGCAGCACAGCTAACAGCAGCCTGGACAGTACTGCACACGGATAAATATGGCCCTAGAAAGGACCGTTGAGGTTCTTGAAGGCTACACTCACTCCTAACACTCTCCCTGCCTATGCAGCACTTCTGTCCCTAATGCTGGGTGCAACGCTCTGCAGAGCCGATTTTGAGAAGAAAAAAAAATTGCCACTGCTAACAGCAGCCAACACACAGCTATCAGTGGCCCTAATAAGGACTTTTGGGGGGTCTTGAAGCCTACACTAACTACCAATTCTTTCCCTACAGCAGCTCCGGTACAAACAGCACTGTCCCTCATCTAACTCACACGGCATCTGAGGCGAACCGCGGGAGGGGCCGACTTTTATGTTCGGGTGACACCTGATCTTCCCAGCCACTCACAGCAGGGGGGTGGTATAGGGCTTGAACGTCACAGGGGGAAGTTGTAATGCCTTCCCTGTCTTTCAATTGGCCAGAAAAGCGCGCTAACGTCTCAGGGAAGGAAGTGAAAGTAACCAGAACACCACATGGTGTTCGTTACGAATAACGAACATCCCGAACACCCTAATATTCGCACGAATATCAAGCTCGGAAGAACACATTCGCTCATCTCTACCTATCACATAACGGTGAATCTCTTGCTCCAATACTACACTGAAAATCAGGTGTTTTGTAGACCCTATGAAGCAAATATTCTTGTGATAGCCTATGTGATCCTCTAAGTGCCAACTTAGGAGTCATAACCATTATTTTTTGCCATTGATGGTCCTGTCTGGGGTCCAGGTCACCTTCCCATTTTTCTTTGAATAGCTAGGAAACTTTTCTAGCTCTTTCATTAGCAAATGTTTTTATAGTTTAGAGATAAGTCAGCTGGGTCTCCTACCAATCCCACTTTCTCAACTATAGGATAATGTGTCACCTGCAGGCCCACCCACCCTGTTTTTGCCACGTACTTTTGGAATGCATGACAAATTGTAAGTATTTATAAAAAGTGGCTGGTCGGCAAATCAAACTCATTGTATTATAGAAAATTGTTTTAAATAGCCATCAGCAAATACTTCTGGAGTACATCTAATACCTTTGAATCTCCCCCTACTAAAACCCTCCAAACAAGCCAAGTCAGTTATCCATTGCGTATCCCAGATTGATGTATTGTTACGTTTGCGTAGGACATGGGAACAACGACCTGCATGGACGCAACCCAAATAAGAGCTGGAGTGAAGAAAGGGAGTAGGGACATTTATACACGACTGACACCAACAACAAACAAAACAGATGTGCATACCAACAACCACAAATACAACAGACGCCAAAATACTTACAAAACAACTAATACATACCGACAGATGGAATTGCTTAATAAGTACGTATGAGGTATTGGTTTGTATTTTGGCCAGAATACGTAAGGGTCTTCATTGTCTTATGAGTCCCTACTTTAACAAGACAACTAAAACCACAAAAAGGGGCCCCTGCCTACAAGTGGGGTGATCGGCCCAATAGGGACAGCCTCATGCTGGAACAAGGGGCCTGGCTCATCCTAGATGGTAACAGGTAGGAACACAAGACAAGGGAAATAACAGAACAGGTGTCTGTTCACCTATAGACACAGGGGTACAGAACATAGAACAAAACTCAACAAGTGTCTGCACACCTACAGACAAAGACATCAGCAAACAGAAAGTGAAATGCGGATACAGACACAGACTGTGCACAACTAATGTCTGAACACCTGTAAACAGCCATTGTAAAAAAAAAACAGTGTTAAAAAATGGGAAAAAATGCAATAGAAGTGATCAAGAATGCTGTATGTACACCAAAATAGTTTTAATAAAAACTATAGCCCATCACACAAAGAAAGCCCTCACAGAGCTCTGTCCATGGAAAAATAAAAAGGTTATTGGACTTTGAATGCAACAATGTAAAGAAAATAATTTCCAAAAAAACTGTTTTTATTCTGTAAAAGTGGAAAACCCCAAAAAAACAATAATTTTAGTATTATCTTAATCATACCAGCTAGCAGAAAAAAAATATAATGTCATTTATGGTGCTGTAAAAAAAACAATGGGACAATTGATGTGTTTTCTCTCCCTGCCCACCAAAAAAATCAATAAAAGTTCTACAAAACATTAAATGCACCTAAAAATGGTACCAATAAAATCTACAGTGTGCCATGCAAAAAACAAGCCCTCATATGGCCATGTTGATTGATAAATAAAAAAAGTTATGTCTTTGAAATGTGGAGATTAAAATACCCCCAAATTGTTGCGTCCTTATGGCCAAAATAAACTGTGACTTTATGGGGTTAAAACTGTTGTAAAAGTGGAAATTTAAAACATAACTTTTATTAAATTATTTAAAAACTAAACCAGAGATTGGAGCTGCAGAAAGATCACTTGCATATTCCTTGTGCATCCTGGGAAGAGCAAAGAATCACTGTAAGCGAGAAGATTGCTGGAATTAGCCGGGTCTAGCTTCTCGGAGGACATCACCAAACCAGAGATTGGAGCTGCAGGAAGATCATTTGCATATTCCCTGTGCATCCTGGGAATAGCAAAGAATCACTGTAAGCGGGAAGATGGCTGGGATTAGCTAGGTCAACCTGCTCGGAGGACATCCCCAAACCGCACGCCAAATGGCGCACAAAATTGTACACTTAGTAGTATTTTACAGGTTGAATATCTTCACCACGATTCTTGACTTTTAGAAGTTTGGAAGTGGACATCAACTGGCAATATGGAAAAGGAAAGAAGCCATTTGGTGAGCTGCAACGTATGCTATATTTTTACAGACCTACCAGAGGAAAAGCTAAACTTCACCTGTCAGAAATGCAAGCTTGTGTCTCTATTGGAGGAAAAGGTGTGCAGTCTTCAAGAGAGAATAGCTGCATTGAAACATATTAAGGAAGGTGAGGATTCCCTTGACAGAGTAAAAGAAAGTCTTCAAAATGTTGAAAAAAAAGTAATGTCCAGTGTACCTGCAGAAGCAGAAAAATGGCAGCATGTGATCCAGAGAAGCAGGAGGAACAGGAGTCAGTCAGCACCCATACTGCTTGGGAACCGGTATGAGGTTCTCACGCAGGGGGACCTGGTACTGGTTCCTGAGCAGAAGGAGAAAGAGGTACAGCAAGAAATGACTCTACCTACAAAGAACAAAACAGAGGAGAAAAAGGTACAACAAGAAATGACTCTACTCACAAAGAACAGAGCAGAGGAGAAAGAGGTACATCAAGAAATGACTCTACCCACAAAGAACAGAGCAGAGGAGAAAGAGGTACATCAAGAAATGTCTCTACCCACAAAGAACTGTGTAGTAAGCACACAGAGTCCTCTTGACTGGAGAAAAAGAAATGCTGTTGTGAAGAAGAGAAGAAGAGTTGTGGTTGTTGGGGAATCCCGATTGAGATGAACAAAGGCCACTGTCTGCAGACCTGATACCTCACGAGAGGCGTGCTGTCTTCCAGGTGCACAAATCAAAGATGTGTCTGATTCAAGACTCTTCAGTCCTACAGAACACCACCCATTCTTACTAATGCATGTAGGGACAAATGAGACAGCAAAATAAGACCTTGTACTATCTGCAGAGACTTTGAAGACCTCGTAATGAAGGTGAAGGGACTAGGAGCACAGGTGTTCTCATCCACCCTCCCAGTGGATGGCCATGGAATAAGAAGATGGAACAATATTCTGAAGGTGAACAACTGGCTACATCAATGGTGCCATCAGCAAAGATTTGGATTCCTAGACCATGGAGTGAATTACCTATATGATGGACTGCTTGCTAGAGATGGGTTGCACCTTACAAAAACAGATAAGCATATATTTGGTGGGCGCCTTGCTTCACTCATTAGGAGAGCTTTAAACTAGAACAATATGAGAAGGGAAGTAAAAGGCCAGGTAAAAATATACAGCTAATTAATACATTTGAGAACCTCGCTATTAGAAGTGGAAAAAAAGACAAAAAAATCAGAAGGCAAGTAGAGGAGCAAGAGACACCAATCACCAACTAAAATGATTTTACAAATGCACAGAGCATGGGAAACAAGCAAGGAGAATTGGAGCTTCTAACACAGGAAGGCCTTAGTCAGACGGGCGTTTTTTCGCGCGATTTGCGAATGCGCATGCGTCCAGCGATTTTTTAAAACCATTGCTTTGCAATGGTATTGGACACATGGGCGCTTTATATGCACTCGTCCGATAAATTATAGAACAGAAATCGCAGATCGCACCTATCTGCGATTCCTGTTCTCTTCTCTATATGCGCTCAATGGGGCCGGCGGCAGCAGCGCCGACCCCATTGAGAACTTATAGAAGACAAATCATTCTTCTCTGCCACAGCTGTAACAGCTGTGGAAGAGAAGAACGATGTTTGCCCATTGAATTCAATGGAGCCGGCAATACAGCCGTCTCCATTGAAAGCAATGGGCTGCCGGCGTGCGCGGGATGAATTGTCGGGAAGGGCTTAAATATATAAGCCCTTCCCTGCAATTCATCCAGAAAAGTGTTAAAATAAAAAATATATATATACTCACCTGCTCCCGGCAGCCGGAGTTCCACGCGGCCGGCCTGCAGTGGGTGTGAAGGGGGTGTGAGTCAGACCTGCCCCCTGATTGGCTCAGCTTTAACACTTTTCTGGATAAATTGCAGGGAAGGGCTTATATATTTAAGCCCTTCCTGACAATTCATCCCACACTCGCCCGCAGCGCATTGCTTTCAATGGAGGCGGCTGTATTGCCGGCTCCATTGAATGCAATGCGCTGGACAGCTCCGGCCCGTTTCTAATGAAACGCGGCTAGGAGCAGATTTTCGGGCGATTTTCGGGCACTGGTCACGCGATTTGCGGATGTGCATCCGTCATGCGATCCGCAAATCACGCGAAAAAACGCCCGTCTGACTAAGGCCGAAGAGATATATGATGTCATAGGCATCACGGAAACATAATGGAATGATACACATGATTGGAATACAAGGCTTGAAGGATACAACCAATTTATAAGAAACAGACCAAAAAAAGGGGAGGAGGTATTGCATTGTATGTTAGGAAAACATCAATCTCCACAGGGATTCAAGCTTCAGAACATGGTAGATCTGTAGAAACTGGGTAAGAATACAAGGAGAGAACAACAGAAAGGACACCATTGTAGGCATTTCCTATAGGCTGCCTGGACAAGCAGAAGATATTGATGAACTCTTTCTACATCAGATAGCCAAGCTCTCAAAAAACATCACAGTGATTATGGGAGATTTAAAAGATCTAGAAAAGCTTGCACAGTGGGCAGCAACTAACAGAATGGTATTTAACAAGGAAAAATGCTAAGTCATACATCTGGGCAAGAAAAATGAAGAAAGCAAATACAGAATGGGAGGAATTGGGCTAAGCAGCAGCACATGTGAAAAAGACTTGGGTATACTAATAGATCATAGACTGAACATGAGTTAACAATGTGATGCAGCAGTCAAAAAGGCAAACACAATTCTGGAATATATTAAGAGAAGCATAGAGTCTAGATCACGTTAGGTAATTATCCCCCTTTACT
Organism: Eleutherodactylus coqui; assembly: GCF_035609145.1. NCBI lineage: Eukaryota > Metazoa > Chordata > Amphibia > Anura > Eleutherodactylidae > Eleutherodactylus > Eleutherodactylus coqui. The sequence continues at coordinate 128,419,506 of NC_089843.1, read as the reverse complement.
CTTCCTTAGTCAGACCTCATCTGGAATATTGTGTCCAGTTCTGGGCACCCCACTTTAAAAAAAAGACAGACAAACTGGAGCAAGTTCAGAGAAGAGTTACCAAGATGGTGAGTGGTCTACAAATCATGTCCTATGAAGAATGGTTAAAGGATCTGGGAATGTTTAGCTTGCAAAAAAGAAGGCTGAGAGGAGACTTAATAGCTGTCTACAAATATCTGAAAGGCTGTCACAGTGCAGAGGATCAGCCCTATTCTCATCTGCACAAGGAAAGGCTAGAAGTATTGAGATGAAGCTGAAAGGGAGGAGACACAAATTAGATATTAGAAAAAACTCTCTGACAGTGAGGGTGATCAATGATTGGAACAGGTTACCACAAGACGTGGTAAGTTCTCCTTCAATGGAAGTGTTCAAACAGAGGCTGGACAAATATCTGTCTCGGATGATTTAGTGAATCCTGCACTGAGCAGGTGGTTGGACCCGATGACCCTGGAGGTCCCTTCCAACTCTACCATTCTATGACTCTAAGTAGGGAAATACACAAAAATAATAATTAATTTATCCGTTAATAATACATTCTAAAATAAGTCAATGAATAAACAGAATATTTTAGGTCACTGGATATTCATTTGACCCGATCGATTACAAGTACTAATATCTGTCATAGCAATTGATATAACACCTGTTTGTTTTATCGGTTTTGGGGGCCATATACGACCTATAGGTGCAGGTTGCACTATGAGGCCGCTTTTTTCAGGGCATATACTCTGTCTAGGCCCAGGGACATCATAGAGCATATTATAGATTATTAGGTGATATATTGATTGCTACGATGGTTATTGGTCTATCTGGTCAAATAGTTATCCACTGACTAAAGATATTCTGGTTATCCACTGACCTAAAATATTTTGGAATGCATTATTTAAGTGTATTTCGCCACTTGGAGTTTTAAAATAATTTAATAAAAGAAATATTTTAGGTTTCTACTCCTTTTGCCAGTGATGTCTATCCCATAATCCAAGCAATCCTAAAATACCTTCTTGTTTTTTTTCAATCTGAACTTCTACACTGATTAGTAGGTTCATCAATATTGGGATACATAGTTTGTAATAGAGATGCTTGTTGGGTAGTGCATTTAATTATTAAAGGGATTGTACTAAAACCAACTTTTATCACCTATTCAGTGAGGGTTTCACCATTGAGCCCCTAACTAATCTTGAGAAGAGGGGCGCCATGTCCCTCTCTCACTTCACTGCAGTCTTAATGCACCCCCCACAGTGAGGAAAAGATTGAATGCAGCAGTGGTCGAGTATGTATGGTGCCACTCTATTAATTTCAACAAGCTGATGGAAAGAGCCAAGTACAAGCACTTGGCTATCTTCAGCAGTCACAAAATTATTGAAGCACCACTATACATGCTGAAACATGGCTCCATTTTTGCAGTGAGCTCACAGTGAGGTGGAGAGGGAAACATGGGACCCCTGTTCTTCGAATCAGTGGGGGTCTCATCAGTGAGACCCTCACCAATGAGACCTTTATAATCTATCCTATGGGTAAGTGATGAAAATCGATTTTGATACAACCCTTTTAATAGTGAGGCCCACATCTGTGTCATATAAAACCCATACAAGTACAGATAGACTTGTGAAAATTATTAGTCCAGAGTGATTTGTGCAGCCAAGTCTTACTTAAATGTAGATTTTGTTCTTTGTTGTAGTTCTAAGAGATCAGTTGAAAAATTAGCTTATTTTAAATAACTTTTCCATCATTTCATATATATTGGTACATTAGTTTGGATGCCAACAATTTAGGTAATTGTAAATTGACCAACAGTGATATTATACTTGGGGTCAGTGGCCTATGTGCAGAGAATATACAGTAGTGCTTAGTCACTGTGTCAACATTTCTGTGGGTCTGGGCAAATCTGTCCTAGGACATGAAAGGTTAAATTCTGGCCTGGATACTTAGGGACGACACATCCTGGTCATGAGGTGGTTAAATCATCCAGGTGAGTAGTAAGTTTAATAATAGTATTCCCATATTTAATTCCTTTACTTCTTGCGCTTCATGTCCCCAAGTCCCTCTTGAGGATGATGTGCTGTAGATCCTGTGTCCAGCTGAATGAGTGGTACTTTACTCGTTAGTGTAATGTGGAAGTTGTTATACTGTAGTTAGGTATAATGTTAGAATATAAAATGGAATACATTACTCAGTTCTATAATATATGGCTGATGTTTAAAATAGCATTATGATTATGTATGTTATATGGTCTTGATGTCCTAAGTCAGCATCATGCTATTAACTTTATTGCAGGGAGCAAATAGTTGATGATTAATAATGCATACAAATATTTATTGTAATATCAATAAAGATTAAAAGTTGAATGATATTTGAAATTGTTAACTGTCAAGGACATTATAATTAGTACTCATGACTTCCTTTGCTGCTTAAGAGGTAATTTGGCTATCTGAGAGTATACAAAATAATTCACACAGGTGTATTTTCTATCCATGTGATGTCCGTGTATTTGACAGACAGCACACTGACCCATTATAGTCTATAAGGCTATACACATAAGCAATATTTTTACACGGACTGATGGTTCATTTGAAAAAATGTTGCTTTTTCCCAGAAGTGGGCCAATGGTTTGCTGGAGCAGGAAGCCAGAAAGTCACTCTCCAGTTTTGCCATGAAAAGGTTGACATATTGTGGTGCCATTTTACTGCCCATGGTGGTTCCAGTGAGTTGCAGGAATATCTCTTTGCCAAAGGAAAAATAATTGTGTGTGAGGATAAATCTCGTAAGTTGTAACACATATATGAAGGCAACCCCATTGGAATCACCTGTCAGGCACACTTTGACCCTTCCCTTCGGTGTTACAGGCAACCTCCAAATTTGAGGAACTTTATAGTCAGGAGTGCATTGACCTCTGACACACAAAAAGGAACTTATCCCTGCAATGTAAGGAGCTGCAAGACCTGGTCACATGTACTGATAATGGACAGTATACAAATCTCCAAAACACAGCAGGACTATAAGATTCTGGGGACATTCACACGTTCCACGTCCAATGTTGTGTACCTGATCATGTGCAGTAAATGTTCTGTTGGGGGGCTTTATGTTGGAGAAAAAGGACAAAAACTGAAAGCATGGATGAGGTCTCATTGCCACACAATTAAAGAAAGAAGGACAGAATAACCTGTGGCGGAGCACTTTTTTAGTCACGGACACAACATAGAACACATGAAAGTTATTATACTGAAAGGCAATTTCAAATCACAAAGCAATAGAAGAATTTGGGAGAATAAATTTATAACAACTTTTGACACGTTCAACTGAGGGCTAAATTCTTCAAGAGGATTCATGCGTGACTGGGTAATATGAGAAATCTATAGCGCAGATAACGCTCTGGTCTAATGACCCCCTAACACTAATTCAGAGACATATTTATTTATTTCTCTACTCATCCTGTTGTGGCATTCTTTTAAGTGCAAATTAATCACATTCATGTATGTGCTTTGTCATAAGTAGAGATGAATGAGCACGCTCGGTAAGGTCAGTTACTCGAGCGAGCCTCGCTCATCTCGAGTAACTGCCTTCTCCTCCGAGCGTGCTTGGGGGGGCAGTGGGGGAGAGCAGAGGGGAGCAGGGGGGAGAGTGAGAGTTCCACAGTCTCACTACTCTTACAGTAAAGAACCGTCTTCGGTGTAGAAACCTTTTTTTTCCTCTAGGTGTAGAGGGCTCCCCCTTGTTACAGTCACAATCCCTGGTGTAAATAGATGGGACAGATCTCTGTATTGTCCCCTGATATATTTATACATAGTTATTAGGTCGCCCCTCAGCCGTCTTTCTTCTAAACTAAATAACCCCTATTTTTTTCACCTCTCTAGGTGTTGTAGTCCGCCCATTCTATTTATTACTTTAGTTGCAGCCTTTGTACCTGCTCAAGCTCTGATATGCCCTTCTTGAGTACCGGTGCCCAAAACTGTCCACAATGTTCCATGTGTGGTCTGACCAGTGACTTGTAAAGAGGAAGAACAAAGATTTTAATATACATGATCCTCCCCTTGACTGCAAATGATTTTTGATTTATTATGTGTGGTAATATAGAAGGTCTCTGGTGTTATATCATTTATTGCTATGTCACCTCTTATTAGTTGAATTTGTTGGGTTTTAATGGGAATTGAGGTATTTTAGCGCAATTATTTTTAGTGATAAATTTGTGGTACACCCTGTATGTGATTCTTCTATTTTCTGTTATGTTGATAGCTGGAATTACCTCCAATTGTGATATGCATACATGTATGGTTTACATCATATTCTATGAGAAGAAAACATATTTTTTTAGAAGAGCTTCCAAATAAAATATAATAGTCCTCCTCTGGCAGAATATGCAGAGTTTTATGGAACAGTATAGCAGCAGTCTATAAACTAATCAAGTACATATAGGTTTTTTTTCTAATGCTAGTTTTGGAAAGAGCTTTTGTTTAATGGCAACCAAACAAACAAATGTCTCTGGAATACAAGTCCTGAAATATGAAATACAGTCAATAAACGGTATAAAGTGGTTCTATCAACTTTTTTGACATGTCTCTCTTAGTAAATAATTGTGTTCTACATAGTTCAACAATTTTCGAGTATCTTTATTTAAAACTTTGCATTGTGCTGTTTCTCTATTTATTCTCCTAAAAATGTATGAATTGTATTGACAATCAGTGTTACCAGTTGGGGCTGTCCCTAAGGAGCTTGACACTGCCCGATCCTTGCTCATAGTATCTGATCATGTAAAGACAAGTGGGAAGATAACACCCAGTTGTAACTTTCATAAATTTTCTGAAGGAATAACAGAGGAACTACACAATGTAGAATTCAAAGAAAAAATGCTTTAAAATTGCTATTTATTTAAGAATGCAAGTATTTACTAAAACAGATATGTTAGGAGAGTTGGCAGGTCCTCTTGAATGTATGACTTGCATGTAAGTAATGCATGAAAATGGATAGAAAATGTAGTATAATAATAACAATAACACATCTGTAATACGGTTGTTTTGTATTTTATATTATTTTGGTTGTGTTGGATTGCATAAAACCAGGGACATCGCTAGAAGATAAAGTCACTATTCTGCGACTGACTTACTTTGACAAAACATCATGCGTGCAAACTCGCTACAGAAGTCAATAATGTTGGGAATTACTGGTGGAACCAGAAGAAAGGGCCGACAAAGGACATGCTGGCTCGACACCATCAAAACGGATACCAATATGTGCATCAAGAAGTTAAAAGAAGCCAAGCTTGACTGGGAAGCAAGGAGAATGTTTGCCTATAGGGCTTATTTACACTAATGTATATCGGTGGGCGTTTTCACGGCCAGCCAATGTACGCTTCCATCTGAGCAGTTCCCCCCTTACCTCCCTCTCACCAGCTCTCTGCCTCTCTCCCTCCTTCCTGCTGTTTTTCAATGGGAGTGGGCGGGACAGGGGCAGAGCTAAGCTCCCGCCCCTTGTCCACAGCCAGCAATGGGAGTGGGAGGGACAGAGGGAAGCTTAGCTCCACCCCTGCCCCTCCTATTGCAAGCAGTGGTGAGGGACGGAGAGGAGGTGGGAGCTCAGTGCACTACCTCCCGGTATGGCCCGGCCTGCCTCCTCTCCTTGCAGAGAGGGACAGCATATATATCGGGCGGGCGTGAAAACCTGACTGATATACGCCTGTCTGAATAAGCCCATAAAGCCAGACACGACTAAATGTATAGATTGATTGAATATGGATCTGTAGAATGGACACGTTACAGATGACAGATTATTTGTCTCTGTATTTACTTTCATTGTTTTTATTTTCTACTGATCCTTCTAGTGATCCTTATTTGCCCTATAAAAGATAATAGCAATACGGCCGTGTGAATAAATACATAGATTTAAATTAGCTCCATATTATGGGCTGCAAAACATGGAGCAAATACGGAATTAAAATACTGTTATCTGAAAGCAGCCTTATGCCTATAAAGTGCTGGGACATGGATACTCCGTACATCAGTTTTGTGTGTTTTTATAAATTGTTTAGATGCATTGGATGGGATTTGTTCTGTCCAAATTAGAAGCATCTGATAAATGTTCAAGAATATGATAATTTAATCTTTTTGCAGTGTATCGCACATATTGTAACGAACATTCAGTACAAGTAATGAAAGTGAATGATAATACAGAAAATCTACTGAGTTATATGGTAACCATTTCCAATATTTATTTAACCTTTTAACCACATTAGAAATAAAGTACCATTTGTATCTTTTTGTAACAGACTTCTACAGCCTTTATTATGATAGTTAGAGCCTTTTCATATGAAACCATTGTCAGGCACAGATGCACCCAACAGTCATCCCAGCGCTAATCGTACCTATGCTTGTATACAGGAGCGATCATCACTAAGTGAATGGAGGCAGAGCGGGCCGGGAATCGTTCTGGCAGTAATTCATAAGTGAAGACTGCCTGTTTACACTGGCTGATCATAGTTCAGTTTTTATGCATGCAGAAACTGAACAAAGAACGATAAGCAAGCAAATTATTGTTCGTCGTTCAGTCGCTGCGAGCATTTATACTGAATGATAATTGTTCAGATAACTACAATCTAGTGCAATGATAACACTGTGCAACACAATTTTTGCAGCAGATAAACAAATAGGTGGCTAATAGTAACTTTAGTGTGCTGAATTCAAATAAGATATCCACATTTTTTCTACCACATAAGGTTTTCCAATTATAGGGAATACTGTAATCCAATTACCGTTGTACTTTATTTTTTGGAAATATGCCTGTGATTAATCCAGTCGGTAGCTTTATGTAACATATAGGGTATGTTTTTGGAAATGCTGTGGATCATCCACCAGTAAGTTGTAATTATTGAACTGTGTTTTACAGGTTATTGGTTAGACTGGGACTATTTTTCAAAATGTAATAACAATATCGCTGAGCGGCGCGGATGTCTGAACAGCCCAGACAGTTTCTGCTATGTCTGCAGACAGTTCACATCCTTGGTAAAGTAGGCCTATCACAAGTATTTCGGAATAAAGCTTGGTGACCATATCATCTGTGTGTCATGTAATACTCATCTCACACAGTGGCTGAAAGACAAGAGTAGAATGTCATTCGCCATTCCGATGTTACGGCGAGAACAAAGAGACCCCTATAATGGCTGTTATTTCTGCATGACAATTACCAAAGGTTTCTCCAGTAAACAGAAAGATAAAATTCTGTATCCAGATACACCATCTGCAATAAAACCTGTGCCTCATGACACCAGATCATCTATTCCTGATCCAATGGGAAGGTTGCTATTGGCCTCTGGCTGGGGAGCATCCCTGGGACTACTATGATGGTCACTATTACTACTTGGGCCAATACAGGGGACACTGTTACTACTGGGGCCACTATGGGGGACACTGTTAATACTGAGGCCACTGTGGGGTCACTATTACTACTGGGGCTCATTCCCATGGACGTAAGTGCATTTCAGTCATGCAAATGCAATATGTATTTCCATGACCAAAAATCGCTTACACCCGTGTTTTTTTTGCCTTCTCCGACGTGTTTTCAAGTGCACAAATACACTGCATATTTGCGCATGCAAAAAAAAAATGTAGACAGACTCACTGAAATGGTGTGCAAATAAGCAGGTTTCCTGCATACTCCCTGCGTATTTGTGCCCCCCATTCACTTCAATGGTTTATTGCAGTGTGTAATATGCCCTAACAAGGTCACGCTGCGTATTTTTTCATGCGATTGTACGTCGTGTGAATAAATACGCTCATGGGAAAAAACCCATTGAAATCAATTGGATCTATTCCCTGCGTATTAAGCACAGAAGACATCTCAGTCATTAAAGACCGTTACAAAGGGAAGTACGAGCCGAATATGATGGGCGACTTTTGCTGGTTCTTACAGAGTGAAAGTAATGTTCCTCACAGGAGGAAGTCAAGATCCAGGCGTCATTTTCCACCAAAAACTGTTGAATGGTAATATTACGGCACATCCATACTGTTATCATCTTAAATAAAGGAAATAGTTCGTAACTTGTAAGTGAGACATAAGTGAGACGTGCTGCTAGTTTTACCAGTCTGATCACCAGGTTTTAATTTTAGAGAAACGTATCAATTACTTTGTTATGAATTTAAAAAATATATATATTGCACAGTGTAATCTGAAATATATCATTCTGTGTAAAAGGGCCTTAGCTTATAAGTTTTATAGCTGTGTTTGAATTATATTGACAAGTGACTCTGACATGTAATCTGCCTATATTTCACCTGAAATGAAGCGATATACAGTGGTGCCTTGGGTTAAGAGTTTAATTCATTCCATGACGGAGATCCTAATCCAAAACACTCAAATCAATTTTCCCCATTAAAATGAATAGAAACGCCATTAATTCGTTCCGGATCGCAAAGCTCTCCCACATTGAAAGCAATAGGATGCCGGCACCCCTGCAGTGATTTTCGGAGAAGGTGTTGCAGCCGTTCTGAGGCCTTTGCCTGGCTTGTAGGCCAGACCAGGGTTTGGCTGTGTCCTTACCTCTCCTGGAGCTGAGGGGTGTGGTGGTTGCAAGAGTGACGTCAGTCCTCACCTGGTGCTGAGTAGCTCAACTCTTATTTAAGCAGTGCTAGTACTGACCCCTATGCTGGTCAATGCTTCAGTTGCCGCTGGACAGCTGCTGTGGAACACATCCGGGTTAAAGCTCCTCTTACAAGCTAAGTTCTTTATTTCTGCTTTGTTTGGTTTTTCTGTTCCTTTCTTTTTTGTATTAGGGCTCCCATTTAGGGAATTGTCAGTGGCCCAGGCACACATGCGGGTCCACACCTATCGGAGCGATCGGCCCGCCGAGTAGGCAGGGCCCCTTCCCGGGTTATGGGTCTGTAGGGAGAGGTATTCCCATAGTTTAGTATTTTCGTTGCACTGCTGTGCCTTTTTGTTTGTTTTGGATTTTGCACGTCCGGCTGGACGCGACAGAAGGGCTTTAAATATAAGACCTTCCCTGAAAATCATCCCTAGCTGTAGTAAAAAAATAAAAAATATATATACTCACCTGTCTGCTGGGGCTCAGACGCGTCTAGCCGCCGCGTGTTCTCCCTGCACTGCTCTGAAGCTTTTCAGCAGGCGGGGATTAAAAATGCAGGGAGAACAAGTGGCAGCTAGTCACGCCTGAGCCCCTGCAGCAGCGGACAGGTGAGTATATATTTTTTACTACAGCTATGGATGATTTTTCAGGGAAGAGCTTATATTTAAAGCCCTTCTCCGAAAATCACTGCAGGGGTTGCCGGCAGGTCATCGCTTTCAATGGGGCCACTGGTGGCAGCAGTGGCGGCCCCATTGAGAGCACGGCTCTTAACCCAAGTTTTTGCCCTTAAATCAGAGTAAAATTTGGGAGAGAGCCTGCTCTCAAGTCAAAAAGCTTATAAGCCGAGGCCCTCTTAACCCAAGGTATCACTGTACTCTTAAAAGATTGTGCTGGACATTTATATATTTTCTGAAAATTATAAGTCAGTAGTCAAGGGTTTAATGGGAACGCATATGCATCATGTAATTCTTCCATAGAGCATGGGGGAGAAAGGAAATATATGTTTACAGTGCTGCATTCTGTTGCCAATAAAATGTCAGCAAAGTCCTCTAATGTCATCAGTACAGTGTACTACTATAGCACTGGGGAAAGCATGAACAACACTGTTCGGGAGTTACATATATTTCCCTTGAAGCACTTCCATGAGAATCAGAGCAGGGTGAGTTATTTGGCTAACACTACAATATTGTTTGGATATTTTATCCAACATAATTGCCTTTTAATATTTTCCTCTTCATGAAGATCAAAAGCAAATTCATCCTTTTCAGATGTTCTGTGTGATAAGCTTATGGAATCCCATTAACAGTTTTTTTGCTTACAACGTAGGCAGCTTTCAACGCAACAGATTTTTTCTAGTGTTAAGGAGAATAAACAGACAACTTCATATATATTGCTGTCTTGATAATAGTTGTTTATTGTACATCAATTGACCTGTTATTGCAAAAAATACAACATTAAACAAGAGTTCATAGAATCATAGAGTCCAGGGTCATCTGGTCCAACCCGCTACTCAGTGCAGGATTCACTAAATTAATAGAGTTAATAGAGTATATGATTTACATCAAAAATACCTTCAGTACATACATTCTTTCCTCTCTAGATTTCCATTTGATGGAAGTTCCGAATGCCAAGAGAAACATTTCACACCACGTTACACAAATGCACTTTTCCTATGAATCAGAAAGGAAGTAGTTTGCCAGATGTTGCTGTTTATTTTTTAAGTCTTGATGTGACTTATGCTTATTTTCTCTTGACCTTCTAGGCTCCTCACATATACACTATGAGGGACAAAATACCCAGAAGAAGCCCTGAAGCTTAGTTTGAAGCATCTCCGTTTTTTGCCCAAGAATGCTGGGCTGTTTTAACATGCTTTTCTTGTTTATTAATCTAACATCATTGCTGATTTATGAAGATTACATTTCATTATTACTGTCTTGACTGTTGTTTATAAAAAAAAGTTAAAATATCATTCCAGAATACTTAAGGAGATTTAAAGCTATTAGCTGAATTGCTGGACTTATTGCCATAAAAATCAGTGGAGTAGCTGAATAGAGTGACAAGTTGGGAGATATACCCAGCAAATAACCACCAGGACAGGGGGGTGGGGTATAAGTTTTAGAGTTATGACATGGAACATTGGTTGAGGGGAATAGCACTGGCCACATGGCTCACAGCTTCAGGGAGTCAGAGTGGGTTGTGAATGGAACAATAAAAGAGAGGAGGAGTGACTGCAATTGGATAGATAAAGCAGTGTTTCTCAACTCCAGTCCTCAGGGACCACCAACAGGTCATGTTTTCAGGATATCCTATAGTAAGAACACCTGTGGCAATGTCTGAGGCACTGACAATAATTACATCACCTGTGCAATACTGAGGAAATCCTGAAAACATGACCTGTTAGCGGTCCCTGAGGAATGAAGTTAAGAAACACTGGGATAAAGAACAGGTGGGCAGGTGTACAGAGGGTTTGTAGGGTGGTCTTCATCAAAGTCCTCATGGGATAATGCCACTAAGCTAGCTACACGCCGGTCCCAAGATAAATGTGGAGGGGTGGAAAAAGCAATGGCAAACTACTTCACTATTTCTGCCAAAATACTTCATGGATCACAACTGGACAAGGATAGGAAAGAAAGGAGAACGATGATCCATTAAGTGACCAAAAGTCGGCCTCGACTCAATGGATAATGATCAACATCATCACATTTTTAGATACAAACATACGGTTAATAGACATGTTCTATACTAGAAATTCAAAAAGTTGGGGACAAGGCTGCTTGTGAAGTATTTTCTGCCTTATTCTTTTAAAGTGCTCTACTGGGTAGTAGAAGGACAAGTGAGTATTTCGGCGTTGATCATATGGAAGCACGAATAACAATAGGAAGGTGAGACTTTTTTTATTTATTACATGTTTTATACTACAATGTTCATAGTGTTACATGTTTAACATATTATTATTCAACATATTAGATACATAAATGAATAAAAATAAAGGTGTATCCATGGTGTTAATTCATAATGGAAAGGATATTTCATGACTATAAAACCAGATTGGATTAGAGGGGTTTGAATTTGACAAATGGTTGGAAGTTTTATGTAATTTGGCAATAACATGATTTTTTTTTGTGCTCTACATAAATAAGATTCATGGCTGCTGGTATCCTGCCTTCTGATATTGAGAGTAAGTATAAGTAAAGTATAAAAGAATTCTGTTATTCTGTGAGAAGACAGACAAAACATATTCTTGTTAGTATGAAGCATGTATAGGGTCAAAGTCTCTTTCCCTAGGTAATCCTAATAACCTTTAGCCACTTCCCAGCTGACACCTGATACCAGGTCCTAGTTAGGATTCCTTTTATTGTATTGTAATACTCAAAGGAAAAATTGGCTTTACTAGGAGTAGTACTGTTGATACCCAGAGGGACTCTCTTCCACATGACACAAATTGTATTCATTTTGTTATTAGGAGAACAGCCTACCATTCAGGGTGGACTAGTTGGTGGAAGCATGCTGACTAAACCACCTCAGCTTTGCAGTGAGGGTTGTTAAGTGGCACATCTCAGTCATCCTCTCACAAATGACAGAACCCTGTTGATTTCTCCTCTGGGAAATATGCAAATGGCAGATAGAGCAATACCTCTGCACTGCCACCTATTGGAAGGCAGCATTCCTACAAGTCAATGTCAGACTTTTTAAGCAAGCCTTATCACAATGACTTCTTAATGTCTCTAGTAGTACTCGTTAGGGAACACTGTTGTAGAGTAATGTTATTATGTTGTATGATGTATGTAGTGTAACACATACATGGAATAATTTAGTGATAAATATTTAGCAAATTACTTGATTCTTTAGTTTCAGTACTTTTATAATATGTTATATTGACTATATGCATTCTACTCTTCAAAACCCTTTATATGTAGCAACTTTGCAGAATTCATTACAGAGAATCTATTATCATGAAACCTCCCTGAACCTCTATAATGTGTGGGTAGCTGAAGAGAAGCAGATAACAATGTAATTGTGATCTTTGAACTTCCTTTGAGTCCGCTGTAGTAAGCCAGCCGACAAATGGTCAGTGCTCTATATTATAATGTATTCCCCGGCTACCCAACTCAGAGAAATAGTGCAGCAGGACTCCTAGATGCTTTATTAGCATACAGACCATGGACTGTTTTCTGGCTTACTGTGGGGGGGAGTGAAAATGGGTACAGAGATAAGAATTGCATCCTTGGAATCTTTGTCTCATTAGCTACTAACACATTACAGTATCTTGAGGGTGTGTTTCATAGTGATTGATTCCCTTTAAAGGAGATGTCCCGCGCCGAAACGGGTTTTTTTTTTTTTAACCCCCCCCCCCCGTTCGGCGCGAGACAACCCCGATGCAGGGGTTAAAAAAACCACCCGCACAGCGCTTACCTGAATCCCGGCGGTCCGGCGTCTTCATACTCACCTGCTGAAGATGGCCGCCGGGATCCTCCGACTTCGTGGACCGCAGCTCTTCTGTGCGGTCCACTGCCGATTCCAGCCTCCTGATTGGCTGGAATCGGCACGTGACGGGGCGGAGCTACACGGAGCCGCTCTCTGGCACGAGCGGCTCCATAGAAGACTGCTGAAGACCCGGACTGCGCAAGCGCGGCTAATTTGGCCATCGGAGGCCAAAAATTAGTCGGCACCATGGAGACGAGGACGCTGGCAACGGAACAGGTAAGTAAAAAACTTTTTATAACTTCTGTATGGCTCATAATTAATGCACAATGTATATTACAAAGTGCATTATTATGGCCATACAGAAGTGTATAGACCCACTTGCTGCCTCGGGACATCTCCTTTAAGGATATTTTCATGATGTTTGTGCTGGCTCATGTGATTTCATCACCATACTTTCCTTCATTATCCTTTATATTTTCTTGCCACACTTTCTTGTGGTTCTGTAGTCATGCACATTTGAGCTCGGAACAAAGTCAAAAGACCTTTAGCTAACACTTGGTTTGTACTTAGCAATAGTAATGAAGACAAACTTTTCTCCACAGAAACAGTCGATGTCTAAAGGAAATATGTTGAAACCACACACATACGGCAACATTAATGTACAATGTGCCATTGACTTTACAATGACATGACTGTAGCGCATTATGTATCTAAAATGAGTTAACAGCATTGTTATAAAGAATAATAAAGGGAATCTGTCAGCTCAAGCATACAGTCCAAACTGCAGGCATCATGGTTTAGAGCTGGAGGAGCTGAGCAGACTGATATATAGCTTTATGGGGAAAGATTCCATATAACTTGTATTTTATTCATTTATATCTCTGCTCATTCTGAGCTGAACAGTCCAATGGGCGGAGCTATCAGTGTTTGGCAGCTATCTGTGCATGACTGTGCATACAGGGAGGACTGTCAATCACTGATAGGACTACCTACTGGACTGTTCAGCTCAGAATGTATAGAGTCTTAAATGAATAAAATACAAGTTATACTGAATCTTTCCCATAAAACTATATATCGGTCTGCTCAGCTTCTGCTGCTCTGTAACATCATACATGCAGTTTGGAAAGCATACTCGAGCTGACAGGCTCCTTTTAAGTCCTAGCTTTAAAAAGTCCAATAGAAGTAATCCAATAAGAATTAAAGAATTATTCTGATTTGTCGACAGCAAACTGGAGACACATATAATGGCTACATCATAAAGATAAATGCACATATCAGGTTAAGAAAGGTAGAGACTGTGCCCTCACTGACTACAGGTCTGAGAGCTGTGTGAGTGACGGAAAGCTAAGCCTGTGCAGACAGCCCATCCCCCACACTTAAGAACCATCCTAACATCCTTGTTACTAGAGAAGCTGAATGCCTAACAACAGGCAGTGGATTGAAGAGCGACTGCAATTCAGCCTTGATTCTCAGTGGTAAAAAAAAACCCTGAAATTATATTACAAAATTGATTAGACATATATAGGCTATGCAATGAGCATAAGTTGTCTAAAAAGTCAGGTACACTTTAAATATTAACTTTGAATGGATTCCATCAAAAAAGAACCAGAACAAGTATTGTCGTGCAGTACATATATAAATATTTTCACTGAAAGCTTGTGCTCTGCCAACAAGCACAATTGTTGCAAAAGAGAAAAGGCACTTTTAAAGTTTTATAACTATATATTTTTCTCCTAGTAGCACATTTCCTAAGTATTACCTATTTGGTAACTATGTGAATCTATTAACCGTGTGTCAAACTTAGAGAACAAACCTCTTTGCTTTACTGTAAAACATCACTTTAGAGCCTAATGTAACATAAATGTGCTGTGAATTTCCAAGGTCTTTCCTGGAAATAGCTATACACACTGGAAAAGATCCTCTTGCTGGCCATATGGTCAATTTAATGGTGTAGCCATAACTAGCAACAGATATTTGTGCTACAGTATATTCACAGTTGTCATTTATTAAATGATAGGTTTAAAAATAAATATTGGCCTAATGAATAAATTATAACATTTATTGCTGTTTCAGCCACAACAATGACACGTTTGAAGAGTGGTTTCTGGTCTTAGACATTACCGAAGAAGACAATAGGCAAGCATTGAGTCCAGATGTAGAAGTACATTGCTGTTATGGGATATTTCAGAATGGCAACATTCAGTTTGCTAGGTCTCTAGACGGTCTATAAATCATGATCTTTTGATATTCTCATGCTGCCAAAGTGCCAGAAAATTATGACTATTTTGTCCAAGGTCTGGTGATTTATTAATTTAGTTTTAAACAGTAGAATGGATGCAAACTACCATTTAACAATGTGATTTCCTTCATACTCTTTAGGGACTGTCTGACACTCAACATTTTCACTGCTGTGGAATGAAAAAGTTAATTGAATATTAATTGTGAATCATAGTATTCTCCTGTGGACAATGCAATGGAGCAATCATGTCACGTTGTATGGGTCATATGAGTTGCTAATTAAAGACATCTGTTATCAGGCCTATAGCCAGCAAGGAACTTAAACCTCGATTTTAACCACTTACTTTAAAATCCTTCAACATTGACTACATGCATTGAAAAAGGACTTTAATATACTCAATATAGATATTTAGAATGGATAGTGTGATGTTTGATATGGTGTCACTGCAGATCTTGAAATACCATGCTTAATATGCCCAAAAACACACATACACATAATGACCCACATACATAATATCTGTGTAGTGTTTTGGACACTAGGTTGGAACCGTGGGTGTAGTAGCCATGCAGGTCCATGGAGTAATCAGGATAGAACCAGGAGTTGGCAACAGGTGATATCAATTCGCAGTATTGTCAGGAGGAAAGCCAGGGGTCGATAACAGAAGGTCTCAAGTCACAGTACAAAAGAGGAGGTGGGTAGTGTTGTCAGGAGGAAAGTCAGGGGTCGATAACGAAACGTTTCAATTTTTTAAGCTGGAGTAGCTTCTGTAGGCTTTTATGATTGTGATTAATATAATTTTATAGTTCATAGTAAATCCTGCTAATGTCTTAGTCATATTAGTATTTGACCTATAGATATATATAACTTATAATCTCTATGATTCATTATTGTTTTTTTCAATGCGTCCATTAAAAAATGTTTGTGTTTAATTTTGGGGTAAATTGTCCAGTAGAAAGAAAAAAATAATGTTGGCACTTCTAGTATGGATGGAAGCTTGTATGGTGCAGAATCAAACTACATAGAGTTAATTTGTAGTCTGTAACCATAAAGACACATATGTCTGCATAGAAGCTATAAAATGGTAGAAAACGTTTAATCAAGACTGTAAGCGAGTAAGTAACTGAGCCACTTACACGTACACGTGTAACTAACCCACTTACACGTATTTTCGCTGAGACCAAGCATTCTCACATTACATGCCAATCTTTTATGCGGCACAATATCAAACGCTTTGGAAAATCAAGATATACAAGATCTAATGATTTTCCCTGGTCCAGTCTAGAACTTACCTCCTCGTAGAAGCTGACCAGATTGGTTTGACAGGAAGGATCCTTCATAAACCTATGCTGATATTAAGTTATACAGCTATTTTCCTTGAGGTACACTATGACAGCATCTCTCAGAAAACCCATCAAACATTTTACCCAAAACAGACTTACTGGCCTGTAGTCTCCAGGTTCTCTTTTCCCCTGCTTTTTGAATATTGTCACCACATTTGCTATACGCCCATCCAGTGGAACAGAACCTATCCCTAAACAATGGTCTGACTATCACATTACTTAAAGGAGTTGTCCGGCCACACAGGGTAAAAATTTTTATAATGCTGCTGCTTCCCTTTCAGTAAGGATAGTAACAGACAGCATACAGGGGCTCAAACCGGCCGGCAGATCAGCTGCAATGTCAGTTTATTACCTTAGACTGATCTTCTCTGCAGTTTTCAAAGATGGCGCCTCTGTGCTGCCTTCTCACATGCCCTGCGCCCCCCCCCTCTTCTGTGTGCGCGCTCCCGATGGTAGTAAGACATGAAAAGGCAGGATTTCCCTCAGCTCACGTCCTAGCCCCGCCCACGACACGCCCACCTCTATTGAACTGCTCTACAGTCTCTCCCCGCCCAGGCCCCGCCCCCTGCTAAAGTAAAGTAAAACATTTCCCCACACACACATGCCCTCATAGTGCCCCTCTCACAATGACCCCCCCCCACACTTCTGTCAGCCGGGTCAATGCACATACACATCACTGCACCCCCCCCCCTTCCCCTGCACACATCCATCCATCCATCCATCGATCTCTCCCACTCCACACACCCCCCCCTTCCCCCGGGACTTCTGACAGCCGGTCCGTGCACACCACACACACATCACTGCACCCCCCCCCTTCCCCTGCACACATCCATCCATCCATCCATCCATCCCACTCCACACACCCCCCCCCTCCCCCGGGACTTCTGACAGCCGGTCCATGCACACCACACACACATCACTGCACCCCCCCCCCCCCGCACACATCCATCCATCTCTCTAACATTTCTCCCCTTCTCCCCTACTCCCCTTCTCCCCTTTCACATACTTTTAAAGTCCCGACGGTGTCTTCTTGGCTCTTGTCCAAGCAGCAGCGGCAGGCAGTCACTCACTCCGCTCTGGTATATGAAACCAGGAAGTGAGTGTACTGCGCATGCGCCGACCGACGGCGCGCGTCCCCTGCGATGATGAGGTAAAGAGCGCGGTCCCGGCAGAAGAAAGAAGGACTGCGCATGCGCGGAAGGGAAGAGGAGCGTTCCAGCGCCAACGAGAGCTGCTGCCGGCCCGACAAGAAATGCAGAAGATTTCTTGTCGTAACCTGGGACGACCAAGGGGCAACACAGGGGGGGGCACCCCTAAAGGTAAGTCCAAAACTTCTGTTTGCTTCATTTTCCATGCACAATGTATATTACAAAGTGCATGGAAATGGGCAAACAGAAGTAATGAGATATGATGTTTCTGGCCGAACAACCCCTTTAATTCCCTTAGAGCCCGGGTGGAATCAGCACCTAAAACTCTGTAAAGCCCCCCCCCCCCCTCCTCTCACACAGGTGTTTTTTTTTTACAACAGTGGTACAACGCTTCCATTGTTTTCAATGGGACTACTCACACAGGCGCTGACAGATACCTGATCGCGGTGCTGCAATATTCTATTTTTGGGCGTTTCAGAATTTTTAAATGCTGTACATCATCCATTGAAGTGCATGGGCAGAGTTTTCAATGCTGCTGAAAATGCATTACAACCTGGTACTGCATTTTTAACAGCAATAAACGCCCTAGCTACGGTACGTGAAAAAAAGAGCAATACTCACCTAGCAGACACCTCCGATTCCCTTCATTTAATAGCTGTGATTGGTTCATCGAGTGCTGGCTCTGATTGCCAGCACTCTAGTACCAATCAGAGCAATCTCTTGCTGGAGGCGGGGTTTTCAATCCCTCTTACCAGCAAGAAATGCTCTGTTGGTGCTGACAACTGCATGGAAGCCTGCAGGAATGCCGGAGAGCAGCGGGATGGACCTGTACAGCACCTGCTAGGTGAGTATTGCTTTTTTTTTCAGCTTCACTTGGGTGCAAAATGCTGGCAAAATGCATGCCAGGGCTGCTAAAACTGCAGTAAACGCAGTATTGAAAAACGCAGAATTTATGCAAATGCCTAGGTAAGGGAGGCCTGAGAAACACAAAAAGTTTGTCCAGGAAAACTCTTTTTTTTTTTTTTGTAACACAGTGAGTTTTTTATTGTGAAAGCAATCCAAAAATTTTCTCCCAGCATTCTGTTCTCTGACAAGCTGAAATTTAACATATGAGGTGTGCTATAAAAAATATCCAACCTTTATTCATAAAAAAATATTTGTATTCAGATACAACAATCTTACTCTAATTTCCTTCAAAGTAGTCAGCTTGGGCAGCCACACACTTCTCCCAATGCTTCTGCCATTGTCGTAAGTAGTGCTGAAATGCCTCTTTTGAGATGGTGCATAGCTGGTCCATCGCATTCTGCATGATGTCTTCTCTGGAGTAAAATCTGGCTCCTTTCAGGGGCATTTTCAGCTAAGCCCAAATCCTCAGTCAAAATCAAATGAACGGATCCAATACTGATGCTTGCCTTGTCTGAAAGTTCTCTGAAGGTGATTCGATGATCCTGCATCACCAGAGTCCTCACTTGGTCAATGACGATCTCATTTCTGGATGTTGAGGGCCTACCAGAATGTGCTTCACTCTCCACTGATGTGCGCCCATCTTTGAAGCGGCTGTACCACTCTTTTATCTGTGTGGTGCCCGTTGCTTTGTCCCCGAAGGTCTTTTGAATCTTGCAAATCGTTTCCACTTGGCAATCGCCAAGCTTTACACAAAATTTAATGCAGTAGAGTTGTTCAAGTTTTTCTGTCCATACGTCAATAAAAGAAAATCAGACGGTCCTCTCCTTCACTTCATCACTCATCGGCTGTTTGCTGGAGACTGGCAGCTTCTGCGGGCGGGAAAAAATGCAAGCATGCGCATCAGGGTCGCCTACACACGTGCACCAAGCACATCCCCCAGCTTCATTTGTTTACGGACAAAAAATTAAGGTTGGATATTTTTTTAATACACTTCATATATGGAGAAGTCAGTCATCCAAATGTGTGGTGTTGGAGCAACACCAACCTGCATTGTTTCATAGTCAACAAACTGAAAGGGGTGGGAAGATCAAGGTTTGGTGTGAGGTGTGTCTACATCATTTGTCTTATCTTCATTGAATAGAATCATGTAGAAGCTTACAAGTACAAGGAGGTGTTGGAAAACACTGTGATGCCACTGGGGTTGAATGAGGAAGTACAATTCCTAGCATTTGTCCAGCCTGATGAGGCACTACCCTATTATGGAGCAGTCGTGGGAGAGTGAGTAAATCAACAGTTTCTGGACTGTCAGATTGGCTGCCGGTGTCAATATGAGTGACTGGCACAGTCTCTAGGCCTTACCCCTCTTGATTTCTATCTGTTGGGTCGAATGAATGCTTTGGAATAGCAAGAGAATACTGAAAACCTTCAGCATTGGAAAACATGGATCAACGCAAGGTTGGTCTCAAGTGGCAAGAATGTCTATGGCTGTGTATTGTGTGTGACAGTGGTCACACTGAAAATACCCCATGAAGCATTCTGTGTTAGCTTGTATTGAATGTTGTATTATTACAATCCAGACAATTATTTACATGCCTATGTAGAGTGACTTTTGCTCCAACCTTTATATATTCAAATACTGGATAAATAGAACACACGAGTAAGGCATTTTTAAATATATTATTCATCATACTCATCGTGTATATGTTATAAAGTAATGCACAAGCAAGCAGCCTTATGAATTAGTAATAGAGATGAGCGAGCATACTCGCTAAGGACAATTACTCGAGCGAGTATTGTTCTTAGTGAGTACCTGCCCTCTCGGAAGAAAAGATTCGGGTGCCGACGCGGGTGAGCGGTGAGTTGTGGGAGTGAGCAGGGAGGAGCGGGGAGGAGAGAGGGGGAGAGAGATCTCCCCTCCGTTCCCCCCTGTTCTCCCTCGCCGCTCCCCGCCCCCCGCCGGCACCCGAATCTTTTCTTCCGAGCGGGCAGGTACTCACTAAGGACAATGCTCACTCGAGTAATTGTCCTTAGCGAGTATGCTCGCTCATCTCTAATTAGTAAGCTTTTATAATACACTTATTTCAAAAGTCAAGCTGTTTACTATGTACTTTTATTATTAAAATAATCCTAATATTTATGTCTATGCAGGAAAAGTGCTAAAGTTATATGATTTTGAAAGATGCTTTAATCTATTTCTTACAATGCCTACCAATGATGAAGTGATGTATCTAATTAAATGCGTGATCTTTCTGTATGATGTTTCATATTGCAGTAAATTTTTGATTTCCTATTCAAATATAGTTGCAATGACTTTAAATCCTTTCTATCAGTGTTCCCCAACTCCAGTCCTCAGCGACCCCCAACAGGTCATGTTTTCAGCATTTCCTTAGTATTGCACAGGTGATATAATTGTTGTCACTGTTTGAGAAATTGCCACAGGTGTTCTCTCTATAGGGTGTCCTCAAATCATGACCTGTTGGAGATACTTGAGGATGGGAGTTGAGAAACATTGCTTTATACGATGCTTGTTTTTTGGGACTCCTTTATTTTAATAAACGAGCAGGCGTCCTACTTTGTTTAGTGGTACATGCTTTATGGTACATGGTGAGGGCAAGAAAAAAAATTGTTAAAATTTACATCTACTAAATGTAAATTGAATTCTGTGAAAACCTACAATCTCTCCTTCCCACCAAAAAAAACTATGGTCTAAAGATGAACCAATGCCACGGCTTATGAAAGTAGTTGTAGTTTAGAAAACCTATTTTCATATAACCTGTTAGAGAATTCTGAAATAATAGATATGATTCTCTTTTCAGGAACCTCATCTTATGTAAAATAGCAAATAGATATAGAGAATGATTCAGACTCTGGAGGAACTGTCCTGTATTAGGGCCCATTTAGACACAATGATAATCACTCAAAATTCGCTCAATGGATATCTTTTGAGCAATAATTGTTGTGTGCATTTACACGGCAAGATGATTGCTCAAAATTCGCTCAAATGGCAGTTTGAGTGACAGTTTTGAGCGTTCACTTTGAATAAGTGTGTAAATGAAAGCTCACACTGTATGCAGAAGGCAAGCTGGCGCTGTGTTAGCCAATCAGAGCATTTGCTTTCTGGAGGCTGGGCATTCAAGCCTCACCTCCAGAAAGCAATGCTCTGTTGGCATGGAGGAGGGAGCGTCAGCCTGCAGCAGCAACGCATATCATCGCAGATCATTTTCTACAGCTTATTCCCGGCGTATAAGACGACCCCCGACTTTGGACAAGATTTTCCTACTTTAAAAAGTCATCTTATATGCCGGAAAATACGGTACTTTCAAGTTAAAAATTTGATTTGATATTTAAATGATGATTTTAACTTGTTTATGAAAAAAGTGATATTTTTGGAACCGTTAGCTGGTTCAAACAATCCTGGTAAAAAAAAAAACGAGACTGCAGAAACAACTCAATTCAATGTAATATATTTATTTTTTTGAACAGGAAACCAAACCCAGATGTTCTCATAATTTTGTTGTTATTTGTGCCTTCCCTTACACGCATAGGTAGGAGTCATTCACTTTGCATAGGAACATACAGTATAAAGCTATGACTTCTTCCACAAAATCACATGACATGTATGGTAATAAACGGATACAAAGCACAATAAAAAGATGAAAATCTACAGTATTTTTGTTCCATTTTAAAAAATCTGGCAGGAGAACATCATTGTCCTCATTGTTCTAATTGTAAGACAATATCATCAGCATATGGAAGTGATTAGAAAGCAAAGCAAACAAGAAACACAAATGGCTAAACATAAACAGTTTATATTCACTGGCACATACGGGTGATTGGTTCAGTTCTGCTCTAAGTGGGACTTGGGCCAAGGAATCAGGCTGATTTAAGAGTCAAACAATGCTCTTAATGAGTCATTACATGACGTGATCTGTCCAATCTACAAAGATTCCATTACCAAACTGCAGACCTGCTAACTTACTAGTTTCTAGATTGGGATCTTTGCAGGAAGGAACATGTCCTAGAAGACATCTAATACAGATGTATAAAATATTATTACTACACATTACCGTTTCAAGTTGAAATTGAAACATTTGCTAAAAATTGTAGCTACAATATAAGGGCTTATTCACATGAGAGTATATCGGATGCCGTTTTCACGGCCGGACGATATACGCTACCATCTGATGCACTGGATTCCAATGCATCAGATCACACAGGCGTATTCCCGAGGCGTAAAAGCCCCCAGCTGGCCAGAATAGCGCCAGGCGCTTTTACGCTGGCCAGGATAGATCGTCCTGGAACTATCTTTCTGGCCAGAATACGTCAGCCGCTGCATAGACTCCTATGCCTCCTCTCCGTCCCTTGCTGGCTGTTTGCAATGGGAGGGTTGGACAGGGTCGGAACTAGGTGCTAAGCTCCCACCCCGCCCCCTCCCATTGCTGGCTGCAGACAAGAGGCGGAGAGGGGGCGGGAGCATAGCACACTAGCTCCTGCCCCGTCCCGCCTCCTCCCATTGCTGAGAGCCGGTGAGAGGGAGGGAAGGGGGAGACAGCTTAGCAGAGATAAACTGTCTGCCGCCGCCCAACAGCATTGCGGGCTCGCCGTATATCCGCTGGGCCTGGACCGTATAACAGGCAAAGAAACATTAGCTTTGAGCGTCCGTTCACGAGTTTTTACGCCAAAGGTGGGTGAACGTAAAAACGCTGATGCCCGTGTGAAAGAGCCCTAAGAAACAGGCAGACTGCTTTATTGTTTTTAACAAATGGTCCTGAAGGATTTTTTTAAATTAAAGAAATATTCCAGGTCCCCTGGAAATCTGTTTATTTTTATTATCTGAGGCTAAGAAAACTGGCCAAGAAACATCACGTAGGGTAGCCATACACATTAGATATATATCAGCCGAACCCACAACTTTCAAAGGGTCTGAACAATCATCTAAGGTGTTTGGAATTTCAGTTGTTATAGGCTCTCAGGAGACAAGAGGAGTCTGGCAGTTGCTTTATCCTCTTTCTGCTTCCATAGCGCATATATGCTCAGCCGAGACAAGCATACATCTATATGGGGGTATCTGTTGAGATAGCTGTTGGCTGAATGAGCATTCAACTTATAGCTCTCTAAGGAGTATGGCCAACCTTGGTAGAGACAATCTCATGATCTTGTTCACCAATAGCTGCTATAAAACTAGTACTGTTACTATAACAGCCGTTTCTCTGAAAGCAGCCACCCTAATAATCAGCTAATTGCTACCGGCCCCACTCCTGGCACCCCTACTAATCAGCTGCTAGAATCCACAGGTGGTTTGTTCGGCCATACAGCAGCACTTAACAAGTTCCCAAGGAACTTCACTAGAGAAAAAGGTCATACAAGCTCCGAGAACCTGGTAAGTAACTGATATGGCAACTCATGATTCGGTAATAGTAGAGGGTTGATTTTGGTCAACAGAAAAGTAGGACTTTTATATAAAGGCCTAATAGGAAGACTTAAAGGGGTGTTATGGGCATTTAACCCTTTTTAGTACTGATGACCTATCTTCAGTATAGGGTATCAGTAGTTGATTAGCAGAGATCAACCATTCAGGACCCCAGGGATCACCTGATCTCAGCACCAGCACTCCCGGCAGAGGGCCAGGTGTTGACAACTCTCTACGCATTTGGGCATTTGGGTCAGAATCGGAAGTATTATAGAAGGTGTAGCTCCTATTAATTTCAATGGGATCTAAGCCTTCTATTACTGCACACCTCCAGCTCTGACCCTGGGCTTGGTGCCAGAAGTGTATAAGTATGTTCACATGGTGGAATTCACTGCAGAATTTTTCGTATCAAAATTTGTGGCTTTTTGCCGTGGTTTTTCGGTCAGATCAGCACACTGAATTTGAGCTTGAATTTTAAAACATGGAGGAATAAGATAATCTGATTTTTACTTTCACCATATGTATGCTGCCACGTACTTTGTTATTTCTATGGACTTTATTGGGATCAGGGTTCAGATTCCTTTTGTGGCATTGCAGTTAATCCACCTCAGCCTGCTGGGTTATTCTCTTGTGTGCTGTTGGTGAATCTACTCTAATACCACTATCCTGAGGATAGGTCATCAGTACCAAAAGGGTAAAGGCCTGGAATACCCTTTTAGCGGGAAAATCTTTTTTACTAAAACATTCAAACCACAAACATTATGGAAAGAAAACACAAAGGAAGGAGAAAAGAAAAGCAAAGAAAAAATTTCCATTGCCAAGGAAGCCGGATTGAACTTGGCTGGAAAGGTATGTATATTTCAAGTTAGCATAAAACCAGCTCCGCTTTACAATGCTGCCGTAAATAATCATTTACACATTTATGGAAAATATATGCACACATCTTTATTCAATATTTATTCAATATGTAAAAATGAGGTAACCTCATTCTCTAATAGGAACCTTTCACAATGGAATTAGCCCGTGCGGACATTTCTGAATCACAATGTTATCCCTATGGGGCTTCAATTCTGCACCTGTTAAAATCCGCGCATTTTTACTTAAAAACTGCAAGATTAATCCCTTAGTGACGGCGCTATCGTAAAACTACGTCCTGCTGTTGCAGGACGTGTATGGAGGGAGGTAGCGCCGCTATCTCCCTCCATACAGCGCGGGCGTCAGCTGTTTATTACAGCTGACACCCACGGGCAATAGCCGCGCTCGGCCGTTCGCAGCTATTAACCCTTTAAATGCCGAACGCTGTTTGGGGGTCCCGCACGGTCCCCCCGCGGTGAGATCGGGGGAGCCGTGCAGGTGTCATGGCAGCCGGGGGCCTAATGAATGGCCCCAGGGCTGCCTTAGCAGACTGCCTATCAAGCCATCCACACAGACTGCCTGTAAAAAAGCATTACGTCATACTGCAGGAGCGATCAAAATGACCGCAGAAAATAATTGAAAAAAATGAAATATCTCAAAAAAAAAATACAAGTACAGCAAAAAAAAAAAAATATAAGTTTGGTATCGTAGTAATCGTACTGACCCATAGAATGAAAATATCAGGTCGTTTTTGTTGCAGTTTGTGCGCCGTAGAAACAGGATGCACCGAAAGATGGTGGAATGTCGTTTTTTTCCCATTTCTCTCCGCTAAAAATTTTTAAAAAGTTTTTCAGTACATTATATGGTAGAATAAATAGTGCCATTGAAAAATACAACTCGTCCCGCAAAAAACAAGCCTTCATACAGCGACGTCGATGGATAAATAAAGGAGCTACGATTTTTTAAAAGGGAGTAGGAAAAAACAAAAATGGAAAAAAGCAAAAAAGCTCCGTCACGGGGTTAAATTCCGCAGAGGAAAAGCTTTCTGCTGCAGAATTGACGACATCTTTTGGAATGTTGTTGAAGATTTCTAATATACAAGAGATGTAATTCCATAATTAAAGTCTGCAGAACAGAAATGCAATTCTGCAAGGCGTTCCATAGAATGCATTGCACAGTTAAATATGCAACAAATTCTGCAGCTGCGCTGCGTGCTGCGGACAATTCTACCCCGTGTGAATGGTTTGTTACATAACCTATTGTCTGCTAACCATTAAGATCTCTAGGATGGCTATATTACAGTATCATTGTTTTGTAATTTACTAACTTCAAAAAACCTTCAGTGTTGAGCAGAAATGTTTAACTTCAAGGTTTATTTTACTGAAACATGAAAGAGTTTTTATTACTTCAAGAGCACATTTGGTTTTCTGTTTGATGAGAATCAGTTAAACAGCAGTACAATGGACTTATTTGGTAGTAAGAAGAAATAAAATCACATCATTGTGGTCGCCACAGACTTCCCAGTATGGATTTGTTGCACGTGTCTCACTACCAGGAAATTATAACGACATTTTATAATAAAATTAGTTATTTGCTGTACTGTTTATGACAAACAAACAAAATTAGCTCAGTGATTAAATTAATACAAGCTGAGAGCATATTTACACGAGCGTATATCAGCCGGCGTTTTCATGGCCAGCCGATATATGCTTCCATCTAAGCAGTCCCCCACTTCCCACTCCCTCACCGTCTCTTTGCCTCTCTCCTTCCCTCCGAATACTTTGCATTTTGGAGTGGGCGGGATGGGGCGGAGCTAAGCTCCCACCTCCTCCCTGTCCCTTGTCTATAGCCAGCAATTGGAGTGGGTGTGACAGAGTGGAGCTTAGC
Organism: Eleutherodactylus coqui; assembly: GCF_035609145.1. NCBI lineage: Eukaryota > Metazoa > Chordata > Amphibia > Anura > Eleutherodactylidae > Eleutherodactylus > Eleutherodactylus coqui. The sequence continues at coordinate 128,392,694 of NC_089843.1, read as the reverse complement.
TTCGCTCTTCCAACCCCCTCCCATTACAAACTCTGGAGTGGAGGAGAGCGGCAGAGAGCAATTGAGGGGGAGAAAGGGGGGGGACTGCTTAGATGTAAACGTATATTGGACGGCCGTTAAAATGCCAGCCGATATACGCTTATGTAAATAAGCCCTCAGGATATGAAAAGCTGATTGCAATGTATATGTCCAGGGGCGTAGCTAAAGGCTCATGGGCCCAGGTGCAAAAGTTTATTTTGGGGCCCCTCAAATTCTCCTAACCTCTTAACGCAGAGGCATAACTTGAAGCTTCTGGGCCCTAATGCAAAACCTGTAACAGACCCCCAACTGTAATGTTTTATTCATAGTACTGGGCTCTCTATATGGAAAATATAGGCGTTATGGACCCCCTAAGGCTCCTGGGCCCGGGTGCAACCGCATCCCCTATAGTTATGCCAGTGTATATGTCTGTGAAATCAAAATACAAACACTTCTAAATTATATGGACAGATATCAAGGAAGATGGAAGGTCATCGGGATAATACAGTAAATTGCTTTTCTTCTATTCTACACTGTACATATGTAGCAAATATAAGAGAAGTGCTAAAACTTCCCAGATGCGAATTGTCCAATCTTACCTAATTTAGTAAAAATCAATAGAAACTGTAGGAAGTATACTTACAATTTTTAATTTTCCTGAATAAAAAGGAGAAAAAGAAAACTATGGATGAAATTTATTGGCCCTTGTATGCCAGAATTGTGGTGCCCGAAAATCGCATATTTTTGCACAAGTCCTACTTGTTCAAAACTTAACTTTTGATGTTTTTGCACACTGCTTGCCACTTTTAGAGAAATTAGAAAAAGTGTCAGTGCCTCACAGTCCCATTAGATGTACTATAATTTATGCCAACTTGTAGCTGGCATAGATTTTAGTCTGGTGCATGGACTACCCAGACATGCATCAAGTATACTGGATTAGGAGGCATGTGCCTCTTAATAAATTTGTACACTAAACGCCATGGTGCTCTTTACTTGGCCCAGCATATAAAACATCAGTCTAAGTAAATCTGCACCATAAGTTTGTGCCTTTAGGGTTGAAGCATCGCTGAGAGATGAGAACAAATATCTCCACCAAAAGTAGGACATGGTTCCTGGTGCCCCAGAGCATCTCCAGCACAACGCAGAGGACTGCCAATACATTCTAAGTCATTTCACTAGAGTTCTGTACCATTGAAACAGTCATTTGAAATGTTATTTTAAAGTCTACAAGATGTCGCAATTCTATGGGTAAGAAGAAACACCTTGTACCACAGATCTCTGGGAATGTCCTGGCCCAGTTCCTTCTCCTACATCTTAATATACGCAGGAGAGTGGCCCTCCAGCAGCATGTTATACACAAGAGATATCGCATAACTAGGGGGGAAGTAAGAGAAACATAGCTGTTTAAAAGGAATGAGAGGAGAATTTAGGACTGATATTGGTGCCAGGGACTAACCACATAATTGAAAATATTGTAACCGGAGTCCCAATCTACCCTCTTAGGAACCACTCATTTCTTGAATAGACTTCACATTCGTCGAGTTTATCACATCCCTCACCTGTGGTGTAGAGATATGAGGCAATTCAAAGAAAGCTTGGTTGTTCAAAGTGCCTTTGAAATTAGATTTGCCAGATAGAGGGGTAAGTTGGCCTGGGGAAGATATGCTTGAAAAAGACTCCTTTGGAGTCGAAACGTTGCATGTAAACTATGCTGTCACCTCTACCTATTTTCTGGGGAAGATATAAGTCCTTTTCTCATGGCAAAGCTCTTCCAAACATCCATTAACAGATCCAGAAGAGACAAATATTCTAAAGGTTCCTTATCTCTCTTACGGGAGGGCCAAAACACCCAGTAAACCAAGTGGGGAGCTCTGTCTTGTTCCATTTCCACCCATAATTTACAGTTCTGATGTTATAGTAAAGGCCTATTTACACCAGCCGATGAACGCAAAATAATCGCTAATCAACGATCGTTTGAGCAATAATCATTGCGTCTAAATGTGCGCCCATCGTGTGCTTTTCGTGCACTGCTAGCTGATCGTTAAATTCAATCCAAACAAAAAATCATTGTTCAGCCTTATCAGCAGTTCTCCAGGGATAGTGCTAATAGCATTGTTTCCCCATGGAGAACAAAGGATCTGAGCGCAGATAATAGCCCTGGAGCTATTAACTGCAATTAGTGAAGGCTTCATTTGCACACTTAATTGCTCTTAAGTAGCTGAGTAGCTACTTCATAGTTTATGCAAAATGATCGCTCAAAGCTGTCACTCAAACTGTCGTTTGAGTGATTTTTGAGCGATCATCGGCCCGTGTAAATGGGCCTTTAGTCTATAACAAAGTTATAGAATGTGGCTTTGTAATAGAGGTTGAAATCTTGCAGACCAACCCTTCCATTCCATTTCATACATTTTGCATCCAATACATGTGTTTGCATAACCATCTCTAAGAATAATTAGCATGTTCATTAGTCTTGTGGATTCAAAAAGGACAATCAACAGATCAGCCTCACTGAATGACAATGAGGTTAAGACCTCCTTCACACAGGCTACAAAATCATTGCTATGTTTTGTAACCTGAAAGAACCCATTGGAAACCATGAGCTTCACATACATGCATTTTGTAGCAATGACTTTGTAAGGAGATTTTGTAGCCCGTGTGAACAAGGCCTTATCCTCATGCAGATCTGTAACTCATCAGCGGCAGAAATCTGAGTGTAAGCTTCAGATTTCTGCCATGCATCCTCTTAAAGGGAACCTGCCATCATCTTTAAGCCCCATAAACTACATTATGAGGTTCAAAAGTGAGGGATTGGGGAGTCTTGGGAGCTGTGTTTCATACTCACCGGGTGCCTTGTTCCTGTGCTGTGTCCCCACAACGTTGGCACACAGCAGGGCTCTTTTATAGTCGGCTCTATGCATGTGATCTTCCATACAGATGAATGTGAGAGTATGAGCAGAGATCACTTGTGTGCACTTGATCAATGTCGTAGGTACACGACGATGGAACAGGGTACCCGGTGAGTATGAAACACAACTTCGTAGACTCCCAGTTCTCTCACCTTTGAGCTCCATAACCTATTTAGTGGGGCTCAAGGTTGATGACAGGTTCTCTTTAAATATATATTGCATTAGGCAAATTCTTAACATGTGAACTTAGCTGAATCGCCAAAGAGTTTTAATACCCAAGCTAAACAAAAACGGAACATAAAGTAAAAGCCTAATTTACCCACAAAAAATCCCTTTTATCATACTTAGAAAAAAACTTTCACTAATTACTACTACTTATCTACATTTTATCCTCTGTACGGGCATGTACTGATGAGGGCTTCCCTGAGTGGGAATCAAATGAAAGGAGCAGATTATGCTGACTGTGTAGTGAATATTATATTTCTCTGTTAGATCATGCGAAACATAACAATTTTTCAATTGTAATCATGGTGGAAAATTATCTTGTATTTAGATACATGGTAGTTGCATACTTGGGTCGGCAAGGGTATTGTTTCCCCTTAAGGAGACACTTAGAAGGTGAGTGAGGAGACTTATAAGGCCATCCATGCTACCTTCCAATAGGTGGCACTGCAGTGGTGTTGTTCCATCTTCCTTATTTGCATAGTTACATACTTGTGATGCTCTATAGTGTTCTGATTCTTACTCAGAACATCTAAATAATTTGTCAAATGCTGGCGACAAGAAGTGGATTGCTATCGGCTGGCCTGTACAATTGCAACAATTACTCTATGGCTTGTGTACAGGATGATCCAGAGAATGGAACTGAAGTACTGGGCATGTGTATTCACTGTCACTGGATGCATGAGGTGGACATTAGGAGAGGAAATCAAAGGACACCAGGGTTGCCGTAACAAATGTGTAATAACAATACCTCGACACAGGAATATTTTTGAAATAATGCATCCTAAGTGAAACTTTTTACGTTTTGTCTGATTGTGTAGTGGCCCAGCGGGTCTTACAGAACACTCATAGCAACACCTGTCCTGTCACACCTGTCTAGGTGCCGTCCGTAGGAGAGACCCTGTTTCTCCCCCTTTCTCCACTAAGCTTAGCGCTTAGTCCTATTGACTGATAGTCAGCTTCAAATTCACTGGTGCAGAGTACAAGGGCAGGGAAACAGCAACACAGGTCACTATGCAGAGTGGGAGGAGTAGAGAAACTGCAGGAATGAGTAAGAGGAGATATAAGGAGGAGGCAGTGAGCAGTTAGAGGAGGAAGTTCAGTGGTAGTCAGCGTTGGAGGAGAAAGGTTGTCTCAGAGAAGGAGGAGACGCTCGTGCAAGAGAGAAAGCAGTACCTTCACAGTCTTCCTGAGGTTGAGCAAGGTCTCATTCCGCTCCCTTGGTGTTCCACAGCAGAGAGGAGGAGAATTTATTCTGAGGTCGGTCTTCCACTAAAACAGTGAGTCTAAAACTACTCGGTGAACTCAAAGCCAGGACTAGGCCAACGACCACCTTACGCTCTGCTTCATCTATACTTTGTTAAATTCCTAAATCCTTTCAGCTAGACTAACCAGGGAGGAAATCGTCCTACAAATCAGTGATAGAGAAAGGAAAGGAGAGAGCGTTAAAGTAAATTGTTATTCAAGTCAATATTGCTATTATCTCATCGTGTTCAAGCCACTATATACTGCTATATCTACTTGTACCATTACCAAGTACTGCATCTAGAATTCTGCATTTTCAACTGTTACAAACTTCAGCTTAGTAAATCTGCGTACCCCCAGATTACTACCACAAGCTACCAGACTCATCTCAATTATTTCATCAGCATTCCATCCCGTGGGTCCTCATTGGAGTAGTGGCATCACCCATGACAAAACAGGCCTTCCTGTTAGGCGTACCACGGTACGTTCTTTGGGTTACTGCACAACCCCTGAGCAGAGCACTCTTAGCGCCACTGTTGGGAGAGACCTCAGAGCCACCCGTGACAATCCCTTCTTTAAAAAAAAAGTGGTCTCCCTCACTTTGGCGCGCTTGGCTGTTGCAATTTCAATATATTCCCCACCATATATATTTAATGGTGGTAAATCCCTTTAATACTGACAATCCTTTAAAGCAACAGGCGCTCTTCCAATCAGTGATTGTGGTCATTAAAAGTTCATTCACTGGTTGCAGTTTTGGCTCCTTTTTGCCTCCCCACTATGTACACTTTTTATAACTAGCAATATAATGACTTTATAGTCAGATATTAAACTATAAAATCATTTTGAAAAGCAGAAGTTAATAGATTTAATAACAAGCACCTAATGTGGGAAATATGGCTTCCTTCGATTGAGGAGGGATACATATTTGTGATGGTTTATTAATATTATCACAGCAAGACGAAACAACAATCGTAAAAGATACTGACTCACAGACCTATAAAGATGAAATAGTACTTCACCAAAGGATTATGATATTTACATTTGTACTCATCATTTAGACAAACATGCAGCAGAAGCCTTACATGGCGAAAAAAGCATTGGAACGTTTAGAAACGCCCAGGCCTGAATTATTGACAAGTGCATTAAAATAACATTTACAACTAACAAAAATATCAGGACCTACAGAGCAGCTGGGAAAGCAAAGATCGTTAGGTCATGTGACTGCTGAGTTATCGGCTGATTAATGGACTTTAACTACTGTACATGAGAGTACAGTACAGAAGACTTTTCCTGTTGAGTCTACAGTTTGTAAACAGCAATAGAACAGCAGCCTTGCAGATATTTACTTAACCCCTTAGTGACTGCCGTTACGCCTTTTGATGGCCTGTATCGGCGGTCTATGTATGAAGAGAGATCGGGTGGCATTTCTCTTCATACAACACGGGCATCGGTTGTTTCTTATAGTGGACACTTGGTGGCAACAGCTCCGTTCAGCTGGGCAGCTGATCAAAGCGGTTAACCCTTTAAATGCCACCATCAATTCTGATAGCAGCAGCTAAATTTCCCGAACTATGTTCGGGGTCCCATGCACCCCCCGCAATGAGATCAAAGGGAGCTTTGTGGGTGTCATGGCAGCCAGGAGGCTTCTGAAAGGCCCCAGGGCAGTTATGGCAGAATGCCTATCAAGCCATGCCAGTGTGGTGGCTTGATAGGCTGCCTGCCCAATCGCAGTATGATGTAATGATATTGCCTTAAATCATACTGCAGGAGCGATTTAAGCATCGCAAGTTGTTGTCTCGTCTGGGGATTTTTTTTAAAAAAGTAAAGGCATTACGATTTTTTAAAAGGGGGGAGGAAAAAATGAGAATGGGAAAATGAAAAAAAAGCTTGGTCACTAAGGGGTTAATACAAGTGAAGAAATTGACGATCCAGGTTCTATGTAAATAATCATGGGGTTTTAACCTGGGTCCCATATTTCTCGAAGTGGTACAACAATAAATGTTAGGATGTGTATAACTTGGATAATTTAAAACCACTAAATGTTAGTTTGGATATATTTTGGGTATTAACCCCTTTATAACCAATAGACATTGATGCTCCTGCATCCAGGTCACATTTTTAGTTCCGGTATTCCCATTTTCAATAAATTCTAACTATTTTTTTGGGTGACATATCTACATGAGGACTTGTTTTTCACAGGTCAGGTTCTATTTCTTAATAGCATATTTTAATGTACCATATAAAGTATTGGAAGAGTTTTAGAAATTTCTAAGTGGGGCAAAGTGATAAAAAAAATATAATTCCACCATTTGGGGGGATGAGGGGGGGGGGGGATTTTATGGTATTCATGATGCAGTGAAAATGACATGTTGTCTTTATTCTGTGGGTCATTATGTTTACAGTGTGATAACAAATGTATATAGTTTTTAGATAACAAAAGCAAACATAAATAAAACATCTTCTTTCTAAAACATTTATTTTTCCACCAATGTACCTGTGTGAGGGCTTGTGTTTTGCAGGGTTACTTGTAGTCTGTATTGGTACCATTTTAGTGAACATTACTTTTTGCTAGTTTTTTTATTCAATTTTCTCAGTTTGACCAAAAAAGCCGTACGTTTGTCATGAAAGTGTAATATAGACAAAAGATTGTTGTAGTATTATAGAAGATACTGTGAATATAAATTGTAGATTTTTCATTTAACATTACAGTTGTAGAGATCTTGAAATTTTATTTACACCAACTGGAAAATTAAAAAACATTATTCTGAAAGCCTTCGGCACACTTCAGTTGGACAAGTGTATTGCCATGTTTTTATGTTCTGGTCTATAGTCCCCTGGTCAAAAGAATGATTGAACTGGGGGCTTTTGGCTTTTTTCCTGCACAGTGGTGCTTTTATCTACCTGCTGCACAAGGGACTGCAGCACAATGCCATGCAAGGGATATTTTTTAAGTGTTTGATGCTGTGTTTTATAAAGCTACAGTACTATAGCGAGTGAGAAATCTTTTCTGATGGACATTTGGAGCTTCAGAGAAATGCATTGTTACTGGAACAAATCTAGGCTTCCTATTTTTATTAAGATCAGTCAACTAGTAAAATCACAATCAACAGGTTTTTATTTAGAAATTCCTAATAAACACAAGGCAGAGAGTTCCACTGGCATCCAGCTACCCTTATTGTCAAACTCCAGGACATGACAATCATAATTCCCAGAAATTCTACAGTAAGAAAACATTCCCATCTTGTTTTTCTGTGCGTCTGAAATGAAGAGCCATAGGTCTACCTCATTAATCTCTCTATCGTAAAATGTCAAAAACGAATGGAACTCTGTTGCGATAGTAACCTATTGGCCTCCATTTCAGCAACAGCAACAGAAGTAAATGGTTCCATCCAGGTTCCATCCAGTGGTTCCATCTGAATCCCTTCTTCAGGCATTCAATGCTTGGAAAAGTCACAGCACACTCCAAAAGATTCTTTGATGCAAAGAAACTTTTTATTTGTTTTTTATATTTACTTTATTCATAATCATTGGTAGCAATATAGTGTAATGTGATGCTTTGACCCTTCTAGACCTTACTCTCACCCAGGGGCGTAACTATAGATGATGCAGGGGATGCAGTTGTACCCGGGCCCAGGAGCCTTAAGGGGCCCATAAGGCTTCTCTTTTCCATATACTGAGCCCAGTACAATGAATAAAGCATTATAATTGTGGGCCCAGTTACAGATTTTCCATTGGGGCCCAGAAGCTTCAAGTTACGTATCTGCTCTCACCATTGCTGCAGAGCTGGTTCGGATGGAAGGCTGGCAGTGGGTTGGCGCTTACACCTAAGGATCAACTCTCTTGGGATTTAGAGGTAACCCTTGACAGAAAGCGTAGACATAAAGAAAAAGTATGAATGCCCTGTAAAGCTGATGACTTCTCATCGTATGAAGGCCTCAGGGCAAAACCACATAGGGAAATGGAACTTTCTCCTAAATAATATGCTAGAAAAGCATTAAAACAAGCAAATAAATGACTCACATAAAACATGATGATTCGCTTCACCATAATACTCAGACATTTGTGCACACTGTGTGAACATTGAATACACCTCATTTTAACCTCACTTTGCTGTCTAACATTAGGATAACCTAAACATGTTCTTTCCTGCACTGCATTCATGCACACTAAATCATTCTATCATTCAAACCTATATAAATAATAAGAGATTAAAAGATTAATATTTAAAGCGGATGTACGTGTAAAATGCAAGTGTGGAGCGATGCGAATTTAATATATTCAAATAGACTGTAAAGCTCATAATAAGTCAATTAAGAACGATCAATTTATTTCAATTGATACTAAAAATTTAAAAAAAACAAGTACAGTGTCATGTACTAGAGATGCAGCAAATTTCACCTTGATTGTGATAGCACAGTGCAGAAAGTTGTCGTAACCCATTAAAAAGCGTCTCATCTTAACACAATGAAAACCACTGTAAAGCAATTCCAAGTGCAAATAAACTACTCTGACAGCAGGGCACACCGTAATATCACACAGTACTGAGAGTCAACTTATGCAATATGGACATTTAAGTTTTTTATCTGTAGGTTTAAAAAAATACTATTTAATACATGGCTATTTTTTTGGCTTCATACATTACAGAATGCACTTCACTGGAAACCACAGAATGGAATATCAGTCATGAAGTGATCGCCACTCCAAGAATCCCAGACCCAAATGCCAATCTTCTCTGCTGAAAGTTTTGTCACAATTAGACTTGTCCATTTCCAAAAGCTTCTGTTATCTGTAATTCAGAGATAGAAGACAGGGTAGAGTGCAATAAAGTTGGCAACAAGAGAGATATGGATATGTACATTATGTTATACTCAAATATGGCACAGTTAAATCAGCAGTGGCCGAGGGTAACTCTCCATGTTGGATGGCTTTTATGCTGTTTTAATACAATCCCCAATCTTGGCCGTAGGGCCTAGGTTTCAGACGCCAAAAACAGCTGACACTCATTAAGTAAGAAATGGGCGCTGCTTCTAAGCCCGCTCCATACACTAACACTCGAAATCTGCTGTACATCAATGGTGGATGTTGGGAAAAGGCCATACCTATGCCATCCATAGTGGGTTTCAACTGCAGTTTACAGCCCAGATTATATGACATGGTCATCACTGAGGAAGGTTCCCTCACGAAAGTTTTGGCAATGGGCCTGTATCAACTTAAATCTGAAGTGGCTGCATGGGGAGAGTGGGAAACCACCATCAGGCATCTCTTCTGGGAGAGCCAAAGGATCGGGCACCCTGGATTCCACTGTAGATGCCAAGGACTGTCCAGTGACCCCATACACATCAGCAGTTTTGGCCAATTTTAAGTTAGTTTGCCAGCTTAATTGTTAATATAAGGACACTTTCACATGGCAGTATTCTGGTCGTTATTCCGCATCAGTGTTTGCAAGCCAAAACCAGGAATGTGTCAAGTAAACAGAAGAGGTGTAAATGACGCTTTACACTTTTTCTCTGTAGGTCCCACTTCTAATTTTGGCTTCCAAATACTGAAGCAAAATATCGAAGAATGTTGTGTGAAAGTGGTCTAAGGCGTACTTTTGATCTGTATTAACCCTTTCCAATCCCCTGTCTGACCTCTGAAGACATTATGATTTAATGCTGTACAGCTCCGATGTTGGAAGACATCCGTCGGGGTTCTCTTACTGTATATTGCCAGCCTCTCTGCTGTTGGAGCCTATCCAACGTGTTACCTCATGCAGTACTGGCTTTAGCCAGCATATAGCGCCGTTGTATAACAGCAGAAAAAGAGTAAGCCCCCTAGAAAAATCAGAATACAAATTGGATTGGAAAGGGTTAAGTTCGTTTAGAGGGGATCGTAATACAGAGAAAATGTTAATCTTGTAGGGCTAGTCACATGGCCATTTATTTACAGATGTTTCTTGAAAGGCATCATGATCTATATTTGATGTATTTGCGTCCTTATTAGTATTCTTTTCTATTGGGAAAATGAAGATCAGCATTTGCCCAAGAGAAAATAATAAAAAATATGGAGGCCAGTACGGATGAAAAATTGATGACATACAGATCTAATCACGCCTGTAATACAAATCTGTATTACATATGTGTTTTATATGCTCGTCTGAAGCCACTCTAAAGTACAGTGCATTGAAAACAAGTACATTATAACATAATGTAACTTATTGACTATTATATTAAACCCAAATCTTTAACCTCCTTCCCACACCGTGTCATTAAACAACCACAAACTGCTGACAATAAAATCCACAACTATCCTGAAAAAACAAGCTCTTATACAGATAAGCAAAGAAAAAGAACTTATGGCACATAAAATGCATCAATATAATAAAAAACTTGTTCTAAAAAAATATATATATTCTGCAAAATAGTAAAACCTGAAAAAAATGTACAAATTCGCTATCAAGAGGATCATCAGTGGAATAATACTACAGAATAAAGTTATCATGTTATTTATACCACACTGTGAACACCAAAAAAACAACCCACCCCCAAAAAATGTCAGAATTGGAGTTTTTTATCTCCCCTTCAAAAAAAAAAAAAAAATATTCAATGTATTCTATGTTCCCTAAAATACAAAACCCAAACCCTTATATGGCTATTTTGACATAAAAATAGGAAAAAGCTATAGTCTTTGCAAAAAAATTGCAGCATCCTAAAAAAGATCTGGGCCCCAAGTAGACTACTTTTGTAAAGAGGATGCTGTCATGTTATAACTCAACAGGACTCACTGCATAACTCTACAGCCATGCTGATTCTATCGTTGCTTTTCTCGTTTTCAGACACATCTCCGTTCACACGACTGTATCAAGCGGGCGGTCCTTACTACTCACTGCTAATGGGTAACTTTGGACTGTCAGAGCTATGCAGCTAGCCCCGCTGAGTTTACAACATGACACAGCCTTTTTAAGAGATTGAAATTATCAATCCATTTAATCTGGAATTAACGAATTAAATTATCCTGTCCTGGTGCAAGCAATGATTTCCATGAACTCATTCACGCGAGCGCGTTTTTAGCGCATTACAGGGGGCATGAAAAGAGCGCTTCTATTAGAACCAATGGTTTCCTATAAAAGCGTTCACATGAAGGAATTTTAGACGTGCAAAAAGCTCACACCAATCAAAGATAGGACATGCGACTGCAAATCTTACATCTAAGGTCTGTGGTGCACGAAAAGATGGGACCTGACCTCTCTTTGGTGCATGATGCATGGGAGTTTCCATAGACTCCTATGGGAGCTGGATAACACGCACCACGCAGCTCCCGATCATGTGAATGGGCAATTTCACAGCTAATTAAGATAGCTGGAAATAACCCGTTTACATGATCTTTAGTGCAGTATAGCCACGATCTTTTCATGCGCCTATACGGCGCTAAAACAACGCTCGTATAAACGAGGCTTAACAACAAGTAATTCAGGCCCTCCTCGAAATGTTGTCTCTGCAGTCCACAATTGCTATAAATGAGCTCTACTATATGGCAACGGTTTAAATGTAAAAATATTTGACCTTTCTCTTTTTACCAGGAACAATATACCAAAGTCATTTGGCAGCAGGCATGAAATGTAGTCCAGCATAAACATCACATTAGAAGCCGGAGTACAGTCTAATGGAAGAAATAAGTAATAAAATCAGTAAGGACTTGCAGCAGAGATTAGATTTATTAGATTTGTCACATTACAACTCTGCTAAAAGAAATCAAACATATTGCACATATCATTAACATTCCATCTTCATTATAATATCCCTAAGTAATGCGGGTGAACATTGCAGTCACTTCTGAAGAATAGAAGTGCATTAGACAATAAAAAGCACACAGGATACGGACTGCATATATTGTATAGGATAAGCATATAATGGTAATACTCTGTGACTCGAAGAATTGCAGCAAAACATTGCTATTTATCATTCGATCAATAGATCATTACAGGAATGTCTAAAGTTAAAGTAAGCAGAAGAGATTTGCTGGCATAAGTATATAGTCATCTAGATAACAAGTAAATGTGCAGGTAATAATATGGTGGCATCTTTAACCGTTTGCAATCCAAATTTGGGATTCAGGGTTTCCTAAGGGGTTTTTCTCTTTCTGCCATTATACAATGGCGCCATCTGCTGGCTAGATCTAGTACTGCAGTATGGGACATGCTGGAGAGGTCCCCCGACAGAGCGGCCAGTAATATACAGTACGAATACCCTGCCAGACGTCTTCCGACATCAGAGCTGTACAGCCTTCAATCAGAATGTCTTCAGATAGTGGATTGGAAATGGTTAAAATAACTCACCCTTTTACGAAGGCTCTTTTATCACCATGCATACTATGTAGAGATGAGCGAGTACCCAAATGCTCGGGTCCTCGTTATTCAAGTCAAGCTTTTCGTAAAATTCGAGAGCTCTACTCGAGTAACGAACCCCATTGACTTCAATGGGAGACTCGAGTATTTTTGTATGAGACTCACAGGTTGCCGAGCTTCTTTTTTTTTCTCTCTCTCTCTCTCTCTCTCTCTCTCTCACTTTCTCTCTCTCAGCAATTATGACTGCAGGAATTATTTCTGAAAGATCGTTAGATTTTTGTAGCTTTATGTGGACTTTTGTCATATTTTTAAGGGGTACATATAAATTATCAATTAACTTTTATAACTTTTATTCAGGTGGAAATAAAAGAAAAAAGCAATTCCGCTGTTTGATTTTTTTGCGTGTTTTTTTATGGCATTCACACCATGTGAATTAAATAATGTGTTAAAGTGATTATTCATTATGAATCCAGCGATACAATACAGTATATGTGTTGTTTTTCTTAAAATTCTTAAAAATAAAACATAGTTTTCTTTTCAGATTTGTTTCTGTGCACTTTTTAATAAACTTTATTTAACGTTACTTAAAGTGTAACTGTGTTTTTGAAAAACTTTTGACATATCAAATTTTTGATCACTGGGGCCCTGGAGCTGAGTTTTCCATCAATCGCCAGAGTAAAGCAGCTGCAGCACACTAGCTGAAGACGGGCTTAATAGAAAGTCAATAGGCCCTTCTTCAGTTAGAGAGCACTGACAGCGCTCAGACGAGTAAGTAAATTACAATCACAGTAAATAGTAAAAATGTATATAATAGAAAATGTTGATCAAATAGCCGACCTCTCCCTCACATACAATAAAAAGACCTGGAGGAAAAAATTGAAGAGACAAGGTAAGGGTGCATTGACACGGGTGAGAAAATCATGCAAGTTTTGCATAAAAATTAGAGATGAGCGAGCGTACTTGGAAAAGCACTACTCGCTCGAGTAATGTGCTTTATCCGAGTATCGCTGTGCTCGGGTCTGAAGATTCGGGTGCCACTGCGGCTGACAGGTGAGTCGCAGCGGGGAGCAGCGGAGCGGGAGAGAGAAAGATCTTACCTCCGTTCCTCCCCGCTCTCCCCTGCAGCTCCCCGCTCCGTGCCGGCACCCGAATCTTCAGACCCGAGCACAGCGATACTCGGATAAAGCAAATTACTCGAGCGAGTAGTGCTTATCCGAGTACGCTCGCTCATCTCTAATAAAAATACAACCCCTTATTTGTAATGGGTGTATTTAAATGGGCAATTAGTCTCTTGATACTGTGAGATGGGAACATCACAGGGTGCTCTACTTTCATGTGAGTCTTGCATAATAATAGAACATGCAGATGTGCGGAGTGTGCTGTGCGAGTCATACGCAAAAATGTTGGGCGCGACTCGTTCTCGTTTTTGTGAATGCACCCTTCTGGAAACAAGAACAGAATTTTTTAGTCACTGAGCTTCCTAATGAATTACAGTGTTCCAGGCATGCACTGCCTGGAAGAAAACGGAGATGGGATGTCAAACAGCGATCTACATTTCTAGATATGTGATAACAATTTTCCGTTTCTTCATTCTTATATTCTGCAAAATAAAATGCTTTAGATAAATATTTTTATTTTAAAAGCCATGTTTGCCAAATATTTACAGTTTTCCCATCTTTATAAAGAATTTTCTAAAACACTACAAGTCTCTGGGAAGCAAAAAGGTATGTAAACAATGAAGTTCCCAATCCCCAATTTTCCAACTTTACTAGCTAACATGACAGTTTATCTGTTGAAGAAGAGCACAAGCGAAGGCATGAGCTCAGCATAGAAGCCGTACAATAAGAATACTACAAGAGCTGTTGACGTGATAAAAAGAAGCTTCTTTAATGAAAACAAAACATATATTAATCACTTTGAGACATATACATTGACATGCGATTAATGGGCATCCGTTAAATTAGCATGGTTACGTGTTGAAAAACTAAATACGTTCCTGTGGCTGCGAATTTCTGCCAAGTATTTGATAAATTGCCTTGTCAGGACAAGTTAGAGTGGTTATGCTTCATTAGTAAACCTAGTATTTGTGGTTCCCCAAAGCTTCAAGTACAGGAACATATGTAACAAACATTCAGTATTATGTTACATTTCTTTAAGCAGAAAATACACTGAAACACACCTGAAGCTATGGTGTATGTTCTATTTTACTTAATGTAATTGTAGGTAATACTTCAAAGTACTGTATAATTTAGGGTGGCCCAGAGACATGGCAAAAAATAAAGTGGCAGCTATACAGCAAGACACCTTCCCAATTTGATACATTTGCTAATAGTAATGCTAGGATAAAGATGGTGCTCAAAACTGATGTATATTATGAGAAATGGCGCTTGCGCGCAAGATTTCAGGCCTTATAGGGGTTTTGTCATAAAAAAAAAAAAATTGATACTTACCTGTTCCTTCCCTATCAGTCTCCTTACTACATCTTCTCCTCACTGAGCTTCTGCAGTGCCCCTGGGTCACCTTACCACACGCCAGCCAGTCAGTGAAGGTCACGTTGTTCACTGGCTAGGAAGGAATGCTAATTAGGGATGAGCGAGTATACTCGCTAAGGCACTACTCGTCCGAGTAATGTGCCTTAGCTGAGTATCTCCCTGCTCATCCCTAAAGATTCGGGGGGTGCCGCAGCTGACAGGTGAGTTGCGGCGGGGAGCGGGGCAGAGCCGGCGGGAGAGAGAGATCTCCCCTCTGTTCCCTCCCTGCTCTCCCCCGCAGCTCCCCGCCCTGCGGCGGCACCCGAATCTTTCGGGACGAGTGGGGAGATACTTGGCTAAGGCACATTACTCGAGCGAGTAGTGCCTTAGCGAGTATACTCGCTCATCCCTAATGCTAATCTATCTCAGAGACCAGCTCGCATGTAGATCGGCACTCCCCCTGCTGGCCTGTGAACTGTGACGTAATGTACATTGGCTGGCAAGAAGAAGACTGCAGGCAATGTATGTAACCTCATAGGAAGCAGAGGAATCAGCCAGCTAGAGGTTAAGTGACCCCCACCCGCTCCTCCCAGACAGCAGGAGACTGAAGATCACTGAGGGAAAGATCTGGTACGGAATAGGTAAGTATAGACTTTTTTTAATGACAGAACCCCTTTAAGCACTGGATAGTAGACTTCTTGGTGTTGGAACAGCCTTGCGATCTGCTTCCACAACTTGAAGCAACAGTTGTTTTTCTTCTTCATCATTAGTAAAAAGTCTAAATATTCGTGGTCTGTGAGCACAACCTTGTCATAGACATAAGAACCTGAAACTCTGCCCCAAATAAAGGTTTGCTAAAAGGAAAAAAAATTAGAGGGTGTCTTGCTTTGTACTTGAAAGTTGAGTTTTTTGGGCCACCCTACTGTACATGTTATATATTATTGAAGATAATTAAGGCATTATTTATGAATTTACAATATATCATATGTGTGTATGAATGGTTTATGTAGTGTAATACAGCTGAAAAAATTTTGTCGCCCCAGGAGTTCAGCGCCACTAATTTATTTAGTACTTAATCTCTGAATTTCTGCACATCCTGTAGTGATCTCATTGGAGCACATCACACTGAGATATGGATTATTAGTTTCTGCTATGTAGAGCTTGGGTAATAGCAAATCCTGAACTGTTTCTATATTTCTATAGGATAGGACAATAGACACCCTGTGTGCAGTAAAATAGTGCTTCTGTGTAGCACCATATTACAGAAGTATTCGCTCGTAGTAGCAATGCTCTGTAATTTGTCAATCTGTTGGATTCACACAGGAAAAAAACTCTGCATACCTCCCTATGAAATAAGAGTTATACAGGAACAACAGGACTCCATAGACTTCTTTTGGTGCCTTGCTATGCACATACAACTCCGGAGTTTACAGAGTTGTATTACAGGTGAGAGTTAGGATCACATCTATAGCAAATATGGCGCTAAAACTGTCTTTGCCCTTCAATATTGCAGCATAAGTAGGCAGAAATGGATGGACCTATGTAGTTTTTTCAGCCGTAAGGCCTATTTAGAGGGAACGAGTGTCGGGCAAATGATGCCCAACAATCGTCCTCGCACATACTAGCTCTCGTGCACCTGCACGGGAGCTAGTATCGCTGGCTCACAGCGGGGCGTCATGCTGCATAAATGATGGACGATCAGCTGATCGCTTATCGCTCAGTGTAAATAGCAGACTTCAGTACGGAACGGCCACTATGTTATGTCAATGGAGAGGGGCGGGGGAGCGAGAGGAGAGAAATCTCCTACAGCCGCCCGCTCCCCCTGCTGGCCACTCTGTGAGCAAACCAGCGCTTCTAGCTCCCATGCAACAGCCTACTGTTACTCTTTATTTAAGGTCATAATGTCAGGATTCTGAGCATTTCCTAAAGGTGTAAGATATAAACAAAGAAGGATATCAGCCCCATGGATACATTTCGAATTCCTTTATTGATATTCTGAATAAAAAGAAGTTACATTACCAGTACAGCAACTAGTGTAAAGCTGCACCATTTTGTGACCCTGTAAAGAAACAAGATTTGGTTGATGCATTTCAGACCACTTTAATCATTACCTAAGTTGTCCATGGAATGTGTGTCAAATATATAGTAATTCATACGCACACCATAAACACATGTACAATCCATAAATACACAGATAGTCAGAAATAGAAATACAGTACTGTGTAAACATTTTAGGCGGCGGTGGAAAAAAAAATTTGCAATGCCAGAATGCTTTCAAAAGTAGAAGAGTTCATTTTTCTGACAATTAACAAAATGTAAAGTGAATGAACAAAAGAGAAATATTAATCAAATCAATATTTAGTGTCAGCACTCTACCTTCATGTTCAGAAAAGTATACTTTGTGCATGGACTACTTTATTTTCTTTGGAATTTACATCTCCAAAGATCCACCGCAGAGGACGGAACGTTGGCGTCACGAGTGACAAATTAGACTTCAGGTAACATTGGTTACTGTCCCTGTGATCTCCCCCAGTAGTAACTATGTTGGGTCCCGAGCTACCCTTAGGGAGGAGATGATAGACCCCCATGACAAGGTTACCATCTCTACCCCGCTGTCTTCTCGGCTGAGGGCCCGCTCCTCAGACGCTGCAGGTTGTTGTCCTGCTGCTGAAAACATTTGGAGTTAATTAAATGCCTTTTATTTTTGCAGCATTTTTCCTACACCTACCTAAAACTTTTGCACAGTACTTTATAAAATCCCCAAATAAGAGATATAAAGATAGGAAAACACTAGCATAATTAATCAATAATCTAATGTTAACCCAGAATCGTGGTTTAGACCCAAGCGGGGTATGCAGGACACAGGAACCCCACATTGATTTTCAGGGAAGGGCTTTAAATATAGCATGTGTAAAAAATAAAAAAATATATACTCACCTCTCCGCCGCTGCTGGCAGCCAATCACAGGCAGCACTCGGCCATTCATTGAATGAATGGCCGAGCACTGTCGGTGGTTGGCTGAGCGCTGTGACCAATCACAGGCAGCGCTCAGCTGTCATTCATTGAATGGCTGAGCACTCAGCCAATCAGATACAGATCTTTCAGCAGGCAGGGATTTTAAATGGAGCCAGTCATGTGTTCTTTCTTCCGGGGGTGCGGAAAGTCATCCACACCTGCAGTGCGGCCGTCTTATCGTGCAGGAACACGGGCACCAATGCGCCTGTGTGACTGAGCCCTGAAGGGGTGAATTCTTCTGTGGATCCACACCAAAATTCTAATTAAATTTGATCCAGTTTTGATGCAGAATTTGATGTGGATTGAGTGCGGATTTTCTCCTGTGGAAATTCGGCACCAATTTCACTATGTCTGAACACACCCAAAAGTTGACTATGTTCCAGACTCCGTATAATCTATATCCTATGTATCTTAACAAGTTTCTAAGATTGTTCAGTACAATATTTTCTGACAGGTGTAAGTTATTTGTATATCTGATCAAATGTGGCAGCGCTTTATCAGTTTGAGTAGTGACGCAATCATTCCAATTGAAGACATTGCTGGAAAATAAAGGTGCGCAGTCAGTTCAGCCCTGCTGATTTCTATGACATACTCCGGTATATGCTTGCTGTTAATATAATCTTACAGCATATGTGTTCTTCCTTTCACTCCCATCTATGTCATGTTTAGGCTTTATAATGAAATATAGAATAATGTACAAGTTAATGTGATGCTGATATTTACAAAGCTGAGTATGCTGTCATCCCTGAATTAAATGGAAAGCAATACCCATTGACTCTAGTTAACACATTGCTGGAGAGAGTGAGATCATTTCTAGAGGACCACACACAGACATTTCATTCATGTTATCTTTAACCTAAAACGTAATTCCCTTACTTGTGCATTTCTTTTTGGGCCTGTCAAGAGCATTTTTGTTTTCCAATTTTAGCTTAAGTACTGATCTCAGAATGTCATACACGTCACTTTGTTCAACTGTGAAGTCAAGAGGAGAGTCTTTCTGGGTCAGTTGGTACAATTTTCCATATCATTACATTTGCTGTTGCTCACAATTAGATGTGCCTAGGGATTGCAGTACTAGCTGTGAGCTAATGCTATGGAACATCAGTCAATTACTTCTTGTATTAATCGTTTGTCATTGTCTTTGTACTAGTAATAATAAATTGAAATAGATTAACAAAAAGTCAACTATACATTAAGATATTGTAACCCAACAAGCGGTAACATTTATATGGTGCAACAGTAACATTTCTATTGGACATGCAAAACCAAGGGCAATTTCATATGGAACCAATATCGAATACATGAAAGAAAAACCTATAAAAGCGTAGAACATAAACTCTATAGATGGAAAGTGTACCTTGAGACTTCCTCTTATATCTCACTAAGAAGTGTTAGAGCAAGCTTTTGCTATTGCTATGGGTTCTTGCCCTGTAACTATCACCAATGACCCAATTTCACACCGCTTTGTCTTCCGCCACAGGAATCATTGCAACTGACCATTCTGCAACATGAAATGAGGGATTGGACACAGTGGAATAGCTATAGGGGTTGAAACTGTGACCTGGCCAATAAGCCAGGGGGGCCTACACTAATGTTGGCACAATAGCACTGTTGCACAATCTGACTACATCCTACGAGTAGAAGCAGTGGCAGCTTCTGGATGATATGAAATCCACTCCCCCAAGTTAGTCTCCTTCCTTTTTATATTCTGAATGGAGGAAATTAAGACAGGGGGGAATTAGCCTATGCTGGGGAGAGTGAGTACTCATCCTCCATAAGATGTTGACACCATTGAGAGGATATAGTGAGAGTAATGCGTTCAGGAGAAGGGCCAAATTCTACCTAGTGGAGGGCACCCAGCTACCCACTGTCATGCTGGATCAGGGGCCCCAGAGAAACATATTACACCTAAGACAAGCTAGCCTCACTAAGGCTGATGGCTCTGATAAGCACTACCAATGATTTTCAGTCTTTCCTTCGTCCGTGTCCTGTGCTGTTGCACTGTGTATATCTCCGTACATCCTCCTCTTCTTTGGTTCCATCTACTCTGAGATGCTAGGGGGATCGGATAAACAGAGTGCAGTAGCACAGTGTGAGGAGGAAAGAAAGGATGAAAAATCATTAGTAATGCCTATCAGGGCTGTTATGACTCAGGAGGGGGCTACATGTTGGGGCACTATTAATTTAAGGGGGCACTTAGAGAGTTCTATTAGCTTACAAATAGGGCAATAAGAGGGCTATATTAACTTGTGGGGGCACAAAAGAGACAGTATTAACTATGTGGCTCTAAGAGGCCATTATTAATTTGTAGGGGTGCATAAAGGAGGCACAAATACTTTGTGAGAAGCACAGAAGGGGGTGCTATAATTATAGGACACTAAGGGGACTCTATTACCTTCTGAGGGGCACTACTATTATGGGACAGGGGTGGAAGAAATCTTCACAGTGGTCTGGAACTGGATGGAGGAGAAAAGGAAAAACAGATGTCTCCAATCAGAAACTACATCACCTGTGATCGCTGGAGATAACTGTGCTGTCAGCTTTATCACTCTGTAGAATGGATATCTATAGTATTAGATGGTGACTGCATTATTTAGAGGTATACTAGAGCTGAGCCATTATATTTAAACCCACTATGTTATAAAAGCTGTCATATGCTGTAATCAAAGTATATATTATTTTTATTATTAAGCTAATCTTTTCAAATTCAGGCTACTAATGCTGAAAGGATAGGATACTTAAGAGATCTAGCTATAAATGATGCACGAGGTGCAGCCAGCAACCGTCAAGCAGAGCTGTGCATTGGGGGGCGAGTGGTCCAAATTGAACTTTTATACCCGAGCCCATGAGCCTTTAGCTATCCTGCTGATTAAAAAGATTGGGTTTTTGTGTGTCCAATCCTTTGTTCCAAGGCATCTGGCAACCTCCTGTTTCTCTCTCATAGAATAAACATGCCCTTTTAGGGATACCCTTTTTAATGGATAAGTCACAGACAAATCTAATGGACAGTTTTACCCTTGAATTAGTTTGGGTAGACTTAAGTTCAGTGTGCTGTAATGTTATGTATAAATATATCAGGGGACAATACTGAGATCTCTCCCAGGATCTATTTATACCCAGAAGTGTGACTGTAACAAAGGGGGCGCCCTCCACATCTAGAGGAAAGAAAGTTTCTACACCACCATAGAAGGGGGAACTTTACAGTAAGAGCAGTGAGACTATGGAACTCTCTGCCTGAGGATCTGGTGATGATGAACACATTAAGAGAGTTCAAGTAAGGCCTGGACGCCTTTCTTGAGTGAAGGATATTATATGTTATAGTCACTGATTACATCAGAAGGACTGTTGATCCAGGGATTTACTCTGACTGCCAAATTCAGAGTTAGGATGGAATTTTTTTTCCCTGAAATGAGGAAAATTGGCCTCTACTGTACTGCACCTCATGGAGTTTTTTGCCCTTCTCTGGATCAACATTGTAGGATAATAGGCGAACTGGATGGGCATATGTCTTTATTCAGCCTTACATACTATGTTACTATCTTAAACTACTGGTAAATGAGATAAACTATGCTTTGCCAATAACTATCATTCATTATTACAGAAAAGTCAAGAATTAGGGTCACAACCTTATACTTTTGCCAAGAGTTCAACAATATTTGGAGCAGTCTCAGGCCAATTAGCTTCATCTCTATTAACTAAACTTTTTATTAGAAGACTATTGCATAGCTGGAGATGCTGAGCATATTCTACATATTTGCAACAAACACCTAAAATATGCATTTGTATATACAGTAATCTGATCTGAATGGAGTCAATACTTATGTTTGAAGTGCCTGAGCTTTATAAGAAGCCGTAGCACATTTATGCGAAGGGGTTACTATTAAAAATCCCAAATGCTTCGATCCAGTATAAACAATGTATGATGAATCAATATATAATGACATGCTAGAGCAATCATAGTAAACAAGATAAAAGGTTGTTGTGGATGACACAAAGCTCTACTCTTGCACTTCCTGCATTCTTATCTTCTACAGCAAAATAGTTTACATTGGCTTTGGAAGTCCATCAGTCATGACTGCCAAAGTCCTGACAATTGATGTACACCATGAAGAGTTATGTAGCTCAGTTTTAAAGACGTAAACACTTCCTAATGGATTTCTCCTTAGTGCGCAGTAAGGAGTGATAAAAAATGTAGACATGAAAACATTGAGCTGTTAGTATCAAAATCACAGCTTGCATCATTATTAAAAGTATGCCTTGCTTTTTTGTTATTTGATTTCTTCACATCCTTAAGACTGAGTTCACACTTGCATTTGGCCTTCTGGTTTCCCTTCTATCACAGGAGCAGGACAATGGAATGCCTGATTGATCCTATGCTGGAAACTAATGGAGTCAGACAAATGGCATTGACTATAATGAAATCTGTCAACTTCCATCACGCCCTCCGCCATTTTCCTGAACAAAATAGTGCATTATGCTGCGTTACTTCATCAGGGATTTTGTGATGAATTTGGAAGCTTCAAATGGAGCATGCAACATACATGTGAACAGAACCGAATCCAAACACTTGTTTGTCAACAGTTATCTGACCTGACCTCCCAATCTACATGCATGCTAGGCATTGGGGATGAACAGTCAAGCCTTATCTCCCAAAAGAATCCCTCAACATCTGTCATTGAGGGAAAGTTAAGAGGCCTCAATACACATTAGGTTATCTGCACACAGTACTGATGATATTATCAAGATGCACTGATATTAATATAATATGTATTGGAAGCTACTGGGTTCCAAGGAAAACCAATATTTAATTTATGTCAATTGTATATATAGTAAATATTAGAGATGAGCGAACGTACTCGGATAGGCACTACTCGTCCGAGTAATGTGCCTTATCCGAGTACCGCTGTACTCGTGCAGAAAGATTCGGGACGCGCTGCGGAGCGGGGAGCTGCAGGGGAGAGCGGGGAGGAACAGAGGGGAGATCTTTCTCTCCTTCTCTCCCAGCCGCTCTGCCCCGCTCCCCGCTGCGACTCACCTGTCAGCAGCGGAGCGCCCCGAATCTTTCTGCACGAGTACAGCGGTACTCGGATAAGGCACATTACTCGGACGAGTAGTGCCTATCCGAGTACGTTCGCTCATCTCTAGTAAATATCTCTATCTTCATGATGGCCTGTTGATTACAATGCACACCATATAATGCTCCGGTGCTGGTGTATCTTGACGCCACCGGGAGGTAGGGGTGTGACAGCTGTCACCAGCAGTGAACACTCTGGCACGCCCCTAGCTTTGCATTGGCTCACAGGATACAGCAGTACCTTGTGAGCGGCTGGGCTGTAGGGAGGCAGACGGGAGAGCAGAAGGGAGGCCAGCGTAGGGGACACTCTGCGCTGGCCCTTCCATGGGAGAAATGAGAAAGGGTGTCCCCCCCAACCGGGACTGTGAAAGCGGGGCGCAGGGCACTAATGTAACAGAAGCTGACAAGAGCGGGGATCAGCAACTGCAAAACGCCGCAGGACACCAGCCTCCCATCTGAGAGCTGGGTTGCCAGTACTGGTGATACTACGGTGCCAGGGGACTAGTTACTGTGGCAGCGGGGACAGGGCGCTGTGAGTGTAATATGCACCCGGACGCCCTACTGATGCCGACCCCGATGCTGTGTTGGTGGCCAGCTGGTGTAACTGTGGCCACTGCTGCGCCATGTCCCCTGCTGCTTCTCCACTCTCTATCCCCTGCGGTCAATCTCGCCTGAATGTCCCCAGCGGCGCAGGAACCTCCACTCTTTGTCCGCTGTTCTGGTATCTCCCCTGTTGGTCCACCGCTCTCTGTCCCATGGTGTCAATCTGGCCGGCCACTCTGCAAACAGCCTAACCCTGGTGTATACCTACCACTTTTGGTGGCATCAAGGTACACCAGTACCTAATGCTGCATTGCATTGTCACAGGACAAGAAATTAACACTAGTCTAAGAAGGAGTACCGCTGAAATCAGATTATCACCAGGGAACATTTCTGCTAAATAGGGTGACATAACTTCCCTGTAAAGGAGTTGTACCAGAATAATAACTTATCTCCTATTCATGGGATAGGGGATAACTTATTGATTGGTGGGAGTCTCACTGCTGAGACCCACTGATCCCGCAATTGTGTGTTTCGTGTCCCTCAACATCATCACTGCAGGCTTACTGCACCCCGCACAGTGAGGAGGAGACTTAATGGAGCGTTGGTTGCACAAGTGCACTGACACGCCATTGCCTTTCAATAGGACTGCAGAGATAGCCAAGTGGCAAGCACTTAGGTATTTCTGTCAGCCCCATTAAAATGAATGGAGGTACGACTGCGCATGCTTGACCAGTGCTTCATACATTCTAACATCACTGCGGGGGGGGGGGGGGGAGAAATGACCCTGCAGTAACAGGCAGAGGGGGACATTAGACCGACCCTTCTTTTCAAGATCAGTGGGGGTGTCAGCAGTTAGACACCCACAATCTGTAAGTTAACCCCTATTCTGTGGATAGGTTATACTTCTGGTACAACTCCTTTAACCCCTTAACGACCACCCATACTTCTTTTGACACCGGCCATTAAGGGACTTTTTTCAGATGCTCCATTTTTTCACAGTGCTGCATCAGAAGCCAGGCACAGATCACAGCGTGGCACCTGCTCTAACAGTGGGGACCAAAGAAACCTCAGATCCCTGCTGTTTAACCCTTTTCATCCTACAATCAATATGACCACAGCATGTAAAACGCTGAAATCTTTTTTTTTTTAAAGTATTTTTTTGCGTACAAAAGTAGCAAAACATAAAAAAACGAAATAAACTTGGTATTGCCAGAAACATGCTAACCCAGAGAATAATGTTATCAAATTATTTATTTTGCACACTGAATGCCGTAAAAATGAAATCCAAAAACACTGGCAGAATTCAGTTTTTTTCCATAATCCCCCTACAAAATTTATAAAAGTTATACAGTACATTATATGTACCCAAAAATGCTGCCATTAAGAAATACAACATGTCCCACAAAAAACAAGCCCTTATGTGGATATGTTGATGGAAAAATGTAAAAGTTATGGCTCTAGGAATGAGATGATAAAAAAAAATGAAAGTAAGTAGGTCTTTAACGTGCAAACAGGCTTCATCACTAAGGGGTTAAGTACTTTCTAAATACATTATTAGTGATATATGGAGTATTTTGGATAAGAAACTTTAATGTGACTTTAAATAGTTATTACTTCTATTTATAATAATTATGGTTAGAATTAGAGATGAGCGAACGTACTCGTCCGAGCTTGATACTCGTTCGAGTATTAGCGTGTTCGAGATGCTCGTTACTCGTAACGAGTACCACGCGATGTTCGGGTTACTTTCACTTTCCTCTCTGAGACGTTAGCGCGCTTTTCTGGCCAATTGAAAGACAGGGAAGGCATTACAACTTCCCCCTGCGACGTTCAAGCCCTATACCACCCCCCTGCTGTGAGTGGCTGGGGAGATCAGGTGTCACCCGAGTATAAAAATCGGCCCCTCCCGCGGCTCGCCTCAGATGCGTTGTGAGATAGCTGAGGGACAGTGGTATCGTGTTGGAGCTGCTGTAGGGAGAGTGTTAGGAGTTAGTGTAGGCTTCAAGAACCCCAACGGTCCTTCTTAGGGCCACATCTAACCGTGTGCAGTACTGTGGAGGCTGCTTTTAGCAGTGTTGCACTTTTTTTTTTTTTGGTATATCGGCCGTGCAGAGCATTGCGCCCTGCAGTAATACTCCAGGGATAGAATTGTGTAGGCAGGGCCAGAAGACATATATTATAGATTGAATATACGCAGTGGTCCTTTTGAAAAAAATATTTGAAAAAAATCTATTTGGCCTGCCTGTCACTCTGCTCAGTGTTCTGGGTCCGTGTCTGCTGGGGGTAGTAGTTCTCCAAATAAATACGGAGCCAGCTAAGTGTTACAGCAGGCTTGCGCCAAATTATTTCCTGGCTCTGAAATCACCGCTCTGTTGCACTTAATAACAGTGCAACACTGCAGTTCCGTGACACAGTCCAGGGACAGAATTGTGTAGGCAGGGCCAGAAGACATATATTATAGATTGAATATACGCAGTGGTCCTTTTGAAAAAAATATTTGGAAAAATCTATTTGGCCTGCCTGTGACTCTGCTCAGTGTTCTGGGTCCGTGTCTGCTGGGGGTAGTATTTCTCCAAATAAATACGCAGCCAGCTAAGTGTTACAGCAGGCTTGCGCCAAATTATTTCCTGGCTCTGAAATCACCGCTCTGTTGCACTTAATAACAGTGCAACACTGCAGTTCCGTGACACACACATCAGGGACAGAATTGTGTAGGCAGGGCCAGAAGACATATTATAGATTGAATATACGCAGTGGTCCTTTTGAAAAAAATATTTGATAAAAATCTATTTGGCCTGCCTGTCACTCTGCTCAGTGTTCTGGGTCCGTGTCTGCTGGGGGTAGTAGTTCTCCAAATAAATACGCAGCCAGCTAAGTGTTACAGCATCCTTGCGCCAAATTATTTCCTGGCTCTGAAATCACCGGTCTGTTGCAGTTAATAACAGTGCAACACTGCAGTTCCGTGACACACACATCAGGGACAGAATTGTGTAGACAGGGCCAGAAGACATATATTATAGATTGAATATACGCAGTGGTCCTTTTGAAAAAAATATTAGAAAAAAATCTATTTGGCCTGCCTGTCACTCTGCTCAGTGTTCTGGGTCCGTGTCTGCTGGGGGTAGTAGTTCTCCAAATAAATACGCAGCCAGCTAAGTGTTACAGCAGGCTTGCGCCAAATTATTTCCAGGGGTTCCGTAAACGAAGTCAGCCTCCAACCACAGGCCAATAAGCGGCACATTTAATTACAGCGTTCTGTTTCTGCACTACTGCTAATACACCATGCTGAGGGGTAGGGGTAGGCCTATAGGACGTGGACGTGGGCGAGGACGCGGAGGCCCAAGTCAGGGTGTGGGCACAGGCCGAGCCAGTGCGGTGGCCAGGGGTAGAGGCAGGGCCAGACCGAATAATCCACCAACTGGTTCCCAAAGCGCCCCCTCGCGCCATGCCACCCTGCAGAGGTCAAGGTGCTCTACGGTGTGGCAGTTTTTCACAGAGACGCCTGACGACCGACGAACAGTGGTGTGCAACCTTTGTCGCGCCAAGATCAGCTGGAGAGGCACCACCACCAGCATGCGCAGGCATATGATGGCCAAGCACCCCACAAGGTGGGACGATGCCCGTTCACCGCCTCCGGTTTGCACCACTGCCTCTCCCCCTGTGCCCCAACCTGCCACTGAGATCCAACCCCCCTCTGAGGACACAGGCAGTACCGTCTCCTGGCCTGCACCCACACCCTCACCTCCGCTGTCCTTGGCCCCATCCAGCAAGGTCTCTCAGCGTAGCGTCCAGACGTCGCTAGCGCCACAGTTTGAGCGCAAGCGCAAGTACGACGCCACGCACCCGCACACTCAAGCGTTAAACGTGCACATTGCAAAATTGATCAGCCTAGAGATGCTGCTGTATAGGCTTGTGAAAACGGAGGCTTTCAAAAGCATGATGGCGGCGGCGGCCCCGCGCTACTCGGTTCCCAGTCGCCACTACTTTTCCCGATGTGCCGTCCCAGGCCTGCACGACCACGTCTCCCGCAACATTGTACGCGCCCTCACCAACGCGGTCACGTGGACAAGCACAGGCGGGCAGGGCCACTATATCTCCCTGACGGCACATTGGGTGAATTTAGTGGAGGCTGGGACAGAGTCAGAGCCTGGGACCGCTCACGTCCTACCCACCCCCCGAATTGCGTGCCCCAGCTCGGTGGTGGTATCTGCGGCGGTGTATGCTTCCTCCACTAAACCACCCTCCTCCTCCTCCTACGCAACCTCTGTCTCACAATCAAGATGTGTCAGCAGCAGCACGTCGCCAGCAGTCGGTGTCACGCGGCGTGGCAGCACAGCGGTGGGCAAACGTCAGCAGGCCGCGCTGAAACTACTCAGCTTAGGAGAGAAGAGCCACATGGCCCACGAACTGCTGCAGGGTCTGACAGAGCAGACCGACCGCTGGCTTGCGCCGCTGAGCCTCCAACCGGGCATGGTCGTGTGTGACAACGGCCGTAACCTGGTGGCGGCTCTGCAGCTCGGCAGCCTCATGCACGTGCCATGCCTGGCCCATGTCTTTAATTTGGTGGTTCAGCGCTTTCTGAAAAGCTACCCCCACTTGTCATACCAGTTCTGCGCACATTTCCGCAAATCCCACACGCACGCTGCCACCCTGCGGACCCTGCAACATCGGTTTAATCTGCCAGTGCACCGACTGATGTGCGACGTGCCCACACAGTGGAACTCTACGCTCCACATGTTGGCCAGACTCTATGAGCAGCGTAGAGCTATAGTGGAATACCAACTCCAACTTGCGCGGCGCAGTGGGAGTCAGCCTCCTCAATTATTTACAGAAGAGTGGGCCTGGTTGGCAGCCATCTGCCAGGTCCTTGGAAAATTTGAGGAGTCTACCCAGATGGTGAGCGGGGATGCTGCAATCATTAGCGTCACCATTCCTCTGCTATGCCTCTTGAGAAGTTCCCTGCAAAACATAAAGGCAGACGCTTTGGAATCAGAAACGGAGGCGGGGGAAGACAGTATGTCGCTGGATAGTCAGAGTAACCTCATGTCTATATCTCAGCGCGTTGAGGAGGAGGGGGAGGAGCATGAGGAGGAGGGGGAAGAGACAGCTTGGCCCACTGCTGAGGGGACAGATGCTGCTTGCCTGTCATCCTTTCAGCGTGTATGGCCAGAGGAGGAGGAGGGTGAGGAGCATGAGGAGGAGGGGGAAGAGACAGCTTGGCCCACTGCTGAGGGTACAGATGCAGCTTGCCTGTCATCCTTTCAGCGTGTATGGCCAGAGGAGGAGGAGGAGGATCCTGAAAGTGATCTTCCTAGTGAGGACAGCCTTGTGTTGCGTACAGGTACCCTGGCACACATGGCTGACTTCATGTTAGGATGCCTTTCTCGTGACCCTCGCGTTACACGCATTCTGGCCACTACGGATTACTGGGTGTACACACTGCTCAATCCACGGTATAAGGAGAGCCTTTGCACTCTCATTCCCGAAGAGGAAAGGGGTTCAAGAATGATGCTATACCACAGGGTGCTGGTGGACAAACTGATGGTAAACTTCCCATCCGACAGCGCTAGTGGCCGAAGGCGCATTTCCGTGGCCCAGGTAGCAGGGGAGGCGCAGAGATCAGGCAGCATGTACAGCGCAGGCAGGGAAACACTCTCTAAGGCCTTTGACAGCTTTATGGCTCCCCAGCAAGACTGTGTCACCGGTCCCCAGTCAAGGCTGAGTTGGCGGGAGCACTGTAAAAGGATGGTGAGGGAGTACGTAGCCGATTGCAGCACCGTCCTCGGTGACGCCTCTGCCCCCTACAACTACTGGGTGTTGAAGCTGGACACGTGGCCTGAACTCGTGCTGTATGCCCTTGAGGTGCTTGCTTGTCCTGCGGCTAGCGTCTTGTCAGAGAGTGTGTTTAGTGTGGCTGGAGGAATCATCACGGATAAGCGTACCCACCTGTCAACCGACAGTGCTGACAGGCTTACGCTCATCAAGATGAACAAAGCCTGGATTTCCCCAGACTTCTCTTCTCCACCAGCGGACAGCAGCGATACCTAAGCAATACGTAGGCTGCACCCGCGGATGGAAGCATCGTTCTCTATCACCATCCAAAACGGGGACCTTTTTGCTTCATCTATCTGTGTATAATATTCCTCCTCCTCCTCCTGCTCCTCCTCCTGAAACCTCACATAATCACGCCAAACGGGCAATTTTTCTTAGGCCCACAAGGCTCAGTCATATAATTTTTCTAAACAATTTTTATACATTTCAATGCTCATTAAAGCGTTGAAACTTTCACCTGAACCAATTTTTATTTTAACTGGGCTGACTCCAGGCCTAGTTACAAATTAAGCCACATTAACCAAAGCGATTAATGGGTTTCACCTGCCCTCTTGGTTGGGCATGGGCAATTTTTCAGAGGTACATTAGTACTGTTGATACAGCAATTTTTGTGGGCCCTCGCCTACAGTGTAATCAAATTAATTTTTAGCCCACCTGCATTACAGCTGACGTTACATCAGCTGTGTTGGGCACTGCAATGGGATATATTTATGTACCGCCGCTGGCTTCCTGGCACCCACCCATGCTGTGGGTCCACAGGGAGTTGTAAATGCATCTGTTTCCACTTCTAAAGAACCCCAGTCTGACTGGGGCATGCAGTGTGGGCCGAAGCCCACCTGCATTAAGCACGACATTACATCAGCTGTGATGGGCACTGCAATGGGATATATTTATGTACCGCCGGTGGCTTCCTGGCACCCACCCATGCTGTGGGTCGACAGGGAGTTGTAAATGCATCTGTTTCCACTTCTAAAGAACCCCAGTCTGACTGGGGCATGCAGTGTGGGCCGAAGCCCACCTGCATTAAACATGACATTGCTACCTCAGCTGTGATGGGCAATGCAATGGGATATATTTATGTACCGCCGGTGGGTTCCAGGGAGCCACCCATGCTGTGGGTGCACACGGAATTCCCATTGCGGAGTTGTACCTGCCTGTGACTCTATATAAAAAAACGTGGTCTGACTGGGGCATGCAGACACCTTGACAGAATGAATAGTGTGTGGCACATAGGTTCCCCATTGCTATGCCCACGTGTGCAGCTCCAGATGGAGGTGGCACAGGATTGGATTTCTCATTGCTTCTGTACAGCATTGTGGGCTATCGCCCCGCCACTTTTAAAGAGGGTCGCTGCCTAGCCGTGCCAACCCTCTGCAGTGTGTGCCTGCTTTTCCTGTGGCAGACGCACTTATAAATAGACATGAGGGTGGCGTGGCATGAGGGCAGCTGAAGGCTGGGCAGGGACAGTTTGGTGTGCGCTGTGGACACTGGGTCGTGGGGGGGGGGGTATTTGGCAGCATGTAACCCAGGAGAAGTGGCAGTGGAGTGTCATGCAGGCAGTGATTGTGCTTTGTTGGAGGTAGTGTGGTGCTTAGCTGAGGTATGCATTGCTAATGAGGGCTTTTCAGATGTAAAAGTTGTTGGGGGGGGGCCCACTCTTGCTGCTATTGTGGCTTAATAGTGGGACCTGGGAACTTGAGATGCAGCCCAACATGTAGCCCCTCGCCTGCCCTATCCGTTGCTGTGTCGTTCCCATCACTTTCTTGAATTGCCCCGATTTTCACAAATGAAAACCTTAGCGAGCATCGGCGATATACAAAAATGCTCGGGTCGCCCATTGACTTCAATGGGGTTCGTTACTCGAAACGAACCCTCGAGCATCGCGAAAAATTCGTCTCGAGTAACGAGCACCCGAGCATTTTGGTGCTCGCTCATCTCTAGTTAGAATGTATAGTTTGTATATAGATGTTTACAATTTTTATTACTTTTAACATGCTTGAAATGTCACCACTCCTCCGACAATACAATGATGGTCCTGTGTTTCTATGGTGATGACACTGGAATTCCAGTTTACAGGTTGACTTTCTTTTAAAATATTTAACATAGTATTCAAAAGGCACCTGTTCAGGTTGGCGTTGGAGGGCAAACAACACACTTGCTTTCCACAATAGACTTTATAACTGATTTATAAGTTTACTGCCAGACTATGTTGTTCTACTATACTTGGATTGGTTTATTACTAGAGATGAGCGAACACCAAAATGTTCGGGTGTTCGTTATTCGGAACGAACTTCCCGTGATGCTCGAGGGTTCGTTTCGAACAACGAACCCCATTGAAGTCAATGGGCGACCGGAGCATTTTTGTATTTCGCCGATGCTCGCTAAGGTTTTCATGTGTGAAAATCTGGGCAATTCAGGAAAGTGATGGGAATGACACAGTGACGGATAGGGCAGGCGAGGGGCTACATGGTGGGCTGCATCTCAAGTTCACAGGTCCCACTATTAAGCCACAATAGCGGCAAGAGTGCCCCCCCCCCCCCCCCCACTGTCAGCATAAAGATCGTCCTGCTCTGGCACAGCTGTAACAGCTGTAGCAGAGAAGAACGATGTTTGCCCATTGAATTCAATGGAGCGGCAATACAGCATGTTCCACTGAATGCAATGGGCTGCCGGCGATCGCAGGATGAATGGTCGGAAAGGGGTTAAATATATAACCCCTTTCCTGCAATTCATCCAGAAATGTGTTACACTAAAAATATATACCGGCGTATAAGGCGACCGGGCGTATAAGACGACCCCCCAACTGTCACCTTATACGCCGGTAATACAGTGGAGCAAAGAATAAAAAGCATTACTTACGTTTTTAGATGATCTGCGGTGCTCCTGCAGGCTGTCACTCCCTCCTAATCCACGGCAGACAAGCTTTCTCCACGAAAGACTTTAAATCCCTGCCTCCAGAAGCACATGTGCCTTCAGCCAATCACAGCCAATGACAATGATGTCATTGAATGGCTGTGATAAGCTGTGTTTCTGGAGGCGGGGATTTCAAGCCTTGAAATCCCCGCCTCCAGAAACACAGCCAATCACAGCCATTCAATGACATCATTGTCATTGGCTGTGATTGGCTGAAGGCACATGTGCTTCTGGAGGCAGGGATTTAAAGTCTTTCGTGGAGAAAGCTTGTCTGCCGTGGACCAGGAGGGAGTGACAGCCTGCAGGAGCACCGCAGATCATCTAAAAACGTAAGTAATGCTTTTTATTCTTTGCTCCACTGTATTACCGGCGTATAAGGTGACAGTTGGGGGGTCGTCTTATACGCCCGGTCGCCTTATACGCCGGTATATATTTTTAGTGTAACACATTTCTGGATGAATTGCAGGAAAGGGGTTATATATTTAACCCCTTTCCGACCATTCATCCTGCGATCGCCGGCAGCCCATTGCATTCAGTGGAACATGCTGTATTGCCGCTCCATTGAATTCAATGGGCAAACATCGTTCTTCTCTGCTACAGCTGTTACAGCTGTGCCAGAGAAGAAGGATTTGTCTTCTATATGTTCTCAATGGGGTCAGCGCTGCTGCCGCTGGCCCCATTGAGCGCATATAGAATGCATCCATAGCGAGCAGCGGGAGGGGC
This sequence comes from Eleutherodactylus coqui, assembly GCF_035609145.1. Taxonomy (NCBI): domain Eukaryota; kingdom Metazoa; phylum Chordata; class Amphibia; order Anura; family Eleutherodactylidae; genus Eleutherodactylus; species Eleutherodactylus coqui. The sequence continues at coordinate 128,359,409 of NC_089843.1, read as the reverse complement.
AGATTTCAATACTCGGGTGACACCTTATCTCCCCAGCCACTCACAGCAGGGGGGTGGTATAGGGCTTAAACGTTGCAGGGGGAAGTTGTAATGCCTTCCCTGTCTTTATATTGGCCAAAAAAAAGCGCTAACGTCTCAGGGAAGAAAGTTTAATTTACCAGAACACCGCATGGTGTTCGTTACGAATAACGAACATCCCGAACACCCTAATATTCGCACGAATATCAAGCTCGGACGAACGCGTTCGCTCATCTCTATTTATTACCTAGTAGTAGAAGCCCATCCCAGATAGTGACTGCGAGATATACACATCCACTGAATAATTTTCTGGAGTATGGCTCTCTCTCTCTCTCTCTCTCTCTTTCTCTCTCTCTCTGCTCGTCTCTCCTCTTCACTATTATATATTTGAGGACGTACCATGATTTCACAGGACTTAAGTTTGGAATTTGTTAAATCAAGATTTTGCCACTTTGTGAAACTGTTATCATTGAACCTCAGCAGATAATTGATGAAAAAGTGTGTTTGATTGAGAGAGGTAGCTTCACGCCACTTGTGTGGATGTAGATGGGAGGCATGACGTTTGTTGTAGATGCTATGGTGATGGTTTGTGTGAGGCCTCATGTCCACTTGCACGCACGGATTTCACTGCTGAATCCTGCAGTGAAGTTTGTGCGTGCCCGTGGCCATGTAGAGAGAAAATACAATATACTTACCTCTCCAAACGCTGCGGGGCTCTCCTCAGTACAGGCCGGATCTTCTTTTTCCGGCCGGCAGATGTGCTCGTGCACACTATTTTGTAATTAAATCTCGTGATCTCCCGCATATCCGCGGCACAGCACAAAAACAGATGGCTTCCATAGGTTTCAATGGAATGGCCATGTGCGGGCAGCAAGACGCATGGATCTCCCGTGTCTTGATAACAAACTGTACCACATCAGGCTAAGATGTATATATATTAGACAATACTATATTACTGTACATTGTACACTCATACCTTTACTTTCGTCGCCTTCTTCTTTTGCCGGTCTCCAGTTTCGCTGATTCCTCACTGCGGAATTTCGTCTCTACCTTCATCGCTTTCTACTGGTTTTACTAGTGGCCACCAGCCCAAGTGACCTTGCTGCTGACTTTACAGCCATTCATGGATTGCTCCAATCATAGCCATTCATGGATAAATAGCTGCGACTGGAGCATCCAGCACTGGCTGTGATTGGCTGAGCAGTCTGTCACTCAGCCGACTCAGCCACTCAGAGCAATCTCTTGCTGGAGGCAGGGGATTTCAATTCCCCATCACTAACAAGATGCTCTGCCGACTTGACAAGCCTGCGCGGAGGTCCAGGAAAGCGGCCCCCGGGACAACGGTGGTACCTGCAAGGTGAGTATTGATTTTTTTTTCTCTCAGGCAGTGTAGCTAGGGTGTTTAGCACTGCCAAAAACGCAGTACCAAGTTGTGCCGCATTTTCGGCAGCGCTGAAACCACTGCTCATTCATTTCAATGGGTGATGCAGGGGCGAAAATGCTTGTGTGAATAGCCCCATCGAAATGAATGGGAGCGTTGTACAGCGTTTAGTGCTGTGCTAAACGCAGTACAAAAATGTGATTTGGAATGTCTAGAGCAATTTAATTGGATTTACATTGATTTCTATGGAAATAATTGCCCTTGGTTTCATTGGTTTCAAGTTTAGCTGATTGCTTTTGAACGGATTGCCAACGAAACTAGAAGTATGACTGTATACTGAAAAAAGTACATCAAAAACAAATTTTTGATTTGTAAAAACACACAAAGAGGTCTGTTTTTACATTGTTCATAATATGGTAAAATGGCATGTTATCTTTAATCTGTGGGTCAGTACAATTATGGCAGTACCAAATGTATATATTTTTTTATGCTGTGCTACTAAAAAATAAAATAAAATATTTTTTTTAAAATGGCTTTCAGTCACCATATTTTGAGCCCTATAACTTTATTCATCTTCCCTTCAATGCGCTGGGGTGAGAGCTTGCTTTTTGTAAGGCAAGCCACGTTTTCAAAGGGAATTTTAGAGTATATATACAGCTTTTTGACAATTTTTTTATCCAATTTTTTTCTTGAAGACAAGAATACCAAAAAAAATGTAATTCAGTGGCTCAATGTTTAGCAGTGTTGCCTTGCTGTGCTAGTATCCCGGGCTCTAATCCCACCAAGAACAACATCTGCATGAAGTTTGTATGTTCTCTTCATGTTTGAGTGGGTTTCCTCTGGGTACTCCAGTTTTTTCCCAAACCCCCAAAAAGCATACTGAGTAGGGTATAGGTAAATTTAGACTGATGTACAGAGCTGCAGAATAAGTATGTACTATGTGAATGTATTAAAAAAAAACATTCCAGAGTAGTCTATTCTTTTTCTAATGGCATTCACCACACAGGATAAATATGATATATAACTTTTATGGATACAGTGATACCAGTTTTTATTTATTTTTTGATGTAGCGACTGGCAAAAGGGGAATTTAAAACTTGTAATATTTTTATATTTACTGATAATTTAAAAATGCTTTATTAATCTTATTACTTTATACTTTAGTTCCCATAGAGAATTTAAACTAGGCTGATTGCACGTACAATACACTGCATTACAGGCATCATCTTATTAAGCCATGCTATAAGCAAGATTTAATAGTAGGAGACCTATGGCATGCCCAAGAGCCTTAACAAGGCCCTAGGATGCAATGGTAAACAAACAGCAGCCCTTAATCTTGTTGTGGGTGGACTGTTTGGGTAACAGAGGGGGCACTTTTGCTCTGCCAGGCCATTTAAATCTCACTGTTAGTATGAACTGCAACATCTAAAGGGTTAACAGCCAGGGTTTGAGTTATCTCTGATTCCAACCACTGTGGTTGGGTGCCAGCTATCAAGGACAGATTTAATAATACCAGCCACATGGAATGAGATAAATTTATTAACATTCTGACACAATTGCAGATCTGGCCTGCCATTGTTTTAGCCTTATTCAACTTGAATTTCTCCCTGCCCTTCACAGTTATAGACAACTCTAAAATCATAAATCTTTAAATATCAACTATTAAAATGATCTAGGGCTATACGGAAAGACACATAAGAGTGTTGTATTGCCTCAGCCAGGGCAAACAGTAGCCAAAGGAGAGGTATTTGTCTTGGGCTCGCTTCCCAGATATACAATTGGCGGTCTTGGGTTGCACAGAATTGGATATACCTATTTGTGAAAAAGTGCAAGACTATATAATTGCAGACCAATATATAGATCTTTAGGAATTTAGATGTTGTAAACAGATAATTTATGTCACATGTCAAAAGGAGCGAGCCTCATATATTATTAATGTTCCTTCCTGGTTTCTGAATGCAAGTACCTCAGCAAAGAACAACCAGTCCTTGCTCAAGAGGTGTAGAATGATTCAACTGTAAAGTGGTTCATGGTTCGACGCGCTTCTATGTCAGATATTGACATTTCATCAGAAACCTATGAATGTCGACACCAATTTCAATATTGTTACTGCATATTGGGTCTTGCATAAAACAGCTGGAATGGAAGATAGATAGCTTTCTATAGTAGGAGTGTGGGAAGACCCTCACAGTTAACTGATCCGGCTCAGAGATATATGGCTGACCAGAGGTGCAGGTATCTTGGTTATTTTTATTGCTATTTGCGGGATTGTCAAATGACAATTTCACCTATAACCACACTATTGTGGTTTCATATAAGCAGCCACAGCTATTTAAAGGGCTATATAAGCAGCCAATCACAGTTCCCTAATGTTGGTAGCTCAATTCACTCATCAATAGCAAAGAACTTCTGCTGGAGGATCTAGGACTAGCTGGAAATTTTGTTTGTATTAGAATTCCCACACTTACATTTTAATTTTTCAGATAGATACCAGGAAAACACAAAATAAAAGATAAGAGAGATAGAGCCTCCGGCCTTGATGGTAGACCAGACGTTGATAAATTGAAAGCAAACTGTCTGGAGGATGGATAATTGTACTCCACCCACACAGTGCACAGTGAAATAGATCTCCTGCAGTGTATTAGAATGTCCATACTTTAATGGTTTTAGATCTAAAGGCCCATTTACACGAGACAAATGTTGGGAAAAGGATTTCCGATATTCATCCCTGTGTGTACTTCCTCTCGTGCTGCTGCACAGGAGCAAGTATTGCTGGCTCGCTCACAGAGTGACCAGCAGGGGGCCAGGACGGATGGAGGAGATTTCACTCCTCGCTCTCCCCTTCCCCTCTCCATTAACTTAACACAGTGGCCGTTCAGTACTGAACGTCTGCTGTTTACACTGAACGATCATCATTCAGGATTTTATGCAGCTTGATCTATGATCGTTCAGTGTAAACAGCAGCCGTTCAGTACTAAACGGCCGCTGCTAAAGTGAATGTAGAGGGGCGGGGGAGAGCAAGGAGTGAAATCTCCTCCAGACATCCCGGACCCCTGCTGGCCGCTCTGTTAGACAGACAGCAATACTTACTCCTGTGCAGCAGCATGGGAGCAAGTACACACAGAGACGATTGTCGGGCATCATTTGCCCAACATTCGTCCCGTGTAAATGGACCTTTACTGTGTTCCTCTGGATAGTCCTATACGTTATTTTCTAGCATACTTTTTTCTTTAGTTCCTTATTTTTATGTTTCCATTGCAGCAGCTGTATGCTCCTCTAGACTTGTATACTTGAAACAACCTGTTCTCCAGACATGCTGCTTGAACCACTTTTGAAATAATTGTGTACCAAGAAGAAAAGAAAGGAAGTCTAAATGAATGGAAACAAAAAATGTCAACTCTAATCAAAAACAAATGGATTTTATGCTGAGGCAAGCCACTGTAGAAGTCATCCATAAAGTGACAAGACCTTTAACTTACAGTAGGCGATGTCTCCCAGAACGAAATTGTGTTTATACTCTAATATTTAAATATCTAAAGAAGAAAAGATAAATTTTTGGGTCAGTGATTTTATCTCTATAGCAATCATATTAATCAAACATCAAAATGTTTTACACGCAGATTCAAGAGAGGTGTATCATAATAGAGTAATAGGATGGGAACTACCAAAATGAAGCATGTGGGGTGCTGACACACAGTATATAGCAGAGACCAGACTAGTGAGAGAAAAGCAGACCTAAAAAAATGAGCAGCGCACACTCCAAAAATTACGTCAATCTTTATTACATTACTATTTGTACAGAAACACACAAATAACCAAGATTAAAAGCATCAGAAGAGAAAGACAGATCCAATTAAACCCTCATAATCATCCAATGATACGGCCCTACATGGCAAGCAATACCGTCCACAGGAGAAGAAACATATGTTAATAAAGAATATTGGTAAACTAAATTTTCATGCCAAATCTTGCATCTGATGACCTTAATAGGGCTACATATAATAAACACCAAATAACAGATATAATCCTACAGCCAAAAAAAGCCTATTAGAAAACAATGTGAAATGCTAAACCATGTAGGATAAGGGAGGAAATGATGAAAATACTCATCCACAGGGTGCTACATGAAAAGACCCAGAAAATACACTTTTTCAGGTCTGCTTTTCCCTTTCTCCAAAAAAAGTGCGAACACACTCTGCTCCTTCACCTCTGCTTAATCTGCACCATTGCTACCTTCTTGCATATTTCCACTGTTACGTCTATGGTATGTGTCTCTTGCCTAGATTGACTACTGGTCATACTTTGTGCATCTTTGGTGCACCCTCCCCTGTATCCGCCACTTCTATGTCCAGTTTAAGTGTGGAGGTGTTATTTATGTAAGCGAGACATAAAATCTCTGGGCTGGTCACTGGCTAGTTGCCTAATGAATCTAACTAAACTAGTTCCTCCCAGTTGTTGGCTGTTGCTTGGTTTTAAAAGTAGTTTCCATTCACTGACACGCATGTGGCAGTTCCCTGTGAGGAAGTGTGACCGGGATCAAGTGTAACTTTTACACAGTTTAACATGGCAGTTTAACAGGGCAAAAAAACAGGTATGCTGCATAAATTGTCTTAAAACCCTATACTTCCTGACCATCACTACTACTGGAGTCTCTATTCTTATCTTTACTATGTTCTATCAAACCTACGTCCAGCGCCCACCTCTGGGGCGTTCTATCCATATGAGTCCCTCTCCCCTTTCTTCAACCATGTACAGTTTGCATGGACTCTTCACTTTCATAAACCGTCTCAATCCCCCTGAAGCCACAGTGAAACATAACTATTGCCTTCATAGATCCCCTACCCACCTGCTCACTCTTGCTATCATGCTGTTACTAGCAGCAGGGGACATTTCTCCCAATCCTGGCCCACCCTCTAATGCCCCTAACTATTACTCCCCACCTACCCCACTGAGAAACCCTTCTAGCTCAACCACTAGTCCGTGCATATCCTCCCTGATTTCCTTTCAATGTGTGCTCTGGAATTGCCAGTTAGGATGCAACAAACTCCACACCATCTATGACTTTTTCAATGCTAAATCCCTAAACCTGCTAGCTCTAACAGAAACATGGATACAGCAGTCTCACACGGCCTACTCTGCTGCACTGTCTTACAATGACCTGCAGTTCTCCCATACCCTGAGACTGGAAGACAGGCGAAGGGGAAGTGTAGGTGCTCTTCTCTCCCCCCAATGTACCTTCCAGGTCAACCGCCTGGTACCCTCACTCACTTTCCCATCATTCGAGGTACATGCCCTACGACTTTTCAGTCCGCTGTCCATGCGAGTAGCAGTTATCTAACGCTTCCCAAGTGCTCCTTGCCTGTTTCTGGACCACTTTGCCTCCTGGCTCCCCCACTTCCTCTCCTGCGAAACCCCAACCCTCATCCTAGGAGACTTTAACATCCCCACCAATGACCCATCTCCCCTTCTGCCTCTCAGCTTCTTTCGCTCACCTCCTCCCTTGGTTTCTCACAACTCACAGCCTCTCCCACTCAGATGGATGGCAAAATTCTTGATCTGGTCTTCCTCCGTCTCTGCTCTGCTTCCAACTTCACTAACTCCCCTCTCCCACTCTCGGACCATAACTTCCTCTCTTTCTCTCTCAAGCGTCCTAGTATCTCCCCAGCCCCTCCTACCGTACATACGTACAGGAACCTTCAGGCCGTTCACACCCAAAACTTTGCAGAATCCCTACAGTCCTATCTATCCTCTATCTCTCTCCTCTCCTGCCCCAACCTGGCTGCTGCACATTACAACACCACTCTCAAACATGGCCTGGATGAAGCGGCGCCGCCCGTGACCCAAGCCTTCCGATGCAGACTGTGGCAACCCTGGCTCATGCCTCGAACGTGCTTCATCCGGCGGTGCTCTAGGTGTGCTGAATGGCTGTGAAGAAAATCTCAAAAGTCCGCAGACTTTCTTCACTTTAAATTCATGCTTAGAATCTACAATCTTACCCTCCACCATGCCAAACAACTTACTTCATGTCTCTGATCTGCTCACTATCTCACAACTTTAAATGACTCTTTGACACTTTCCACTCTCTTCTGAGCCCAAAATTGCAGCCCCCAGTGATGGATCTTGTTGCTGAAGAGCTGACTCTTTACTTCAAAAAGAAAATTGATGACATCCGGCAGGAAATAACCTCCCAATCCCAGACTAGCCCTGACCCTAGTCTTGTCAGTACTGCATCTAGCTCCTGCTCACTCTCTGTACTCAGACCAACGACAGAGGAAGAAATTTCTAGATTGCTTTCTTCTGCTCACTCCACACGTTAGCAACCCTCACACCTCCTCCGGTCCCTCTCCTCGGTGGTCATCTCCCACCTCACTGCTATATTCAATCTTTTCCTGACCTCTGACTTCTTCCCCTCCTCATTCAAACCCGCTATCATATCCCCACTTCTAAAGAAACCTACTCTTGACTTGACTGATGCTGCCAACTACCGACCCATCTCCAACCTCCCCTTCATCTCCAAACTACTAGAATGCCTGGTTTACTCTCACCTTATCAGCTATCTCTCAGAAAACTCTCTTCTTGACCCCCTACAGTTCAGCTTCTGCCCTCTACACTCGACAGAAACCGCCCTGACTAAAGTGTCAAACGATTTTCTGATGGACAAATCAAGGGGCAACTACTCCCTAGGAATCCTCCTCGATCTCTCTGCAGCATTTGACACTGTTGACCACAAACTCCTCCTCAGTATGCTTCACTCCATTGGAATAAAGGACACTGCTCTCTCCTGGTTCTCCTTCTACCTATCCGAATGCTCCTTCAGTGTCTGCTTTGCTGGCTCAACCTCCCCTCCTCTTCCGCTTGTTATTGGGGTCCCCAAGGGCTCGGTTCTTGGCCCCCTCCTATTCTCCATCTACACAGCCACCCTTGGACAGACCTTTAGGAGATTTGGCTTTCAGTACCCTCTCTATGCTGACAACACCCAGTTATATACCGCTTCCCGTGACATCACAGCAACATTCCTCCAGAATGCCACTGACTGACTGTCTGTCTACTGTTTCTAATACTATGTCCTCTCTCTACCTAAAACTGAACCTCTCAAAAACTGACCTTCTCCTGTTTTCTCCCTCTACTAACCAACCTCATCCTCACATCTCCATCTCAGTGTGTGGCACCACCATAACTCCCAGACAGCACACCCACTGCCTTGGGGTTATATTCAACTCTGATCTCTCCTTCACCCCCTATATCCAATCTCTTGCGAGAACATGCCACCTGCAACTCAAGAACATCGCAAAAATCCACCCTTTTCTCACCGTGGACACGCTAAAAATGCTCACTGTTGCCTCATCCACTCTCGGCTCAATTAATGCAACTCGTTGCTGATCGACCTCTCCTGCACCAGACTCTTCCCTCTCCAATCCATCCTGAATGCAGCAGTCAGGCTCATCTTCCTATCCAGCCGCTACCCGGATGCCTCTGCCCTGTGCCAGTCACTGCACTGGCTGCCCGTCAAGTACAGAATACAATTTAAACTCACTACCCTCATCCACAAAGCTCTCCACAGCACCTATCTTGCCTCCCTCATCTCAATTCACCCCCCAGCCCGTGCCCTCCGCTCTGCTTACAAAATTAGACTTAGTGCCCCTTTAATTCAAACCTCTCATTCCTGCCTCCAAGACTTCTCCAGAGCAGCACCAGTTCTCTGCAATGTGCTACCAAAAGCTATCCAGGCAATCACTGACACACTAAACTTCAGGCGTGCTCTAAAAATGCACCTCTTAAGGGAGGCATACCGTATCCCCTAAACCGAACCCTTCTGTACTCCGCCTGATAACATGTTCCCTGTCCTACTGACTGCACTTCCTACTAGCTGTACTCAACCGACCCCTGCAGTCATACCGATTCAGCCACTATAAGGCCTGACCATTGTCTGTGTGTATTGCGTTCCTCACTCTCCACCTCGCCATACCGTGCACATCTCCAGCCCCTTTACCTTCTGTATCACCCCATTATTTGCATGTAAGCTCATTGGAGCAGGACCCTCACCCCTACTGTTTCCATCAATTGATTACTTCATGTAACCGTTGTCTTGTTTTTATTTCCCCTGTCTTGTAAGCGCTGTGGAATATGTTGGTGCTATATAAATAAAGATTATTATTATTAATATTAGTCAGGTCTCTGTTAAATACTGTGTGGAGCACCCCGCATGCTTCATTTTGCTAGTGCCCATCCTATTTCTTTTTTGTCATACAACTCTTGAATCCCCATGTAAAACTTTGCAACGTTTTAATAACATTATTGCCACCCCCAAAAGAGACATGTATTACATCATCATTAGATAATAGATTAATCCAATAGATAATAGATTATATTTACTACTCAAGATGGCATATACTACAACTGGAGATAGCTGAAAGTACCATAGCATCATTTCCTGGAGCCCAGGCGGTATCCTCATTGCTTATAACGAGGAACAGCGGGCAGTCCACCATGGCTCTATGTCACCTCTGTATTGTGGTTGCTTGTGACTACAGTTTGCAGAGCCAAAGCCTCTGGCACTGAAAGATCCGATGCTACTAACTGTATATCTATGCATAATGTCACAGAACTGGAAGAATATAATAATAATAATAAACTTTATTTGTATAGCACCAACATATTCCGCAGCGCTTATATATAGAATATAGAAGTTCTCCTCCTAGGGCTTATTCCCTGCTGTCCACTAGATAAATGATATATGCTAGATCAGTGAAAGCCCCGCTGTTGAGACCTCCACCGTTTGCAAGCATGAGGCACACCAGTCCCCCCCCCCCCCCCCATCCCCTCCCATAACACTGCAGATAGAAGGAATTTGAATGGAGTGGTGGTCAAGCATGCACCCTGAAATAGCCCAGCACAGCTATAGCTATAGCTACAAATGGTATCTGATTTAATTAGTGTTAGCTCCTTATAGTGATAACAATATTCAAAATATTCAAGGAATATTTTGAAAAAATGCATATTCTGATAAACCTACCCCATAATAAGCCACACTCTGATAAACCAAGCCCTGTCAAAGTTGAAGCCTAGAAAAAGTTATTCAAATGTTAGCAACTATGTTAATAGTAAAATGACTTGCAATTGGAGCTTTGCTTTAATGTTGTAGGAAAACATGAATACTTGTAAACTAAGCTATTTATTTTGTGGGCTTTAAAGAGCATTTTTATATAACACACATGTGTGTTGCAGCGAGGAAGAAGCAGCATCAAAGAGGACCTCTCAACTCTCCTAACACATCTGTTTTGGTAACTTCTTTCAGTCCCCATGAAACGTTCGTACAAACTTTCTTGCGCAACCAGCAGCCCATATATAGTTGCGTTAATAGACTAATCAACAATTCAAACAAATAGGAGTGAAGGCCCTGATCCCAATCTATGAAGAAAAAGGGCAACTCAAGTAGTAAAAGTGCTTATTCTGTAGAATGATCCAGTCATATTTTATACTAAATAGAGTAATAGAAATAAAGCTACATGAGCCAGTAGTTAGCCAGCAGCGTAGGAGCTATCATAGTACCAACAGACTGAAATTCAAAAAACAGGTTTAAGTAGCTTAGTAGATGACAGAATCACAAAAAATTCAGTTTTTGAAAGATTCAGTTTTCAGATATAGGGATAACATAGTGTTAGACACCACTAACAGTCAATCACTGGTGTTTTGTAGTAATGCGAGGGGTGATGTAACTGGAAGACGTTTATAATTAGGTGTCATTAGCATAGAAGTTGTGCTGAAAGTCAAATCTAATGATAATTGGTCCAATAGGAGCTGTGCAGAGAGAAAGAGGAGAGGACTGAGGACTAAACCCTGAGGAACCTCAACAGTGAGAAGAAGAGGAAAAGAAGTAGAGCCAGCAAACGATACACTCAACAACTGGTTGGAGGGAGAAGAAGAAAATTTAAGGAGGGAAATGTCTGCAGAAGGGTTATCCCACTAAGACTAATCACCCATTCACAGGATGGAGGATAAGTGTTTGATTGACAGGTATCTAACCACTGGGACCCCCACTGATCACAAGAAAGAGGGTCTCTAATGTCCCCATATGAAAGGAGTGGTAGTAACACCTGTACACTATCACTTATTCATGAAAGTATTGGAAATGGCTAACTACAAGCCCATGGCTATCTCTGGCAGAGAGATGAATGAAGTTGTAGTGCACATGTGTGACCACCACTCCATTCATATGGGTACATTTGGGACACCTGCTCTCATGATCAATAGGGGTCTGAGTGTTTAGATACTCACCAACAAAACACATTGTCTGTCTGGTGGATAGGGAATTTATTGTTTCGGGTTTTACAAGGCCAATAGAGTGAAGAATGCCAAGGAGAGTTAGTAATCTACAATGTAGAACACCGTAGAGAGAGCCAGAAGAATCAAAAGAGAGCAGCTACCATCCATTACATTCAGCCCCTTGATTAAAACATGAAAGGTCTCCATATAAATAATGGATAAACAAGCACTGTAATATGGAAATAATTGACTTTGATTACACACGTCTACAAGCATATACTCCAACTTCTGCCTTGGTGGCCACAAACATATCTTTACACATTTATCTTACGTATCTTCTCTAGTTAACAGCTGGATATATACAGGAGGAAACAGATCTTTATATCCAGAGTTAAAAAGATAATTTTAATAGACGTATGACATGAAAATGGTAATCAGTTGGTAATCTGTAGATAATGCTTTATCATTCAATGAATTGCACACCAGGGATTTAATATTAAGTATTAATGTGCTAGCACCCTTACTTTAGTATTGATAGTAAAGATTTTCTCATGTGTTAATGGTCCTCTTGTTGTGTTGGGACCAAGATGACTTCACAGTGCTTGGCAGGGACGTGCTATCAAGAGGATGTAATTAATTATACGAAAGAACACAAGTAAAGCCAAATTCTAGTTGTCTTCGATCACATGAAATTGTTGCAAAACATGTTATTATTGTCTGTTTCCATTTACTTAATTACAGTTTATATAAAATCATTATGTGCCTGTAACAGATAAGCTAAAAGACATACTGTATGTATGCTCTTTATATCATTTATACACAGTGTAGTCAAAACTACTAGTGTTCTATATTGAAATAACAATAGTGCACTTAAATAGGAAGGCATGGTTGTGCTGCACGTTGGCATGTTCCTGGGGGGAACATGGATTTCAATTTTGGGTTGTGGCCCCTGTAAGAGATAGGAAAAACCCTATTGTACAGTTGAAGAATAGCAGAAATCCACTTTCCGTATCTCTCTAAGTTCTGTGCGGCCGCTGCTATGAGTGACGTAAGGAAAGTGTTCTTGAAGTGGCCTCCTTCTGCCACAATACATGCATGAAGCTGTTGCTGGACTTGTGTTCATTCCAGGAACACTCATTTCAGATCGGTTCCTGAATCTCCTACCGATAATAATGGATGACTTCCTGGATGATCTGCCCCGATTGAAGGGCTCTAAGATTTGTCCACCACTGATCAAATGCAATAGGTACCTATCACTCTGCTGGTGGGGATTACTTATATCAACATGAAGAAAAGAAGTTATTTCTACCTATATATACTTTTCTGTCTGTCATTAGAGTCTATTTGTTCAAATGTATTCCATACATAAAATGCACACAAGTGCCATTATATAAGGTAGGGGGTGAAAGTCAATGAGAAACCAACAACTAAAATTATAAAGTAAAGGCACGGTTTGTCACTATTAGCACAGAGTGATTGTATAAGGCCCCTTTTAACTGTTGGAGGATTAAGGCACTGACAAATGCAATCAATTAACAGGTTGCAACACAATTAAATAAATATGTAAAGAAAATAATCAAGGAGCAAAACGCACCTCTTTATGTATATCACACCCCTGTGGGCCAACTACAAACAAAACAGCAACCTGTAGTCTACTGTTGATAACTGGAAACTAATGGAAAACCAATGATAATAGGTTATGTAAACCAGCACTTCTCAAAATGTAAAGTGGGTCTCACTGGTAAGGAATACCCCAATTGTTGGTGAGGTGCAGCTGGGAAGGTAGTTTTGCTAGAAGAGATTATAGGAGGCATAAGGCTTTCTATAGTTGTGCCATTCTCTGGTTTAGCAACACAATTAACTCCCTCCATGCTTATTGTAATGTCCTACTGGGTCAGGAGATACATTTTAATATAATTTTAAGTATGTACATTTTTCTATGGACTATGACCAGTGCTAAAGTCCAGACATCACCCTGTTCTGTCAGGTGAGGTCACAGCAAAAATAGATTGACAAGTTGTGCTCTTTACAGTTCTCAGATATGTTTAAAGCAAACCACTGGTCCAAGGACCATAGTGGGCATTTATATTACCTGCTGTTGTTCTTCTGTGCTGAAGTCCTTTCAATCTACCATTTTTGGTAGTCCAAGATGGCCCCCACAATTTTCAAACTACCTAATCCCCTCAATGCATTTGTAGTGTTAGTCAGCGATGGCCTATCAGAGAGCAGGTAAATAGAAAATTGTGGCAGCCCTCTTGGATGGCTGAAAACAGGGCGCAGAATTGGCAGATCGCAGGGACAACAGCAGATGACATGCGCCCACTTTGGTCTCAGGACAGAATGTTGTTCTGGGTCCAGAGGGTCACTTTAAAAGGGTTATACCAACATCTAAAATTTTCCTCTATCTACAGGGTAGTGGATAACTTTATAATCAGTAGGAATACAACTGCTTGGACCCCCACCGATCTTGAGAACAAGGGTCACAACAGTCCCTGCATGAATGTGCACTATCGTTCCATTCATTTCAATGACAACAGAGATTGCCGAGTGCTCATACTCAAATTTTCATGCATCCTCCACTCATTCAATGGGGGACCATTGGGACCAGCATTTGGACTCCCATAGATCATAAAAGTATTCCCTATTCTATGGACTGGGAATAATAAAAATGTGTACAAGTGTGCAAAATCCATGTACCGTACATTAATCTTTAAATCTGCAGCAGCTGCATGAAAGTATCATGTCATTAAGAATCAGAGTTTTTTGAGGAATTTTTTCAGCACCCTGTTGAATCTAGGAACTGTTTTCTTTTCCTAGACTACCCTTTAAGGCTCCGTTCACAACACTGTTGAAAAATGAAACTACAATGCATAACTAGGTCTGTTGCACACCGCAATTAATTACAATGGGGTCAATTGGGTTCCATTGTGATCTGCCCTGTCTACTGCCAGGATTGGCAATGGCCTCTGATGGCAGTGTGACCATAACCGAAGACTCTTCTATGAAGTGCACAGGGGTTCTTGCCCAATACTGGACTGTTGTTCCAAAGAACTTAGCCACTAATTATACATAATTTTTTTCCATCTGTCTGTAAATTGTATATTAATAGTCTGTCTGTTTTTTGTGCACTTTCTTTCATATGTTTCTGCTTATAATCTAATAAGTAAACAATAAGGGGGTTTTACTTTTTGCATATGGTATTTGACTATTTTTGGCAGACATATCTACTGGGCTGACATTATTTTCGTATATGCAATAAAATCTACTACCTAACATATAGTTCTCAAAGTGTTTTTTAACTAGATATTTCAACTTAAATGTGACAATCATATTCTACTTGGGAAATCACCCTATATCATTGCTTCTGCCCACCCTATACCTGTTGGAGGGAGGAGGACTAAAAGAAAAATCCAGATTCCATCTACCACATATAATATTTTTTCAACCATATTTTCCAGTAGAACTGTAATTCTTTCCCCACTGAGAGTTCTTTCCCACAAGAGTATATCAGCCCACCGTTTTCACAGTCGGCCGATATACGCTACGATCTGATGCACTGGATTCCAATGCATCAGATCACATGGCCGTATTCCCGCAACGTAAAAGCGCCCGGCCGAGCCAATATAGCACCAGGCGCTTTTAAGTCGGGCCCAAAAGATAGTCTTAGAACTATCTCTCGGGCCGGAATACATCGGCCGCTGCATGGGTTACTGTGCAATGAAAGGGGGCGGGATGGGGGCAGAGCTAAGCACCGCCTCATCCCGCTTCCTCTCAATCCCGGCTTCAGACAAGGGGCGGGAGCTTAGCTTCGCCTTAGTCCCACCCCGTCCCATTGCAAACAGCCAGAGGGGAGGAAAGAGAAGGTGAGCCAGCGAGGGGTAGGGAAAGGGAAGGGGCAACAGCATGGCGGCCTCAGCGTATATGCACCAGGGCCAATGCCGTCTGAAAGGGCGCACAAACATTATATTTGTGCACCCGTTCGTGAGTTTTTACTCCTCAGATCGTAGCGTATATCGGACGGACATGAAAACGGTGGCCGATGTACGCTCGTGAGATTAAAACCTGAATTGGAATGTAGTTTTTCCCATATAGTTCTTCCTATCATTAGCTGAGCCTAGACTGACACAGATGGTGGGTCACTTTTTTCCAATTATACACAATAATTCTTCTAGAGAAAAAAAAAGCTTTAACTAGAATATCATTATTTAAAGTTAGACTTGGATTAGCCTGATTCTCCCTAAGTACCAAAATAGGAATGTATAGCTGATACTATATGATATTATGTGTAGCATGGTGGCTCAGTGGCTAGCAACAATGGGGTCTATGGTTCAAATCTGATTAAGGGCAAAATCTGCATGAAGTTAGTATGTTCGTTGTGTGTTTGCATGAGTTTCCTACCACACTATAGAAAAACAAACTAACAGGTTAGTTTGGAACTTACATTATGAGCCCCAATAGGAAATGATGTGATGACAATCTCTGTACAGCACTATGGAATACGTCTGTGCTACATTAGTAATATAAATGTATTATAATTTAATGTATGTTTCACAACTTACGGCTGCTAAAGTTGGACACTGAAGAAAACAGACCCGAAGAAAATTTATGTCGAACTTTGGTGCTGTAGGAAACTCCTACGAATTCCTTGTAAAGTTTTCTTTGGAGGGCAAGATTACAAAACAGAGATTCTCATACTTCGGCCACATAATGTGAGCTACATTTACCCACAGTAGCACCAATCTGACTGCTTAGAAACAATCATACTGCCTATTAGTCAAGGTAAATGACAGAAATTACTTAATGACATACTAATTTATAAAAGTGATTGTTCATACTTACAAATCCTCATTTTCTGCGTAAATGTTCATTACAGTGATTGCAAACTAATTAGCATACTCTTAACCCTTTCCAATCCACTGTCTGACGTCTAAAGACATTCTGATTGAAGGCTGTACAGCTCCGATGTCGGAAGATGTCCAACAAGGTATTCTTACTGTATATTACTGGCCGCTCTGTTGTCGGAGGCCTCTCTAGCATGTCCCATACCGCAGTACTGGCTCTAGCCAGCAGATGCCACTATTGTATAACGGCAGAAAGAGAAAACCCCCTAGAAAATCCTGAATCCAAAATTGGATTGCAAAGGGTTAAAGCTTTACTGATGCAATAAATAAGCTCAAAAACAAAACTGACAGCATAAATCTATTGATTGTCATCTTCTGATTGCAGGTTATTTTCTTTCCATTTTGACCCTCTGTTCCCCCATAATTGATGCTGTTACTTTTGATGCCAATATGCTAATTACTGAATACATTTATAACTGGGCAGTCTCCAGTGTCAAAGTGTTACCAGCAACATGGTCTTCTAAAACTTACACTACCACGCATGATCTTACTTCTGAAGCCACTCTGACACAGTCCATGTTGATTGAACGCTGTCAGAGCAGCTCAGATTAATGCCGGTTTGACACTAGATGGAGGATTTTTCTCAGCTATGCTAATTGATGCATAAATTGACATTGGGAGCTAAAAGTAATGCTGCAAATTGTAAGCAAACGGGGAAGAGGGGACGGGGAGAGGAGGGTAGAAAAATGGCAATCAATAAAGGCATGCTGTCAGTTTTACTTTTTCGTGGACTTGTCAGGTCCTCTTTGGGGCCAGTTTCACAGTTTTATTATCGACGCATTTATATGCCCATAATATGGATGATTGTCTTAGCCCAACCGCCACTCTACTGACCCAAACTCAGAGTATTATAGTTTCCTATGGTACTCTGAGGTCAGTAGACCCATGGTCAGGCTGGAATATTAATTTGCCTGCTGTGGTGACAATAGGAAAACTGTCAGGTCCTGTTATGCAGCACATTTTTTTAATACAGTTTTTATGAAAAGCAAGTTCTATAGAATCTGTCAGTTTGAAAATGCAGTCTAGACTGCAGGCCTCATATTATACAGCAAGGGGAGCTGAGCAGACTGATATATAGTTTTATGGGGAAATATTCAGTGTAACTTCTATTTTATTCATTTACATCACTGCACATTCTGAGCTGAACAGTCCAATGGGCGGAACCATCAGTGATTGGCAGCTATCTGTGTATGACTGCACATACAGGGAAGGCTGCCAATCACAGACAGGACCGCCCACTGGACTGCTCAGCTCAGAAAGTGCAGAGATATAGAAGGATAAAATGCAAGCTTTCCTGAATCTTTCCCTAGGAAACTATATATTAATCTGCTCAGCTCCTCCTGCTCTATAACATGATAACTACAGTACATACAGCAAGTTCGAGTTGACAAATTCTCTTTAACAGATCTCAAGGTAAAATAAAGAAACAACTTCAGAGCTTTTTTTTTTTTCTAAAAGTGAATATTTTGTAACAGTAGATCTGTTACCAATAAGTGACATGTTGGTGTTACATATTTTCTTTTATATACAATATGTAGACTAGAATGTAATAGATTGTGCAATTTCTATTATGTAATCACTGCAGTAAAAGACCAAAATGATGTGTGTACCAAGGAGCTAGAACTACTATTTTAACATATGGCTCTGTGTGTGAAGCCGATGCAAACACCAAATTCTCAAATTACCTAGAAACCCCCTGCAAGGCACTTTTGTATACAACATATGGAAATCTGTCAACAAAGAAAGTTGCAGCACTTTTAATCAAGTCCCAGGTCGGCTCATAACAAATGTGATGCTCACACGTGATGCATACACGTGATGCATTTATAATTATTTACAGATTTGCTGTGTGACATTTAAACATATGGAGAGCTATTATACAGGGCTGCTTTATATAAAACAGTTTTACAAGACAGGAAGAGGTGAATTCTGATTTTTCAAGAATGAATGAATAAAATATAGTCTTTTTTCTCATTTTTTTATTTTATGTTTTATAGGTTGTGCAATGTAAAAAAAACCTGTCTTGATTTGTTTAATATGTGAAAATCACCTGGATGCATATATAAAAGATCATAGGATGCATCCATAATAATTAAAGTTCTCTGGAAAATGTCTACGATCTGATTTTCCTCATACAGTAGAATATATACTGTATATTGTCGGAATGTTCTTCAGGGGGTTCAATTTCGATAAGATTCAACTTGGCATTATTTTGGCCACAAACACAAGTTCCGTAGTACACAGTCATCATGTACAGCACATACACACATGCAATAGCAGAAAATAAACTCTTGCCCATCTGTGCACTAACTAAACAGCGATTTTCTTACCTACACATAAAGTTATAAAGTGGATGTCGCACATCAGTCAGAATTGTAGGTCTCCCAGACTCTGCCACACACTGCCTTACATAGCAGCCTTTTAGGCTTCATTCTCACACAGCAGAAAACACTTGAAACTAAAACATTATCGGTAAGATTGTGTGGCCATTGGTTGCCACGGGTGGGCAGGATGTTAGCCGCAATCTGTCTTTGCTGTATTGGAACGCTGCCTTATGTCCTCAGTAGCCCCACTTGAACCAATTGGGGTCCAAAAGAAAATCCCATGCTGGATCGGAAAAGGAAATGATGGGTCCCACTACTATACTACTCATTATTCCAACCAACAGCATGCACAAAAAAGACTCAGCAAACTAGGTCTGCTGAGCAAAACCCAACTTTTCTGGATTCTTTCATTTTACCAGCTTAATAATCTGGGTGAAATGTACATTCTGTCCAGTATTTTACCATTTTCCATGCTGAAGAATTACTACCATATATACCGGCGTATAATGCGACGGGGCGTATAAGACGACCCCCCAACTTTCACCTTATACGCCGGTAATACAGTGGAGAAAAAAAAATCATTACTCACCTCCCCCGGCGTTCTGTCGCTCCAGCAGGATGTCGCTCGCTCCTCGTCCCCGACGCAGCATTGCTTTCTGAATGCGGGGCTTGAAATCCCCGCCTCCAGAAAGCTAATACACACGCCGTCAGCCAGTTACAGCCATTCAATGACATCATTGAATGGCTGTGATTGGCTAAAACACACATGGCTTCAGCCAATCACACTATTCAATGACATCATTGAATGGGTGTGATTGCTAACACACGTGCGCCTTCAGCCAATCACAGCCATTCAATGCTGTCATTGAATGGCTGTAACTGGCTGACGGCGTGTGTATTAGCTTTCTGGAGGCGGGGATTTCAAGCCCCGCATTCAGAAAGCAATGCTGCGCCGGGGACGAGGAGCGAGTGACATCCTGCCGGAGCGACATGATTTTTTTTTTTTACACTTTTTTTTTTGTATTACCGGCGTATAAGACGACCCCCGACTTCAGAGCAGATTTTTCGGGGTTCAAAAGTCGTCTTATACGCCGGTATATACGGTATTTAAAACATTGCCCAACCTTAAAGGGCTTGTGCCAACTCCTTTCAGAATGTGGCATCTAGAGGAACAGCTGATCACCTCAGGTCCCGTTCCTCGCATGCCAGCAAACAGCTGATGTTGCCAGGAGAAGCCGCAATCAGCTAGGCATTTCCCCTGCAGTAGTCACTGCAAGGAAAATATTGTATTGTATTATGGCCATTCAGATAAATAGTCATCTATAATACAAGCATGGCAGAAAGTCTGCCAGAATAACTAGTTCTGGCTCACAGAGGGGTTCCAAAGTGGGGGACAATCTCTATAACTATAACATCCCCTAATAGGTTATATTGGTAGTGGTTGTGTTCTTGGTAGAGATGAGCGAGCATACTCGTCCGAGCTTGATACTCGTTCGAGTATTAGGGTGTTCGAGATGCTCGTTACTCGTAACGAGTACCACGCGGTGTTCGGGTTACTTTCATTTTCTTCCCTGAGAAATTTGCGCGCTTTTCTGGCCAATAGAAAGACAGGGAAGGCATTACAACTTCCCCCTGCAACGTTCAAGTCCTATACCACCCCCCTGCAGTGAGTGGCTGGCGAGATTAGGTGTCACCTGAGTATTAAAATCTGCCCCTCCCGCGGCTCGCCACAGATGCATTCTGACATTAGTTCAGGGAAAGTGGTATCTTGGTGGAGCTGCTATAGGGAGAGTGTTAGGAGTATTTTAGGTTTCAAGAACCCCAACGGTCCTTCTTAAGGCCATAGAAATCGCAGATCGCACCTATGTGCGATCTGCGATTTCTGTTCTCTTCTCTATATGCACTCAATGGGGCCGGCGGCAGCAGCGCCGACCCCATTGAGAACATATAGAAGACAAATCATTCTTCTCTGCCACAGCTGTAACAGCTGTGGCAGAGAAGAACGATGTTTGCCCATTGAATTCAATGGAGCCAGCAATACAGCAGGTTCCACTGAAAGCAATGGGCTGCCGGCGTGCGCGGGGATGAATTGTCGGGAAGGGCTTAAATATATAAGCCCTTCCCTGCAATTCATCCAGAAATGTGTAAAAATAAAAATATATACCAGCGTATAAGGCGACGGGGCGTATAAGACGACCCCCCAACTGTCACCTTATACGCCGGCAGTACAGTGGAGCAAAGAATAAAAATCATTACTCCCTTCTTCTGACGTTCTGCGGCGCTGCTGCAGGCTGTTGCTCCCTCCTGGTTCCCGGCAGAGCATTGATTTCTCTACGAAGGGCTTTAAATCCCCGCCTCCAGAAACACACGTGCCTTCAGCCAATCACAGCCAATGACAATGATGTCATTGAATGGCTGTGATTGGCTGTGTTTCTGGAGGCGGGGATTTCAAGCCCTGCATCCAGAAAGCAATGCTCTGCCGTGGACCAGGAGGGAGCGACAGCCTGCAGCAGCGCCGCAGAACGTCAGAAGAAGTGAGTAATGATTTTTATTCTTTGCTCCACTGTATTGCCGGCGTATAAGGTGACAGTTGGGGGACGTCTTATACGCCCCGTCGCCTTATACGCCGGTATATATTTTTATTGTAACACATTTCTGGATGAATTGCAGGGAAGGGCTTATATATTTAAGCCCTTCCCGACAATTCATCCTGCGATCGCCGGCAGCCCATTGCTTTCAGTGGAACCTGCTGTATTGCCGGCTCCATTGAATTCAATGGGCAAACATCGTTCTTCTCTGCCACAGCTGTTACAGCTATGGCAGAGGAGAACGATCTTTACGCTGACAGTACGGGGGGGGGGGCCCACTCTTGCCGCTATTGTGTCTTAATAGTGGGACCTGGGAACTTGAGATGCAGCCCAACATGTAGCCCCTCGCCTGCCCTATCCGTTGCTGTGTCGTTCCCATCACTTTCTTGAATTGCCCAGATTTTCACAAACGAAAACCTTAGCGAGCATCGGCGATATACAAAAATGCTCAAGTCGCCCATTGACTTCAATGGGGTTCGTTACTCGAAACGAACCCTCGAGCATTGCGAAAATTTCGTCCCGAGTAACGAGCACCCGAGCATTTTGGTGCTCGCTCATCTCTAGTTCTTGGTGATGATTGATGATGATGATTATCCGTTCAGTCGCATCCGACCTTCGGTCACTCTATGGATCAATGTTCTCCACACGTTTCTGTCTTTCACGGCTTCTTTCAGTTCTGCGATTGACATGTTGGTGGTGGCCTTTATTGTATCTAGCCAGCTTGTTCTTTGTTGTCCTGATTTTCTCTTTCCACTGACCTTGCCAAGCATCAGTACTGTTTCCAGTGAGTTAGCGCGCATCACATTTCCAAAAAAAGAGAGCTGCTGTTTGATGATTTTGCTCTCTAGTGATATTTTCGGTTTGACGCGATCTAACACTACCTTGTTCATTGTCATGGTGGTCCAAGGTCTCCATAGTATTCTCCTCCAGCACCATAGTTCAAACGCATCAATTTTTCTGGTGCTAGAGGAGAATGCTACGGATACCTTGGACTGCCATGACAACGAACAACCCCTTTAACCTTATAAAGATGCAGTGGCATGACGTGAAGAAGGCTGTGCATGCAAGGCATCCCAAAAATATTGTTGAAATAAAACACATTTGCATGTAGAGATGGTCCAAAATTCCTCCATCAACTTGGGGATAACTTTATGATCGGTGAGGGTCCAACTGCTGGCACCCCACTGATCCCAAGAATGCGGGTCTCGACAGTCACCATATGAATGGACCAAAGGTTGTGCATTCATTTCAATGACAGTGCTAGAAATTACCAAGCACTCGTACTCTGCAATTTCTGGTGCTATCGTTGAAATGAATGGATTGGCGGTGCACATGTTGACCAACACTCCATTCTTGTGGGGACTGTCAGGACCCCCATTTTAGGGTACATGGTGGTCCCAGCAGTCAGAATCTCTAGAAATAATAAAACTATCCCCTATCCTGTGCATTAGGGATAACTTTAGATCTTGCTTCAACCTTCTTTAAATTCAAGGCTTCACTTAATTTTTCTCCCTGTACTGTGAATATTTACTCTATGTGTTCAATAAAAGTCATGAA
The DNA here is from genome assembly GCF_035609145.1 of Eleutherodactylus coqui. NCBI lineage: Eukaryota > Metazoa > Chordata > Amphibia > Anura > Eleutherodactylidae > Eleutherodactylus > Eleutherodactylus coqui. The sequence continues at coordinate 128,336,377 of NC_089843.1, read as the reverse complement.
TGGTACAACTCTTTGTGTGTTATTAGTTTAGTTATACTGTCTCTGTCTATAACTATGACTTACCAGAGTCTGTATATGTTTTGCAGTTAGTGGATTTAATAAGAGATAAGAATTTCATCTGTGTGCTTAAAGAGTAAAGGGTTTTAATCTGATCCCATCTGGAAAGAGTTAGATTGCTGTTTAATATTTGAGATATACAATACCTGATTTTAAACTTGGATTAATATACAAATATTTCAAATTCTCGAAGAGAAACTGAGATACAATACCAGCTTGTACAGAACTTTGTCATCTAATATAAAACAATAACTATTAAACATGACATGCTTCCTTGAGAAACACTCACACTAATTACCTCAAACCAGAGGGCTGGTAATAACCAAGTGATTAGCACTGTTGTATTGTAGGGTTGGAGTCTTGGGTTCAAATCCAACTAAGGGCAACATCCGTATTAAGTTTATATGGTGTCTTTCAAGAGCATAGCTAGAAAGTGGTGGGCCAAAACTTTGCAATGCCACCCCATTCAAAACCAAGAACAGAAAGGGATTAGAATAGGTGCCACCGACCTATATTAAGATAATGGGATGTATAAAGAAGTCTATTCATCCATCTTCAGATGCTTAGAGGAGTCAACAAGCAACGATGACAGCCCAAGGGACACAGCACTTGGGTGAGCACTGCAGCCTCTTCATTTTGGCAATTAGTAGGGGTCTCAGCACCTGGTTCTGGTTCCATATCTATGTAGTAAGCTTGGTTTTGTTACCATATCAATGCAATAAGCTTGTGCAAGCATGTGTATGGGAAAGTGGTGAGGGGTAGCTGTCAGCCAAATGAGCGTTTCGCTAACACCCATCTAAGGTATATATCAGCAGCTTTAAAGGGGTTCTGACATGAATAATGTTTTTATGCTTTAGCAGTAGAGATGAGCGAACGTACTCGGTAAAGCACTACTCGTCCGAGTAATGTGCTTTATCCGAGTACCTCCCCGCTCGTCCTGAAAGATTCGGGGAGCGCCGCTGCTGACAGGTGAGTTGCGGCGGGGAGCAGGGGAGAGCGGGCGGGAGAGAAGGAGAGAGAGATCTCCCCTCCGTTCCTCCCCGCTCTCCCCTGCAGCTCCCCGCTCCGCGGCGCTCCCCGAATCTTTCAGGACGAGCGGGGAGATACTCGGATAAAGCACATTACTCGGACGAGTAGTGCTTTACCGAGTACGTTCGCTCATCTCTATTTAGCAGCCATTGTTCCCTGGTCTGCCTAATGGACCCAGGGAACCCATGGTTTAATGGCTGCTAAAGCATAAAAAGATAATACTTACCTTGTCTTCTGTTGTTGTTGACATCGGGGGGTCATCTCCCGGCAGGCGCTGCTCCTCCTCTTCTGTCTGCACGAGCCGCGCCGCTCCAGGATCGCGCGCATGCGCAGTGGAGAGGTGCCCTCTGACAGGACTGCTTGTGACGTGCTTGCTGTGGCGGTCCGTCCGTTGACCTCGGAAGTGCCTGACGGACGGACCAGAGCAGGAAGCGGTCTTTTTGACCGCTCCTGCTCTGCTTTAAAGGCACAGAAGAAGATGCCGGCTGGAGGGGACATGCCTGGCGATCGGGCCAGGCCAGGCAAGGTTAGTACAATTTTTTTTTTTTATGTCAGAACCCCTTTAACTTGCCTCCATGGAGTGTGACAAATACAACGGCTTAGGGCAGCATTAACTCTAACTATGGCCCTGCACCCTGCTATATATAAGAGGAGTCGGGGATGGTGCCTAGCCCTGTTATTCCATGGTGGTGGGCTATCACATCATATAAGCCTAACCACCAAGTGACCACTGATGAGGATAAATCCATCTGAAGTCTTAGGGACTGGAGATTGTTCTACATGGCTTTTTATTAGGCCTATTCGCAGTAAGAGCATTTCTGTTTATTACTACTGTTGTCCATTCATGGATGGCGATGCATACTCATAATTTGACTACTACTATTGTAGTGTAAGTATTACAGGTCAACTAAAGCACATTCTGTAATGCTTGAGCTGTGTATGCAATATGACTTCTACTTAGGTTTTCTTGGTTTCATTTGATTTTTAGGAACATATTAAAGATTAAGTTTAAATCTTTTCTCACCCCTTCTGCATTGTACATTGTACTCTTGGTGAAATTTCCAAATTAATGTGATAACTGGAATTGTGTTTTGGACTTCATAGGAAGCACTGTGATTGGTAGTCATGGGGGCATTGTGGGACTGTGGAAAAGTGTGACTGCTGCTATAATGATTGAAGTGTGGTGGTCACTATTATGGTGGCACTCTGGCAGACACTGTGGTTGTGAGGTTTACTGTGCACTTTAGCTGACAGAATGGTAGTACTGTTATGGGGAAAGGATGCACATTTCACCATGATTATCTTGGTCGTCCCAAGAGCTTTTTCCATGTCTTGAAGGAGTGACTACATTAACCCTTCTTGAGCAGTGAAGTAGGAAATAGGACATACTGATAGACAACATCTATTAACATGAGCCGGATTTTTAGTACTTAGGTATTTTCCTGATTTGCAGTTAACATCATCCTACCTACAAAAGACACTAGATACACATAAAGAATTTAATAAGAAAAATATGTCAACACTGCCCATAGCCATCAATCTTTTTTCGTTTTGTAATCCTGCCTTTAAAAAGTAATTTGCATACAATGGGATTAGCTCCTATGAGCAGCACCAACATTTTTTTCCTAAAACACTTTTATGCATAAAAGCCATTCTATAAGAAATTACACCAGAGGACAATATTATCTCACATTTGTAATATTACTACACATTTACAATAATACTGCTGTGTTTACAGTCCATTACTATTTGGTAACTGTGCCTATATCTTTCAGAAAATGTAACATTGTAATTAGTTTTCTGTATGCAAATAAGGAGGATGCAACGATACCCCTGCAGTGCCACCTATTGGATGGCAGCGTTCTTGCATTCGAATGTCAGACTCTTTAAACAGGTCTTTATAACAATGATTGGAAATTGATCAAAAGCCAGAATCCATTCACAGACAGCTGTTTCAGGGGTTTTTGCTCCTCATCAGTGTGCAGTAGAATTCTGGCTTGGTTAGTGAGAGGCCTGTGACGTGAGTCAGGAGGGGTATCATCACTCCTTAGGGAGAGCACCTAGAAGATGTGTGAGGAGGCACTTAGCAGTTGAGTAAGGAGACTTTTATGGCCATGCAAACTCCTCTGGGAAATGTATGCAAATAAATGCTTACTTTTCAAGAAAGAACATGGTATATTTCCTTATACTTGCCTTTGCTGTCTGACAGGAATACATTTCACATACTTAACACCTACAATCAACTTGTAGATTAAGGGATTTGGACTCATTCATTCCTTCACCCTTATCAGTCTAGTGCACTCAGATAAGCCCTTTATTTGTCTGATAGCAAGAGTCAAAATGGTAATTTTGGCTCTCATTCAAGCCTTTACATTGCTAGTAATAGTTATATATATAAAGTCATGATGACAGATTAGTGAAGGCCTCCTTACTTCCTATATGCCTGAGACACATACAACACTTTATGACATAGTAGAACAAACCTCCAGGGCACATCACATAACAATATTTTCCTTTGCAATCAGAATATGAGTATTTGCAGTTTCTTTCTGCCCTGTAGTCCAAAGTCTGAGGTACAAAGGGTGTTTAAATTCTGCTATTCAGTGGAAAGAAGGCAGACTGATGCTTCTTGTTAGGGTAGCCACATTTGTTTAAACTATGGAGCTCTCAAGATGTTTGCAGATAGGTTCATCAGGAAAAATTGCACGAAAATTACAAATGGCTCATACATAACTTACTGATACGTAATATAATTTGTACATAAATATTTACAGGCCAAGATATATAAATATTCGGGTACACATTTAAAGGTGTTTTCCCATTACTTAAAATTGCTTTGCAACAACTCTGTCCTTCCTGGTTGTTTCTGAATGGGACATGTGACTGCTGCAGCCAATCAATGCCTATAAAAGGTCAATGATGTATCCAATGATTGGCTGCAGAGTCAGTTCCTGGTTAGCAGCAACCAGGAAGGACAAAATGGTTCAGAGGTCATTTTAAGTTGTGGGCAAACCCTTTTAAGCAAAAGCAGCATTCATTTTTACATTTAATTTTCAATAAAAGGACTATAGATCAGATATAGAGATGAGTGAGCATACTCGCTAAGGGCAATTACTCGAGCGAGCATTGCCCTTAGCGAGTACCTGCCCGCTTGGAAGAAAAGATTTGGCTGCCGGCGCAGGGGAGAGGTGAGTTGCGGGAGTGAGCAGGGAGTAGCGGGGGGAGGGGGAAAGAGGGAGAGAGAGATCTCCCCTCCATTCCCCACCCCCCGCTGGCACCCAAATCTTTTCTTCCGAGCGGGCAGGTACTCGCTAAGGGCAATGCTCGCTCGAGTAATTGCCCTTAGCGAGTATGCTCGCTCATCTCTAATCAGATACAAAGAGCAATGCAAATAGAACACCTTCACTTATTATTTTTCATGGGAGCATATTTAGCAATATTTTTAAAGAGGTTTTAAACATAGATGCCCTTTCCTCAGGATTAGAGCATAGGGGAACCATTTAAAGGAGCTTTCCAGGTATTTTTCATGGATGATCTATGGTCAGGATAGGACGTCAAATACCAGATTGGTGGAGTCAGGACATCCAGCTGCTTCGCAAATCAGCTGGTTCCCAGAGTTGCTGCATGTTGGAGCTAGCACAGCCCCATTCATTGTGCAGTGACCTGGAATGGCACTTCAGACTTAGGACCCATTTAGACATATTGATTATCATTGGAAAATGATCTCACACTTCTCATTCGCTTTTCTTTCATCGTTCGGTTCAGTTAACGTAAAAATCATTGGCGGCTCATTCACTTCTCTTTACATTTAAACACTCCTCACTCAGTGTTTCACATAGAAGGTGAGCACTGAACGAGAAGAGAACAATTCTCAACAATGATCTGCCTGTCTAAACATTCTGCAGGATAAAGAAAGATTGTGAACGAGTTAGCGGTGACGTCCCTCGCTCGTGTGCTTATTCAAACGAGAATCAGTTCATGTAAAAGAGGCATTAGACCCATTCCCTTGCCTTCCAGTGCTGCATTATACATAATATTGCACAAGGGACTGCACCGTTTTTTAGTGGCAGTAATTGCAAAGGATGCTATAATACCATTGCGATTTTTCATTGTTGAATCTAAAGATAGCCAAAGACCTGGAATAGCTATTAATCCCCATTAAAATGCACACTTGACTTGATAAATATGGCTTTCCTCACAATGATGCTCCCAAAAGTCCTGTTAAGATGACTACCAGCTATACTATACAGCTCCTCCTCCAGTTCTGGTTTTAGAAGTTACTGATCAGGAGGTCCTGCACATGCTTAAAATGCCCCTGTCTTACCAAAAAGTAGAAAATCACCCAAGTAAAAAATAACCACGAAACAACATTAATGGTTATTATAAAAGAAAAAGATAATTATTTCGTTTGTGTCAAAAAGATTAAAATGAGTAGTGTTATATTTGTGATGCTACAGGATGTAACAAATGCACTTAGATGCAGCAAACAATCTAGCTATATGGTCCAGGTTACAAAAATACTCATCTTCCATCTAGAGGCGCATGAGGTTATAAACCTGTTTATTTGTCTTCTGTAAAATTAATAAGGTTACAGTATTGATCCTACATCTAACTAATGTCAGTTAAGTGTGTACCTGGACTGCTCCTTCTCTTAGTTGCTTTTACCTAATGTAATTCATTATAACTGGTTGTCATAAGCAGAAGACATCCTCTTTTCAAGAACAAGGAACAATAATTCTGTATATTTGCTTGGTTCCAAATATCCCCTATTACTTCATAATTGTAATTCCGAATGGCCACTGACCTTTACACAAATATTAGCCAAATTAGGAGCAAACGCTTAACAAAGTGTTTGTAGAATTACTGCAAATTTATTAAACACATCTAGAGTATCATCCATGTTAAAAAAAAATAATTACAGGTGTCTCCTATATTACCATTTTATGGCACGTCAATATCCACAGGACTCATCATAAACACTGATTGGTAGGCATCTGCTCATGAGCAGGTGGGCAGGTAGGTAGAGCATAGACCGTCACTCTCTATTAAAATGAATGGGAGTTACAGAAAATGTTGAGCACCATCAGTCAGCACTTTTCATTACTTCCAATCATTTCAATAGCTTGGGACACCCATTGTCTCATAAGGCTTACCTATTAAAGGAGGATCAGACTGAACCATGTGGACTGCTGTGGATGGTGCTGAGAATTTGTCATGGGATGAATTAGAGGCGAGGTGCTCATGGCTGACTGATGCAGGCTGACTGTTGAGTGCTTGCAACTGGGAGGAAGAGGAGGTGGTGATACTTGACACATGCTGTGTCATCCACTCTACAAACCTGTTCTGTGGGCAAAACCACTTCTAAGGAATGGCAGCAGGCTTGCCTTGCCTCCTGCAGAATTGGGAGCCACGTGAAGTGCTAACTTGGCCTGTCCTCTACCACCTCCACCACCACCGACACATTCCCTACTCCTTGCTTACTTTATTTTTTTTTGTTGCTTAATTTTAAGTGTCATTTTTTGTAACTTATCAGTTAACTTTGTAGTTTGCAGAAAGCCACTGCTAGCCACGTAAGGCCTGCAAACACTTCATAGTGGCTGGACTAGCGACTTTGATCCATGTCTGAGGCAGCTAACACGCACTGTGGTTTTGGGGGGGTAATTTCCTGTTTGTTTTTTGTTTTATATTAGCAAAAATACAACCATCAACTAATTAAGCTGCAATGCCTGGGCGGCGCGATATGTGAGAACAGAAGGTCAAACAGTACAGCTTGTAAATATGTACACTCTCCCTGTTTGGCGCAGTGTAATTTAATTCCCCTCACACCACTGCTAGCTGCATAATTCAGAGTGGCTGGACTGGCGACTTTGAATGACGTCTGAGGCCACAAACAGAAAACTGCAATATTCCCCACACCAAAGCTTAGTTTGTCTGTCTGCTTTGCTGCTATTTACGTTGACAACAGCAGAAATAGCCCCCCTCCCAATGTACAGACCACGTTTCGTACAGACATATTAACGTGATGCAGCTTCTTTCTCTGCTGCCTCTAATGCTACTCTCACAATGGCATCTATGAAAACATGGCTTTTCACAGCGTTTTTGTATGGTGTTTTTAAATGCCAACATTTTTAACGTACCCCATTATTGCAATGGGTGATGATGTGCATTAAAAACCACTGAAATGCACTGAAATAAAGCAGAGCGCATTCGTAAATCACGATGCTAGAAACGCTGCATTTGTAAAAAACGGCCTGTGTAAAAGTGTCTCAATAGAACTCTAAGTTCTCTGCTAATATGCAAGCTTTTATACCCAGCAGCAATATATCCTCTGTAGAATATCTGTCCCTAACAACAGACCATGTATTATATAGGCATACAAATGTGATGTGTAGTGGCCCAGATTTAGGGTCCCCACAGCACTTTATTAGCTACCTCAAGTGAAGTATGTGTGTGTATGTGTATATGTCTGTTAAACTCTATCTGGTTATATATATTGGCCTAGACAGGTCACAAAAGGGGCAATATCTGGTGTCTCTATAGCTAACTTTTGAGTAACTTTGCAGAATGTAACCTAACCTGCTCGCTCTGTGTCTTATCAATCACCTTTAGCTAGCCCAGGGATTGGGTAGAGAGAATTTTCTCTATCCCAGGATTGGTTAGTGGGGAGGCATAAAAGCTAGCACTTGGGTATAATTAAGCAGTCTAGTCCTGGAGCTCAGCCATGCAGGAAGTCAAGTCTTGGAGATAACTGAGAGAAGACAGCCAGGGATAAAGACCAGGGAGTTACAAGGTGAACATCTAAACAAAGTCTTCTAAGAAGTAGTCTGGTTCTGGAGCCTAGTCATGGAGTTACAAGGAGAACATCTAAGTGTGAGTATCTAACAAGAGAAGTGGTGTGTCATGTCTGTCTCCTGGGATCTGTGGTACTTCAGATGATCTGCAGCTTTCCTGCTCATGTGTGGGGGATTGTGCTGGCTGTATGTGTGTGTCTCCAGTCAGCCAGTCTCTCCAGACCAGTGCACATAAGAGCTGTCTTTTCAAGTCTGGGTGCGGTCAGCTTTCTCTGTTCTCATTCTCTCTCTGTGTGTGGTGTGAGCAGGTTCTGTGTTTGGTTGCTGCAAGAAAGGTTTGTGCTTTCTGTTTCTTTGGTTGTGTCGCTAGACTCCTGGTTAGTGTACGGACTAGCAATATAGCCAGGAGCTGTGAAGGGGCCTGCTAGCTTCCATATTTTGAACAAAATGTCAACTAATACCTGGCATTTATAGTATTAACATCTGCTACTAGTGTTTGCGTGTTTGCTGCTGTATGGTGTGATTAGGGCTTTGTGTGTCTTCTTATTGTGTCCAGTATGTGTCCTATCCAGGATGCTTGGGTTCCTGGGAGCAGCTAGGGCCCAGATCTGAAGACCGCTGGGCCGTCCTTTATTGGGGCGATGTCCCTGCTCAGGTAGATCTGTGTCACTCACCCTAGTAGAAAATAAGGAGAGGTGTTCATCTGTGGTAGTTACCTGGTGTTCCCTATCCTTCTGGGTCATGTTCATGTGGCCACGGTGCTCCCTTGCCCCCACGAACATAACATGGTGCTTGAGTTTTAGCAGAGGAGAGAGAGGGATGAAAGACAAGAGAGGAGTACAGGAAAGGAACAAGTCAGCAAGTCAGTAATTTGTCTGCAAAGCATTTTTCAAAGCCAGGGAAATAAAGCTGGAAGTGTTGTGCTGCAATGTGTTGCCAAAGCCCCCTGAGAAAGTGTTTCAATGTCTACTAATGCAATGCCAAGTGGTCAAACATCTCAAGTCAATGTGATTTAACAGTTACTGCAAGTGAATGTAAATGCAAAGTCAAGTACCCTCTCTCCCTGCAAATAAAAGGTTGAACTGTTTTCATCAGCTTCAGTCTGTTTCCTCAAGTGTCTTCCCATCATCAATACACTGCACTGAGGTACCACACATAATGCTCTAGGGACAAGGACTACTACCCCCATTATTGTTGAGCTGTTCACTTTTTATATTTATGTTTTTTGCCTGTGTGGTGACCCAGAGTCAATCCTCTCTCCTGCGTGCACTCACTATTGCGGTAGACAAATGGAGAAACCATGTACTCGCCATCTCCTACTCCAGCAAAACACGGTCTGTTCCAAACACTCTCCAAAGGAAAGGCACTCCATTTCTGCAGTGAGCCCGGGACAAGGCATGGGTAAGCTCCAGATCTCCTGTATCCTCACATGGTTTCCGGCTGCCATCGGGACTCCACACACATTCTTGAGCAGCTCTCTCCCTCAGCTCCTCTCTGGAACACCTCCTAACTTCATCTCCTCTGACCACACACGTCTCCTATCTCCTCCCCCTAGCACCTGATTCACTCCACATTACACACGCACAAGTTAGGAAGGATAATACACATAACCAGACTAAACTGATGGAAAACCAGACACCAGACATTAACCCTTACGTGAACTGTGTGAGTCAATACACCTAACAGAACACAACAATACAAGCACTACATAGAGACACACACACGCTCCAACTCTGGGCCACTACACCTGGAATGCGTCCCTACCTGTAGACAGGCTGGCGTCACGACGAATCACGACCTTACCCTATCTGACTCCATGGATAGCAGGTTAGAAGAACTGCCTGATTTTACCAGTGTGTGCAGCCAAGTCAGGCCATGTTGACTACAGCAGCAGAGCCACGGTTGACTACCACCATATTTCTCCGCTGTCTCCCCCTCTAAAGTCTGCGCTTGGTCACCACAGATGCAGCTTCTTTCTCTGTTCCTTCCAATATAACCCTAGTATACAAGCATTCACACCAGCAGCGATATATACAGTGTAAAATATCTGTCCCCAATAACAGACCACGTGTTATATAGGCATATAAATGTGATGGTGCTTCTCTGCCCTGTGCTCAAATATAAAATGGCCGCTGGTTACACTTTGCCTATAATATATATGGCTAGGTCATGTGACGCAAGCATGCAATGAAACTGCGACCTACATGCAAGATAGAGGACACATTTGGTGACATGATCAAGGTCCCTCTTGCTGTTGATTGGCTGCACACTGATCTCTGCAGCGGTCATTATGGGAAATTCAATTTTCCCATGATTTTGCTAAAAATCAGTTCGGAGTAACCTGATTCGATTTTGCTAAAATCGGGGCAACTTTATTGCCCAGTTGATCAAATTGAGCAACGCTAATCACTAACACAGAACTGCAATAGAATGTAGAAATTCTTAGGACCAGAACCTTGCTGATATTTTATTTTTGTCTTTCTTCCTGAAGATTTTACTATAACAAGTAACTTTTATCTACATTTCTATGATCATAAGAACATCATCTGGAATATCTAACAGTCCGCCACCTAGTAGGTCCTATTGATGTCCTATTCAAAGAGTTTTACAATACATGACACCAGTAAATATCTTTAAAAAAATATCAAAAAGGTATAATATATTTCATGCAACAAAATGATATATATTATATATATATATATATATATATATATATATATATATATATATATGATGTGAAGAGCAAGGAATGCCCTAACATATACTAGAGGATGGACTTATGCATAGCTATCCAAAATCGTGTATTCAAAATCGTGGTGGGTGCACGAATTAAACTGGATAATTAGTAACTTAACCTACATAACTGCTGATGGAAACATTGTTGGGTGAGCTATATAGTCTGTGAAAACAATAGTCTTTTGGTCTGGATGCTGATGGTATATCCTTCCGAGAAGATTCGGCGTTGTCTGTTCAGGAGCGCTATAGTGTTATTTGAAATACCAATTGGCAAGAGTAAGGGAGCGGGAGATGGAGGGAGTGCCTGGAAGCCACGATGTGAGATCACATAGCCAGTCCACAGGGCACATGTGCATCGTGGTTCTATTGTACTATACAACCAGGGGGATAGGAATTGAATTGCAAGAGTTGTTAGTCTGTTGAAAAAGACTATAAAGGTAGAAAGGACATTTGTTCTAGGTCTTCACTGATATCAATTGGCGCTGCAAAAACAGGAACATTTTAGTGCATAGTTAAATTTAATTAAACGATGGGGTAAAAAAACCAGAAAGAAACGGTTGTTCTTGTTGAACTGTTACTAATATGTATATAAATTGGTTTATCTGCACTTATGGTGAACCCAGGCAGGAAAAAAATTACATATAAATACATAAATGAATGAAAATTTTAGTTTATAAATAAAAACATTCAGATTTTGTTGAGGATGGAATTTATTAACTGCTCAGCCTTGATTACAGCGGGGAACACAGTTCTCATTTACTTTGATCCTCAACTTGTTTTTTTACTAAATTTTAGCTTTTGAATCCAAAATTAGCATTGAACAAATTTCAAAATTTTCACGATTATTATGTTGCTGGTATATTATGTGTTTACATGCAACAATTATTAATTATTTATCATTATATATTATATATTATTTATTAATATGTTTTGTTTTCTCATTCTCTTTCTTTTGGTCCAGTCACATTCACATATGACTATCTGTCTGGACTGTAAGCTTGGCAATAACAATCTCATGCAATGATATTATGCCTGGAGGTCGAGCCACATAGGGGAAAAAAAATTGGCGTTATTTTTGTATATATAATGTATATGAGGTTTTATATATACAGTGTGAACAAGGCTTAGGACTTATTTACACGAGCGTATATCGGCCGGCCGATATACACTTCCATCTAAGCAGTTCCCCCCCTTCCCTCCCCTTTAAAATGCGCTATATATGGCGCTAAGCTTTACAAAGATTGCGAGAGCGCAACAGGGTATACATATTATTTTTTTATTTATGAGGGCAGAGACCGCCATCTAAATTCCCCTAAGTGTCTGGAAAATATCAGCATAATTGGAAAAATCGTGTGGGAGCTCATGGGCAAATTTTTAAATAAAGGGTACCATGTGTATACCGACAACTATTACACCAGTATCCCACTGTACAAAGCCTTATATGACGCAGATACAGGGGCCTGCGGAACTGTGCGTAAAAACAGGGTGAGGTTCCCACAATCCCTGGTGTCCAGAAACGTAGAAAAGGGAGCATCTTACGCAATGGCAAATTACCCCCTGCTTACCGTAAAGTGGCATGACAAGAAAGACGTGTCTATGCTCTTCACCGTGCACACAGACACCTCCATTGCAGTAAAGGAGATGGGGGCTGCAGCGGAGAAAACAAAACCTGTCTGTGTCACAGATTACAATAAATTTATGGGGGGTGTCAATCTGTCGGACCAGGCAATTCAGCTGTATCTCGTAAAGCGCAAAAACAGAGCCTGGTATAAAAAGGTAACAATCTACCTGACACAGATCACTACATTTAATGTGTATGTAGTTTATAAATCATTTGGGGGCATGCTGAGCTTCCTCCAGTTCCAGGAGCAGCTTGTAGAGCACCTTTTATTTGAGACCACCGCAACGCAGGATGCATTACAGTCCGAGGAGGTGCGAAGGCTTACAGAGCGTCATTTTCTGCACCCCATCCCTGAAACTGCAGGAAAAAAATACCCCCCAAAAAATGTTGGGTTTGTAAGAAGCAAGGGAGGAGGGATACCTGATTTTATTGCCCCATGTGTTCATCCAAACCAGGCCTCTGTAATTACCCCTGCTTTGAAACCTACCATACTATCTTACATTATTAATTTTATTTAATATATAGGGAATGTCAAAAAGGGAAGGGGGACATTTTTTTACGGAGTATTATTTTTTTTAAGAATGGGGCCTGGAGTTTATTCAGTTGCACCCTGAAATCCAATGGGTGGTCCCTCTACTATAGGCCTAACCATGTGTCTTGTATGCAGATTGGGGCTATATTGGGGCCTGAAAAGCCTTCAAGTAAAATTTCTGTTCTGAAAGACACTGACTACCCCTTTCATTTTGGGCCCTGTTGTGCATCAAGACATAAGATTAGGGCCACTTAGGGTATGTTTATAAAAACGGGACAAACAGGTATCCATTTTGAAGTGCAAGTCTTCATTCATTTATGTGCTGTACAAAAAAGTTTTTTTTAAATGACAAAATTGCCAAGATCAATTCGTTAAGGGGTCTAGTTTACAAAATGGGGTCATTTGTGGAGCTTCACCTTGATTTTGACAGTTTAATGGTTCTACAATTGAGCAATGGGTCCTGGAATTTATTCAGTTGGGCCCTGAAATCCAATGGGTGTTCCCTCCATTATAAGCCTCACCATCTGTCCAGTAAGCAGATTGGGGCTACAATGGGTATGTTTCTGAACACGGGACAAACAGGGGTATCCATTTTGGGGTGCAAGTCTTCAATTATATGTGTGCTGTACGAAAAAACCTTTTTTTTTTAAATGACATAATTGGGGTAAAAAAGAAAATTGTAATTTTTTTCTTCTGCTTTGCTTAAATTCATTCAAAAATTGTTGGGTCAAAATATACAGTACACTCCTAGATGAATTTGTTAAGGGGTCTAGTTTTCAAAATGGAGTCATTTATGGGGGTTCTCTGTGGTTTTGGCTGCTCTAGAGCTCTACAAATGGACAGTGGGGCCTAAAATACCTTCAAGCAAAATGTCTGCTCTGAAAGCCATTTCATTTTAGGCCACATTGTGCATCCAGACATAAGATTAGGGCCACAATGGGCATGTCTCTAAACAAGGGAGAAACAGGGGTATCCATTTTGGGGTGCAAGTCCTCATTCATGTGTGTGCTGTAAAAAAAAAAAGCTGTTTTTAAAATGACAGAATTGCCAAAAAAAAACAAAACTCATAATTTTTTC